>NC_059679.1:4363576-4672019 GCF_905147105.1 Pieris brassicae | reverse complement strand
GGTTTCTTAAATTACTCGGTGAAATGTCTCCAAGGAGTTGCTGAGTCCATCGAGTCATTTTTCATTTCATCATACATTTTATTGCCGCCACAATTTGATAACAGGACCTATAAACGATCAGCATAAATGTAATTTTTCTAATAAATATTTCTTCTGTGTTCCCTCTGGGTCAAAGCTCATGTCTGATTAATCTAGGTCAACGATATAGTGAGATCTGACGCGAATAATTCCACCACCAATTTTTTCCTGCGCTTTTACGAGTCTTTGACTTGATAAGTTCATCGTTGTCCACGTGATTTTTTGCCTTCGGTGTTGCCAATCACGAGGTGTTTCTCTAGGCTCGTGTCGCCAATTGTGTGACCAAAGTTCGATTGATTCGAACATTCGACATTGATGCCATGTACACACACCGAGTATAGTTATAAATGCGTTTTAGTATAGGTAAGCATCGACGCGTTGCTTTAATAGTACCTGTTAGTGAAGAGTTGTTACAGAAAAATCTGATATGACAAAATTTGCATTGAGCAGTTGGCCCTTCAAACCAACAGCGAGATTCCATAATAAAATACAGGCCTTCAGATTGACCGCCCCACTACGGCCAAGCCCAGGACAGAGTCTCGCAGCTGACAACCCCGTAATGGTCGGGGAAAACGGCCAATTTCCGGCAGAGCTCGCCGAAACAGCCCGAGCTGAGCCATCTAGACCCTTCAAGCCAACAGCAAGAATCCATTGAAAAAGCTACAGGCCTTCAGATTGACCATGCCATGATGGGCTAAGCCGAGGTCTGAGTCTCGCATTAAAAAATAACAGTAAAATAATTTCGACGATTACTTTGTTAGTGTTAATTTTGTAATAATGTTAAAATTATTTACAATTATAATTAACTTTTGTTTTATCTAAATTGTTGAAATAGGTTGAGTCTCACAATTGTTACGTAATCTGTGAACCTCTCTTAATTATCATAATTCATAGTTAATATTTATTCAACACCAAATATTATAATTACTTTATAAAAATATAACAAAATATTTAAAAGGTCTAATAACAATATTCTATTGTTCCTATAATGATAACCAGTGGGTCTAACCTTTTAGGTCTGGGCCTCTTTTGTATCTGTCTCCTGAGGCAAGTCGGTAATCAGTCTTTTCCTGATCGTGTCTAATGTCGGTGTTACGATGTTCTCTGTTTCATGATTTGTCAATCTAATAGTCAAGTAGGTAAATACTGACACACACACCGACGACCTAGGTCTAAGGCAAGCCGGTTTCCTTACGACGTTTTCGTTGGAGCGAGTGTTAAATCCGCTTTAAAAGTCCATTGGTGGTTCGTAAAATGTATTAAAATGTTAAACAATGTATAAAATTATAATTAATTAATTTGGTAGATGAGGATTGTATCATAGTCTGTTATTCATTGGTTTTGTTATTAAATAATATTGCAATCGAAATAATAACATTAATAATTAAAAGAACAAATGTTAACAACCATCTTACACTTGTAGCCAATGAAGTAAAACGTCAGTTTAGTATTAACGAGTACTTTAGTTTTTTATACACTCGTGTGTGTAACATTCTCATTTTTGAGATACAGTATTATCGCTTATATTCGTGATAAACAGAAGTGACACATAGTTTTAGGAACCCATAAACTACAGTTTTTTGTTAGTCCAGCATCAACCTCCCAAATTTTATTTTTTTAACGATTAAAGACAGTTGACACTTAGCTTCAAACAGTGTTTCATTTATTTCCAACAAGCATCACCGAACACAGTTCTTTTACCGTAAAACGTGAGGCAACGAACAGTCGGTTCAATTCCTCCTTAAGGGATCTTTTGTCTTATTATTATACTTTTATTATGTAATTAGCTTACCTAACATGTTATAGTGACTATATCAATATTTAAAAAAAATTGAAATAAATATAATCAGGCTTTTAATTTTATCCACAACGAAGTTATAGAGCCTCGAAAATTCCATTAACTGCTTCGTGAAAAGCAAGGTCGCTTTATTGCTCGACTTGGCTGGCTCAGTGCCGTGCCCAGGTGATGTAAGCACGGAACAAGAAGACATAGCATTCTGTAATCTGTGTATATCGTTACTAGCTGTACCCGCTTTAATTCTGACGTAACACGGTGTTGGCTTAAAGCTTTCGGTAAATAGACATATAAATTCTGAAATTGTGAGACATATATAGATATTGATGTTTTCTATAAAACTGTAGTACACTGCGCTATTGTCAATAGTTTCCGCAGCATATAGAAATCTTTATTGGTCTTCACATCTTAACACTATCGTAATTATTAGTCTATATTCATCAGGGATGTAGGATTCTAATGTTGAAAGAATTTATTTGAAATGCAAACAAACTTTCCTATTTATAATGTTAGTGTGGATATCGAAAAAGTAACAAATAGCACATGAGCCATATAGAACCGCTACCCTAGTATGGTATTCATTTTATGATTAACTTTCACTTACAGAAGAGCAAAATGAGCAGAAAAAACGTCAGCGTCCAAGAGACATGTCCTTGGCGGAGCCACCACACACCATGGAGATAGCCCAGATTCTCATGTCGCTGCTGCACGCCTGGGGACTGGATCCAGACCTCGATAGAGTCTGCGAATCAAAACTTGGACTGCTGAGGCCCATGGTAAGTTTTTTGGAGACTTATTGAAACTGGCCGAGATGGATGGTAGGGGTCTCTTACGTCAAAAGACAGCGTGACGAAGCTGCTTAGTCATGGAAATTTTCAGCAAAAGGTGGTTCGCAAATGTGCAGGCAATCATTACTATGCTCTGATGTGTGGGATGGTTGACACCACGGACGGTTCTTTGCATCATCCGAGGTTCTGGCTCACCATCTTTATCTCCACCATTTTGGCAACCATCTATCTCCATCTTCAGAGCACCATCGACCTTATATTTTATTCATACAAAAATCGCATCATGAATGGTCCATTTGTTGAGCAGCTGGCCAAACCCTTTGGGCCAGAAGAAAAACAATGCGTATTTGACCCTACCCGGGTTCCTGGTTCAGTGGCTAGTATGCGACTATAGGCCGTTTCTTTGATATTTCTTCAGCTCCACTTTTGAATAGACAGTTTAGTGAATACAACTTGAGTGCTTCCTCTGATTTTGACATCAACATTTCAGGTGCCGGTATGTTTTGGTGTAGTCTCCCGTCATGGACACATGGCTGTCCAGCTACCAAGTTGTCTTGGAGCCTGGATTGACTCCTGTGCTCATATGCCAGTGGACCATATGCTGTTGAGTTCAAACCTTCCGCCGGAGCTGGTTGCGCAGGAGAAGTTGACTAGGTAGAAGAAACTTAATTATGATAGAATATATTAAAACATTGTATCTGTTGCAAGATGATTTTTCTTTTTTTATATATAACAGGAGGCATACGCGTAGGAGGTTCATCTCATGTTCAATGATACCGCCGCCCATGGACACTCAAACTGCCATAAAGCATGCAAGTCCGTTGCCAGCCTTTTAGTAATTGGTGTCCTCTTTTCCTGAAGGAGAGTAAGTCGTGTGTTGACAGCAGTGGGCAGCTGGTTCTACAAAGTAGTGGTGCCCAGCAAAAACTACCTTAAACCTCAGTTGTGGAGCGACGGACGTCGAGATGATACGGTTGGGATTTCATATGCCTCGACTTCCAATTATGAAACTCAGCTGCAGGTGTTAATCCGAACAACTCCTCTGAACACTCCATGGTTAATGCGATAGATTGTTATTAAATATATTCTCCCATTAACATTTTCTTGAAAGATGATTCAGATGTACTGTCTCAATAATACAGTGTTAACAAAAAATCTTTAGATTATTTACGCCTGGATTTTCTGGAGGAAACTGCTTTTACCAGTAAGACTAAATTACTCCTTATTTTCTCCTGTTTTGTGGTTTTCTTAGTTTCCTTTGATAGGTTATGGAATTGAAATTGTGCGCTACACTATAGATATCGTATCTAGGGAATTTAGAGTATATTATCTGAAGACTTTTCGTGGGGTCGTAGGTTCGATTTACTCGCTTGTGCGAAGGCAAACATCGTGGAGAAACCGGTATTGAACACCTCCTTGTCTAAAAAGAGATCACAGAAACAGTTGAAATTTCAGGGTTAGATACGGGGTTGTAGCGCACGTTTATTAATCGAAAGCCAACGCGTTAAAAGGTAGACATTTTATGATTCTCTTGGCACGTGAGGTGGTAAGCCTATAGGCAATTAAGATAATATAGCCTTCTTCCGAAAACTATATCCATGAAATCCCATCTCGTAACACTTCCTTTCTTGGCCAATCTTTTGAAGTCTCTGAAGTGGAATTCACATTCCGTCCCTATCCGCTTTGCTCCTTTAAATCTCTACCGTACAACTATCCGTACTAACGGATCTGAAACTGATCTAAAATTATCGTGATTCATATGCACTTTTTCCCTGTTTCCACTGATGCCTGGAAGAGATCGCTCGAAAGCGTTATGGCCGCCAGTCAGGAAGGAGTCAATCAAAAAGGAGGGCAACCTTTTTATTTAATTATGTTAATTGTACTATATTTATGTATACGAAGTGTTAATAAATACATATATATTTTCAGGCTTTTCAGCTCAAAGCTGCACTGGGAACTGAGCACAACATTGACGACGAATCATCTTTTGTCTATTGTCGCGTTGGCGAACACCCTCATGTCTATGAGTAATGCCACTTTTGTGCCGGAACAGGAAGTCGCTAGACGAATGCACAGGTAGAATATGAACTCAAATTGAGCAACCTGTATAAAAGCGTTATGTAAATAATAATAAAAATCTGTGCGTGTACTAGTGTACACACATACGAAGTGAAACTTCTTTATAACCTTATTTTTTCGAAAAATGATCTACTATATGCAACTTTACTGAAAGTGGTTAGATAAAATTTAACAAAAGGCTTTAATTATGCATGAAAGCCCGTGCGTTTAAATTTATGTTCCGACTCGACCATCCCCCTTTGGGCGGATGTTGGAAATTTCTTTTTTCACCGATTTTAGTCCTCACGACTACTGTTATTCCAGACCAACAACCCGTACGTCATCGTGGGGTGGTGATGAGGAGCAAGAGGAACAGATCGCAGCCCAACAAGCTCACATCAAGCAGGGCTGGTCTCTGTTGGCCACGCTGCACTGTGTGACAAAGCCATAGAATTGATAATTTATTTTTGAAAGTCATTTGTTTCCCCGAGGCTTCCAGATTCCTTAAACTGACACAGGTTATCCACAAATTTCTCTGCTATTAGCTATGACCCAAGGTAGGTTTCATCAAACATTTCAGATGTTGTTGGGATATGTGTCGGTACATTTTCAGTGTTTTTTCAGTATTTCAAATCAATTTTTTTTCTTCTAAGGTGCAAAGAACTTCAAGAGGCCTCAAGTGGAGATGCTAGCGCGCAGGTGGCAGCACCACTGCCTGGAAGTTCGTGATGCTGCTCAGGCGCTACTTCTCGCCGAACTTGCCAGGTTTAAAATAGAATTAAAGATTTATTTTTACCCAATTTTGTAATGGCAAAAAAATAATTTTTCCTTCACTCCTTTAAGGTTGGGACCGAAAGGTCGTAAAGCGTTGGTCGACAATTGGGCCCAATATTTACCCCTATACACACATACGGAAAGCATAAATCCACAGGCAGCCCAGAAGGAACCGGCCGAGAAGATTGTTAAAGACGTGAGCATTAAAAAATATATAAGAACAGTATTGGTCTAGTGGCTTTAGCGTGAGGTCGTAGGTTCGATCCCCAGTAGTGCACCAATGGACTTTCTATCTATGTCCGCATTTAACACTTGCTCGTACGAAGCAAAACATCGTGAGGAGACCGGCTTGTCTTAGAACCAAGGCGGCAGCGTGTGTCAGGCATAGAAAGCCGACCAGCTACTCGCCTATAAAATTCACCAATAATCATGAATCAGACACAGAACTCTGAGGCCCAGACCTAAAAAAAACACTTCAAAAAATTCCAATAGTATCAAGTATGTTTGTTGTACAAAAATGTGTTTTGTTTAATATCTAATGTTTAAATTTTTATCTAGTATTTTTGTCATAACAAAAGCGTTCTATAAAGTTATACATATCCAGCGTCACACGGGCCACTGTGGCCCGTAAACTGAAATGTTTCATGAGGAAGATATTCTACATACCTAAACCTTCCTCATGAATCATTCTAAAACCGCAATTGATTCCGTAAAGTATTTTCGGGTTTCACTTGTTCTCATAATAGACCTCATATTTTGTAGGCAAGAACATATATTAATGCAGCTTTCGTAAGCTATGTTCATCAATAATTTTTCTTCGACGAAATATTATTTTCATCTGATTAATATACGTGTATCTATTATACAAATAACGTTGATTTCTTTGGTGAAAGATTTTTCGTAATCGCTTCAGTAGATCATCCTCTACAACTCCACAAACTTTACTTACAATAGATAGGATGGTGTAGAGGGTGTACCATACAACGCCAAGTTGAAACTGGGCAGGACTTAAACACAAACTTTTTTTTAAAAAATTGCCACGATTAGAATAAATTTATAAACCCTGTGAAGTTCCATTATTTCATCCAACTTTTTGACCGTGTTGAAAAAATATTCAATGGCTTGTAGCATACAAATATGGCGCTTTTAGGCCGAATGGAAAATGGTACTTCATTTTTTGTGCAAAATTCGGCTTGACTTTGTTTTATAAAAGGGGCCGTTCAAGTATTACGTAATCACATTTACAGGAGTTTGAAGAGAAAGAAAAAGAGATTGTGCGTAAGCCATCTTCTATCGCAGAACTGAAAAGGAAGCAGACAACCGCAGTTGTCCTTTTGGGAGTTATCGGTGCTGAGTTTGGACAAGATATAAGCAGCGAAGGAAGTTCATATAAAACATTACACGTCTTACATTAAAACAATAATATCTGATAATGTAAAAAATTAATCAAAATCTGTCCAGTCGTTCAGTTGTTTAATGTTTACACATGCACGAAGGATTTATATATTCTTGTTTATTTGCTGATAAATAACCTAGATACCGACTGCAGTTATTTGTTGAAATCTAAACAAAAAATCATTCAATTCGGTCCAGCTGTTTAAGAGGAGTTCAGTGACATACACACGCACAGTTATTATTAGCGGGTTTAGTGAGCGTTATATAGGTATAATGTGAACACAAAAGACATGATTATAGATAGAAATTTTCGTTTTAACACTTCAAACGACAATAGCCTAGTAAATATCTCTTAGAACCAACTCGAACAACTCTTAGAACCACTTGGCTACCATATTTTACCGAATCCTCAAAAATAACTGTATCGCGTTTCCCCGAACCTGCTCTGATTGGTACGAACAATAGTCGTACTTTTATTCGTTAAGGCACTTGTTTAAACTAGGAATTAATTCAATAATAATAAATCAAATTAAATAATTAATTTTAAAAGTAATACAAACAAATTTCAATTATTAGCAAAAGTAAGAATAAAATAGAACGAACGAATTGACTGGATCAGAACACTTCCTGGTAATCGGATCTTTCTAACATATATATAAACATATGAAAAATTTATTATCTGTGTTAAACGTGACTTTAAGACGAGTTATAGTTCAATATAATAATTCATTTAACTCAACTCTTTGTTGGGAGGACAATTAATGTATTCAGAATGTAGTCTTTCGTAGTAGTAGATTTCCTTAATAGTTTAATTAATTTACAAGTAAAACTATTTGATATTATATAAAGTGTTTTTGAGGGAATTACGAATTCGACAGCCCGAACTCTAAAAAAAAAATAATACTTATATTACTACTTTATTTAAACTTATAATTATTACTACAAAAACTACATCCGTAATCGATGCTAGATACTTTTATTCTATTAAAATTTATAAAACGCGGTAAATGCTGAAGCCGGCAAGTTGACCAGACACGTGCTGCGACATCAGCGATCTTCCTTAGGATATGTAATTAGGGTTTAAAAATATGTCTTTAAGCATTATGGAGTTAAATTGTAAATAATAAATACATTTTTATTACAGTCACATGACACAAAACGGTCTCAAATTAGTTTAATAAGTTATAACTTCTTGGAGTTTAAGTCGGAAATATGTGTCATTTAAATATGACAATTAACACACCGAGATATTCAAGGTGTTGGTCGGAAAATGTATTAAATTCTCCCGTATTTTAGGTGCAGGCAACAAGAGACGCAAAGATGCTGACAGCAGAAAGAGTTCCATCGTGGAAGGTAAAGATTGATATTGATAGAAACCGAAATTGAATCGTAGATATTGATAAATACAAATTTAAAAAGTTTGGTCCCTGTGCTGGCCTCACTTCGCTGTATTGCGATACTTATTTGGCTATATTAGCATTGGTACATTGTCTATGCCATTTACATAATCTCTGGCAACATATATATTTTTTCTTAAAAATATTCCACTTTAATAACAAAATATTTCGGATACATTTGTTTATACTAAACTGTTTGTAACATATACCTTGTAATAAATAAATTATATAATTTTAATTATATCTATGTATATGATGTTTTGTTAGAGTTGTTAGCAATTTCGTCTTAGTTGTTAGTATTGGTTAGTAAACAAACCAAAAAGACTCGTATAGTGCATGGACAGCATACCATTTCGGTCTCAGTTGTTAGTATTGGTTAGTAAACAAACCAAAAAGACTCGTATAGTGCATGGACAGCATACCATTTCGGTCTCAGTTGTTAGTATTGGTTAGTAAACAAACCAAAAAGACTCGTATAGTGCATGGACAGCATACCATTTCGGTCTCAGTTGTTAGTATTGGTTAGTAAACAAACCAAAAAGACTCGTATAGCGCATGGACAGCACACCAACGTTTTAAGATATCCGTGCTCTTGTGAACACGATCAAGATACCATTGGTACTTAACACGATACATAAAGGATGCCATTTCTGGATGATGGCATTAAACCCGTTATCTCGGATCTGTGGCAAGCCCAATAGCAACCTGATGTAGTTATACTGAATAGTCAAAGCCTTCTGGGTACAACGGGCCCGGCAGGAGTGAAATAACGGCACGATTTATGAATTCAGTACCTATGCAAATTCTACAAATTAAATATATTAAGATTTGGTGACTCTTTAGTCTATATCTTCAGCTCGTGTATTCTAATCTTGACTAATGGATTGTTTCTATATATACCAATGGCGCTACAACGATTTAGGTCTAGGCCTCAGATATCTGTTTCTGTTTCGTGATCGTTTCTAATTGGAAAAAAGTGATCAACCTTATGTGCCTGACTCAACCTGATCAAACTTATTGAGTCTTAAGCATGCTGTTTTCATGCCATTGGTGCGCCGGAGATCAAACCTATGACCTCAGGAGAGTCTCACGTGGAAAACGCTAGAACAACGCTGGACACTGCTGATTTTTTCATATTATCTATTACATAAATGATGTAGTATATAGATTATTATTTTTTTGGTGGTCAGGGTTCACATTAAGCGCTTCGAATAACCTGGCGCGCTTGACAGCGTTGGCATTGACGCACCTGCTCCTTGTGCCCGGATCCGCTCGTCTCCCCGCTCATACGCCCTTGCGACGCGCAGCCGTCGACCTCTTGGGGCGGGGCTTCGCTGTATGGGAGCCGTATTTGGACGTTAGCCATGTGCTATTGGGTGAGTTAAGCGCCATTTGTTGTGGTCTAAATTTGGATGGGTGTTTTTAAAGTTAAGCTACAGTTGTTGTGGTATGGAATACGATGGGTAAGTTTGTTAAGATGATTTTGTGGTATGGAATTGGATAGGTGTTTTTAATGTTAACGTATATTTGGTGTGGTCTAAAAATGGATGGGGTTTTAAAGGTATTAGGCGACAAATCTACTAATGAAAATCTCTGAAGTTAGTCCTGTTATAAATGCAGGGCTTCTGACGGGGTCCATGACGTATGGCCTTCCGTTGACAGCTCAGGCCGACTCTTGCCGCACTGCAAGGCACGCCCTTACTCTCATCGCTACTGCTCGGTATGTTCCATATATATGA
The DNA here is from genome assembly GCF_905147105.1 of Pieris brassicae. Taxonomy (NCBI): domain Eukaryota; kingdom Metazoa; phylum Arthropoda; class Insecta; order Lepidoptera; family Pieridae; genus Pieris; species Pieris brassicae. The sequence goes on along the minus strand of NC_059679.1, from coordinate 4,661,995 downwards.
AATGTATTTAGAAAATCATACTTGAAACTTCGACTAACAAGAGGAGAATATCATCAAAGTTTCCCCTGTGTTCAACTTTACTTCAAAGTCAAGTGAAAGTCAAAAATCATTTATTCATATAGGTAACACTATTTACACTTATGAACGTCAAAAACAGAAATTTATATGAATTTGACATTTACTGCCAGTTCTCAAATCAAAGTTTTTGTTTTTATTACACAACGTTTGTAAGGAGTACTTCTGAACGAAACCACTTTTTTATGTTTATTATTCATTAATTGAATAATGAAAATGATTTAATGATTGATTAATTAATGTTGAATAATGGACAGCCCCGCAGCCTTCATAACTACGATGGCTCGCGAGGTTGCCCGCTGCGCCTCCACTCCCTCCGGTGCTCCCCCTCCGGCTGCAGCCCTGGCGCTGCAGAGGGGCAGGGCCGAGGTGCTCAGGGGTATTGAACTGCTCATTGACCGGATGCATCATGAGGTGGCACCGTTCTTGGTCGAGGTGGATTGAATTCTTGAAAAGTTTGCTTTATTTTAAAATAATTTTATAAGTAAAGTTTGTGGGGATGTAGAGGGTGATCTACTGAACCTATTTTGAAAATTCTTTTAGCCACGTTATTTTTGAATTACATCATATATTAAAAAAAACCATTTCCATAGGATTTCTACTTGATATTCTCTCACTAATACCGATTCTAATATACATAACATATTGCTTTCAAATTATGTTCCAGGTAATGGATATAATCTTACACTGTGTGGACCAATCTCATTTGAAGAGCAAAGGGCTCAACGAGGTGTTCCCAGCCATTTGTCGATACAACCAGGTCTCGCACTGCCCTGCTACCAGGCGGATTGCAGGTAATTGTCATTATTTGCTTTCATCGTTCATAGTCGCGTCAGTTTCCGATAGATGGCGCTGATTCAGTTCCGTAATCCTCTTTTCAACAACGTTCTTCTAAAATCACCCTGGATATTCGCCGTTGTTTATAGCAATAGAGTGGAACTGCTAGCCCCTTAAATATGCTTTAATAGGCCGCATCTTACTTAACATCAAGTGGGATTATGGCCCTATGGCCATACCGAGTAGGTTATAGCTAGAACATCGCAATACATTAGACCCAATCAGGCAAAGGCTGATCACCTACTTGCCGCATGAAACAGTTTAAAAGAGATCCAGACCTAAGAGGTTGTTGCGTTTTAGTTTTTTATTAATTATTTACTTTTATACATATATAAAATCCGTAAAAAAAATATTTTTGTCTTCCACAGTGGGTAGCCATACAGGTCAACTCGCGATATACGAGTTGCGGGCGGGAAGATGCCAGTCTCTGGCAGCTCACACTGGCCCTGTCACGGCCTGTGCCTTTAGCCCAGACGGGAGGTATCTGGTCTCCTATGCCACGTCCGACAACAGGCTATCTTTCTGGCAGACCAGCGCTGGTAAGTTTCAGATTTAAGCGCTAATTTGTAATAAAATTTACGTAATTATAATTCATGACTAAAAATGCTGTCTAAATCACATATTATAATTATATTAATATAAGAGGAGTTTGTTGTATTAGGTATTTAAACATCTAGCTATCAAAACACCCAAAAAGTATATTTATGTTTTATTAGAAATTGTATAAATGAGAAAAAACTCCAGTCTTGGCCTTTAGTGGCTTCAGTGCACCTCTCATCCCTGGGGTTCAAACCCAAGCACGAACGTATTTTTAATGCGCATTTAAAACTCGCTAGCACGAAAAACACATCGCGAGGAAACCGACTTAATAATCCAGGTTAAACGTAGAAAAACCTCTAGAAACAGTACAGTCTCAACACGACAGCGTGTGGCAAAGGAGGCTGAACAGTTACTCGCCTATATGAGGCACAAACCTAAAAAGGTTCTAGCGCCGCTGTTATAAATTAAATTAATATGTCTTAATATTAAACACTCCAATATCTTGGAGACTTGGTTAACTAAAATTCACTTCATGGACTTTACATGAACCCTATAACTTTAAAGTGTTTAACAAAGGAATGAGCGGAATTATGGATTATATTGACTTCGTCTCGACCATCCCACTTCGGGCAATGTTTGAAGTCAATTCGTAAACAACCGAACGAGTCAAATGAACAATTATGGCATATGCGCACTTGTACCAAGATCCTTAAGAATGTTTCATAAAATTGAATTAAATAAATATTAAAGCTAACAATATCAAGTAAGTTACCTAAATTGAAATACTGGAAATTTCTTACCTATATCAAGCTATAAATACATTAAACTTGCCTATATACGGACGCAAATGTCAGTTTTATTAATCCAGGTTAAACGTAGAAAAACCTCTAGAAACAGTACACTTAAATTAATTTATTCAAACAAATTCAACTGGGTCTTTCAGGTATGTTTGGTTTGGGGGCTGCTCAAACGCGTTGCGTAAAATGTTATAGTACAGCGCCAATGGCGGACGTGACTCGGCTGAATCCAGCAAGATTGGCTCGTCTCGTTTGGAGCTCATCACGATCTGTTACACTGATGCTGGCTGACGGATCCGAAACACGATTCAATATTTAATTCCACGTAAATGATTCATTAATAACTATTCGTGATGTAACTATAATGATTGTCTTATTAAAATTGTAATGATTCGTGTTTTAATGATAATAATTATTTTATTAAATTTGTAATTATTCGTACTTGAATGATTGTTTTATAAAATTTCTAATGATTCGTGCTTTAATGATAATAATTATTTTATTAAATTTGTAATTATTCGTACTTGAATGATTGTTTTATAAAATTTCTAATGATTCGTGCTTTAATGATAATAATTATTTTATTAAATTTGTAATTATTCGTACTTGAATGATTGTTTTATAAAATTTCTAATGATTCGTGCTTTAATGATAATAATTATTTTTATAATTTGGAATTATTCGTACTTGAATGATTGTTTTATAAAATTTCTAATGATTCGTGTTTTAATGATAATAATTATTTTATTAAATTTGTAATTATTCGTACTTGAATGATTGTTTTATAAAATTTCTAATGATTCGTGCTTTAATGATAATAATTATTTTATTAAATTTGTAATTATTCGTACTTGAATGATTGTTTTATAAAATTTCTAATGATTCGTGCTTTAATGATAATAATTATTTTATTAAATTTGTAATTATTCGTACTTGAATGATTGTTTTATAAAATTTCTAATGATTCGTGTTTTAATGATAATAATTATTTTATTAAATTTGTAATTATTCGTACTTGAATGATTGTTTTATAAAATTTCTAATGATTCGTGTTTTAATGATAATAATTATTTTATTAAATTTGTAATTATTCGTACTTGAATGATTGTTTTATAAAATTTCTAATGATTCGTGCTTTAATGATAATAATTATTTTATTAAATTTGTAATTATTCGTACTTGAATGATTGTTTTATAAAATTTCTAATGATTCGTGCTTTAATGATAATAATTATTTTATTAAATTTGTAATTATTCGTACTTGAATGATTGTTTTATAAAATTTCTAATGATTCGTGCTTTAATGATAATAATTATTTTTATAATTTGGAATTATTCGTACTTGAATGATTGTTTTATAAAATTTCTAATGATTCGTGTTTTAATGATAATAATTATTTTATTAAATTTGTAATTATTCGTACTTGAATGATTGTTTTATAAAATTTCTAATGATTCGTGTTTTAATGATAATAATTATTTTATTAAATTTGTAATTATTCGTACTTGAATGATTGTTTTATAAAATTTCTAATGATTCGTGCTTTAATGATAATAATTATTTTATTAAATTTGTAATTATTCGTACTTGAATGATTGTTTTATAAAATTTCTAATGATTCGTGTTTTAATGATAATAATTATTTTATTAAATTTGTAATTATTCGTACTTGAATGATTGTTTTATAAAATTTCTAATGATTCGTGCTTTAATGATAATAATTATTTTATTAAATTTGTAATTATTCGTACTTGAATGATTGTTTTATAAAATTTCTAATGATTCGTGCTTTAATGATAATAATTATTTTATTAAATTTGTAATTATTCGTACTTGAATGATTGTTTTATAAAATTTCTAATGATTCGTGCTTTAATGATAATAATTATTTTTATAATTTGGAATTATTCGTACTTGAATGATTGTTTTATAAAATTTCTAATGATTCGTGTTTTAATGATAATAATTATTTTATTAAATTTGTAATTATTCGTACTTGAATGATTGTTTTATAAAATTTCTAATGATTCGTGCTTTAATGATAATAATTATTTTATTAAATTTGTAATTATTCGTACTTGAATGATTGTTTTATAAAATTTCTAATGATTCGTGCTTTAATGATAATAATTATTTTTATAATTTGGAATTATTCGTACTTGAATGATTGTTTTATAAAATTTCTAATGATTCGTGTTTTAATGATAATAATTATTTTATTAAATTTGTAATTATTCGTACTTGAATGATTGTTTTATAAAATTTCTAATGATTCGTGCTTTAATGATAATAATTATTTTTATAATTTGGAATTATTCGTACTTGAATGATTGTTTTATAAAATTTCTAATGATTCGTGTTTTAATGATAATAATTATTTTATTAAATTTGTAATTATTCGTACTTGAATGATTGTTTTATAAAATTTCTAATGATTCGTGCTTTAATGATAATAATTATTTTTATAATTTGGAATTATTCGTACTTGAATGATTGTTTTATAAAATTTCTAATGATTCGTGTTTTAATGATAATAATTATTTTATTAAATTTGTAATTATTCGTACTTGAATGATTGTTTTATAAAATTTCTAATGATTCGTGCTTTAATGATAATAATTATTTTATTAAATTTGTAATTATTCGTACTTGAATGATTGTTTTATAAAATTTCTAATGATTCGTGCTTTAATGATAATAATTATTTTTATAATTTGGAATTATTCGTACTTGAATGATTGTTTTATAAAATTTCTAATGATTCGTGTTTTAATGATAATAATTATTTTATTAAATTTGTAATTATTCGTACTTGAATGATTGTTTTATAAAATTTCTAATGATTCGTGCTTTAATGATAATAATTATTTTTATAATTTGGAATTATTCGTACTTGAATGATTGTTTTATAAAATTTCTAATGATTCGTGTTTTAATGATAATAATTATTTTATTAAATTTGTAATTATTCGTACTTGAATGATTGTTTTATAAAATTTCTAATGATTCGTGCTTTAATGATAACGATTGTTTGTTTTTATTAAATTATTCCTTGAGTATTAACTGTCATGTTATTATTGTGTAATTTATGAATTCATAATTAAATTAATCAAAGTTACCTATAGTAATTGTTAACGTGTTAGTATGTTATTCTTAATATAAGCTTAAATAGCTTAAAATACTTTTGATGGCCATTAAAATATAATCAATAAATAAAATTGTTTATTAAACGTTTTTTAATACGGTTATTTAAGATTGGCCTAGTGACATGAGCGTGCTATCCTATCCCTAAGGTTCGACCGACTTTTGCTATTAACAGTCGCTCGTTAAAGAAAATATCGCGAGGAATTGGAGCCAATAAGGCAAAGATTGCTCATTACTTGCCTCATGAAACAGATACATAGGACTCTGCATTGTTTATTTATATTAATCTCTATACTTGTAATGTTCTTGTTTAATGTTTAGAAATGTTTAATAAAGTGTATCTTAGTTAATTTGATTTTTATTTCGACTGAGCGTGACCCTGGCAGGTAATTATAAAAAAAATGTTTTGTTATTTATATAACAATTACAGATAACAAGTGGGCTGAAAAATTCGTAGACTAACATAGAAAAAATACATTTCTCGATAGAATTTGATTTTTGTAACGCCTTCGAGAGCGATACCATTTTTACTACGATTGTTAAACCTCAAAATAGGCTTCAATTTCGGCGATCACCTCTTCGCCAGCGCAAAATTTCTGCACAGCGAACATTCTCTTGAGGTCTGAGCAGGAAGTAGATGAGGGCCAAGTCTGTCGAATAACATTGTACAGCTTGCTAGCTAGGGGACTGTGAAATGTGTGTTTAATCTTTATATGTATTGAATGTCAGGAGTATCTGTATTGTACATGTAATGTGTGTATGTATTAGCTGAACTAGATAACTAAATATATGATAGGGTGAGATGTAAGAACTTAACAACCCTTCGGATCCCTAAGCCCTTCAGATTTACCCTAACACATAAATAGTGAATATATTTTATAAGTACGGGATGTCTGCACCAAGAGACCTAAGGTAATAGATGGAGCCCTGGTAGGATCAGAAGTTCAAGGTGGTTCTGGAAGGAGGCTTCTCCACTTTGAGAGGAAGCGAGAAATGAATACGCATAGCATTATTCAAATCTGATTTATTATTCAAACACATTATCCTAAATGCTAATTACACATATCTACATGATATTATTCTAGTGAGCTGTTCGTGTATTGCGCATCTTCAGCTGTTAAGATTTGGAACACGTGATCCGTGTCAACAGTTGGTTGATGTTGAAACTGAAATCTGAACAAAAATCAAGATGTTAATAACTTGATTGGAAGGTCAAATCGTTGGGGTTTGGTACTTATAATGGGTGTTTTCTCTTTCGTCTATACGAGGTTATAGAATCTTAAATGCCTGTATACACTTACACATCAATTATATTAGAATATAAATTTCGAACTATCAAGGATAAAATAACGATACGCTTATAAAAATTCTCAAATATAGAGTGAATGATACGCACAAACACATCCATATACTCATACATTCACGGTATACCATCGTATCCTGGGGACCTGTTCTTCAGCCGTTGGTAAGAATTCGTCATCTCTCCGGTTAGTGTCAAGTGTCGAATCATCTTGGACAGGAGTAGTATTTGCATTGGTAGTAGTTCCATTTAGCAGTTCACTGCAGTGCTCAGCCCATCTTTTCAGTATACCATCGAGGTCATGTACAATTTCTCCATCTTTTTTCCAACAGCAGTTGTCCTAGGTTTGAATTCTATTATCCCAAAGTACTTTATTGTAGAAAAGTCGACTACGATTATGCGGTACGCAAAAAGAGGACACAGAAAATCTATGTTTACGGATGAGATATTTTTACAATTGAGCAAGATTTTAACGAACAAAATGACCGTGTTTATGATCATAGCTCTAAGAAAGCTTCCCAATTAGTTGACAGAGTGCAATGTGCATTATCCGACTTCAGTGATTGTTTGGTATGAAGGACTGACGGAGCCATATTTTTGTGAAAAAACAACAACAACAACTGTATCAAGATAGGTTTAGGTTTTAGAATGACTTTATTTCTCATAAGAATTGCATACATAACTCACTTACTGAGAGACAATACGTAAAACTAAGATTTATTATTATTATTATTATTACAGCGCACAGATGTACGTATGATAACAAAACAATACAGGATGCAAAACAGATGTTCGAATGGCTTAGTCTGATATAGCATGTTTATATTTATTATAAGACTACAGTAAAACCCGCTTAAGACAATTTCTCAGGGACCCTACCAAAAACGCGTCTTAAGCGAGAAAGTGTTATGCGGGATTTTATTTTTTATTTTTAGTTTATTATTCTCTTTATATATTTTGGGTATAAACATGTGTTATAAAACATTTTATGTATTGGGTTTTATTTGCTTTTGTTATACTTAATAATATAAAACAGAGGGTGTATTTTATTATTTTTGTTAATAAATATATGTGTCTATTTAATGACTTATTTGTTTGTATGTATTGATTGTGTGAATTTTTTGTAACTTTTTAAACCGGGCATAACTTTGTTCTCCTTTTATAACTGGTGGTAACTTATTATAAATTGTAACATCCTCAAATTCCAAATTTCTTCTTCATTCTAGAAGGGCGGGTCCCAAGTAACTACCACGTCTTAAGTTAATCTTTCGTGTTTGTTGTTTTGTAAATGTTATATTGAAATTAATTTCCTTATTTAATATTTTACGTATCCTAATACACGTGTATGTATATGTAGGGACGTTTGTTATGTATACATTATTTTTGTTTCTTCGTATATCTTTACAGCTGGTGTCCGAAATTTATAGTTAAATAAATGTTTTCTTAATTTATTCTAAACTCTTTGAATTGGATCTGTATTAGTTTTCGCTGCGGCGATGTGGGATACATTTCAATGAGGTAGTCGATATGAGGCTTAACCAGGGAGACAATTTGTTATATTTCGTAGAGCCCTTGTGAGTGGGTGTGGTACCACCGGGACGAAACCTGGGACCTGGTGGGTTATTTTAAGTTATTTTTTTTCTACTTGTGGCTTCCATTCCTTTCCATTTTTCTTTAGGTTTTCGTTCAAGTAGTTTTCCGTCTAACTTATGTTCGAATTTATTATTTCTTTATATTTTTTGCTGCAAAATTAACATAATTTGTTTTTGTAATGTAAACAGTTAAAAGATTTGACTGAAACCAATCATTTAACAGATTAAGATCATTTTGAGTGAGTTTACAAAGTAAAAGAGACAGAGAGAATTACCATTCTTGAGAAGGTTGTGAAGTCCCTTAACAACATGTTGAATAACCAAGAATGGTCCTTCCAGCAAAACTCGGCGCCGAGTCATAAAGCTCGGTCTACGCAGTCTTGGTTGAAAACGAACGTTTCGGACTTCATCAGAGTTGAAGACTGGCCGTCGTCTAGTCCCGATTTTAATCAGCTGGATTATGTTTTATGCTCAGTTTTACAGAGTACGGCTTGCTCTAAACGCCATGATAATTGAGAGTCCCTAACACATTGCGTACGATTGGCAGTGAAGAATTTTCCCATGGAAAGAGTGCGAGCTTCCACGTGCCCCAACGTTTAGAGGACTGTATTGCAGCCAATGGAGACCACTTCGAATAAGATTTTTTTTAAATTGTTCTATATTTTTGTATTAAACTCTTACAAATCTCTTACTCTTACTTACTAATAAAAGTTATTTGCAATAGATTTTTTTTACTTTGTTTATTATTACCTGGAAATAGTCCAAACGAGCAAGTGTAGATGATTACAAACCTTTCTAAGGTAACGCGTTTGGATTGTTTCACGGGTATTGTATATATTTGAATGCCTGCCTGTTAAAGGATTTATGATTTTACGAAAAAAATGATTTACTAAATCACTTTTACGCTATTGATTTTTTATAGAACAGGGGCGTGAAGGAGGCTCATCTGATGTTAAGCGAGGCTGCCGCTCATAGACACTCTAAATAATGCCAAATGGCTCGCCGGCCGGCATTTTATGAATTGGTAGAGCACAGAGTTGCCCCCTCTCAGAATACGATGAGCAGCCTGTGCGTCCATACCCGGGTACCGGGTGCCGGAGCGTCCCGGTAGTACCACACCTGCTCGCGTGGTAGTTTGTTTATTCTGCACTTTGACATTTTTTTAGGGAGGGAAGGGGACATGAGCTACCTGAGGTCGTAGGGTAAATAAAACAAATATCACAAACCACACATTTATTGTAGTTAAAATCTTAACACATCGCGAGTAGTTGCGAGATCGTTATGGAAACCATATTTCACATAGACAATAGACATTTAACTAAAGACACGCAAACTTAATGTAAACAACGATTTTAAACTATCACAATTAAGACATTTGGGCCTGACCACTGAACATAAAACAATTCATATGACGTCATTTAGCAATACTGTGGTCACCGCAAGCGGACCGCAAAAGTGCAGTGCAACGATTCTCCATAAGATTTGTAAACGCTGTTTACTTTTTAACCGACTCAAAGAAAACCCATGCCCGTAAGTTAATTACGATAGTGATCAGGCGCCACTGACCAACTTAAAAATGACCTCACAACTGCTATACAATATCCATCATTTAGCACCATTCCCTGATATTATCACGTTTTTGATGGTAGTTTCAAAAATGTTACAACTGTCAAAATGAGGGTCCCTTTTTCATCTTTAATTTTTTACTTAGTCGATTTTGAAGTCTGAAGTCGCGCGTTACAATAGGATGGAGGCGTTCACACCCAAGACACGGGGTGTTAGAACACCGTTTGAGACGTACAATATGATAAAATTGTCAAATCAAAGGATCAGGCACAGAAGGCCGATCCCCATTCCTATAAATAATGTGTATGTACCTTCCAGCAGAGACCATAAAACAGAAACGCAAGGGGCCAAAATTACTATAATTTACAATCGCTAAATTTACAGTAACGAATTAAAATAGCATATCACAGTTTTTTAAACTTTATACAAATTCTTAAGCGATGCTATATCCCTATTATGTACATATAAGCATGATTGAAAGATAGTTATATGTAATTATTTTAATTGATTTTTGTAAAGGTTTGAATGTTTTTTTTTTTATTTTTGGTATATTTGTAGTTTGTCATATATAATTCATACGTACGAAATAAATTATAAAGATCTTTACTAAACTGGTTAAGTTCGTTTATGTATAATGAATGATACTGACATTGGCGGTTGTAAAGAATCACATACACCGCAACCCGTACTTCAGTTTATCGAGTGGTGCTAGGTAATTTTTTTATAACATTTTTGGTGATTCTTTGGTGATAATCTCATATTTAACTAGTGTTGAGTATTTTATTCTTCTTACAAATCTATTGTAACTTACAGTGTCTGAATGAAGTTATTATAAGATTTGAATTTTTATTTACGTTTACAATATTAATTAATGTCAAAATAACATTACTATACATAATATTTTTAAAAATGTAACGTAAATCAATTCCTTTCATTGAAGTGGTATGTTATTGTAGCTCGTAGTTTTTCTCTTGGCACACAGCTATTGCCCAAACGCAGATTTAACGCGGTTACTTTAAAAAAAAGGAATCTTTGAACATTACTCGATTGTGACTTGTCGATCATCTCCCATTTACGCAACACGGTGAGTGGTCACGTTTCGCAACTATACAATCAAACTTTTCGTGTGTGGTGGTGAATTAAGAAACAAGTGTGGAACGTCAGACAGTGACTTAACAAGGGTGACTTAGTCACGATAGAAATCTTTTGTATTTATTTTATAAATTATACAATGTATGTGATTTGAGTAAAATTACAACTAAGTACAATCGTTACACTGGGCGTCATAATATTATAAATTAATTGAACTATATTTAAATCAGATGAAACTGAATAGGGATAAAAATTACAACAGTAACGGATTTCTTTTATTTTGTTGAAGCATGGAATTCAATCCACATGGAATAATATGAAAATGAAAATAAAGGATCCGCCACTAAATATTAATTATAACTATTGGAAGGCTGTGGCTAACATATATTTCGTTAATAACAATTGTTTCTAATTAGTTGAAATACCTTTAAACTGATGTAAATGTTTGTCTATAACGTATATACTATTGAAACTGCACTTGTGTAATGGGATTGAGGTATATTGCTTTTCTTTTAAATTATAAATCGTTGAACAAAATAATTTAAAAAGAAAAACGTTTGTCGTGAAGTATTTTAATGTCAAAAATCGTTGGTAGCGTTTTTAATTGTACGACCACCACTGTATATATTATATATTTAAAATAACTTTAATGAATTTGGGTATAATGCGCTTATTAATACACGTTCATTTACAATAGACAGTAACAAATTATAAATAATCATCTCAATATGAATATTAGTTTCTGACAAATTTGCTTAACAAACATACGTTTCTACGCTTACGAGATTGGTTCGTGCTTAACGCCAGGAGAGCAATTCTGAGCATCCTACATTATTACAGATAGGCGAAACTAATCGACTAGAAGTCCAAAAAAAAGAATATTTTAAATTATCGCGGTACAAAAGTAAAAATCGAAGTTGGTATTGTTATTGGGAGTTATACTGGCGTAGTTATTAGGCATATTATGTTTTTGTTAGATTCTTCAACTTTTTTTTCCACAACTACCGAATTTTAAACCCATGTAAATACAATGCAATGTAATGACAATGCAAAAGGAACGATTTGAAAGTCTTCAGTCCTTCGGTCAGGTCAGGTCACAAGCCAAATTTGAAGTTAGTCAAAATTAGATTCAAATAAGAAATATTTCAGTTTCGTTTAGGTTAGATAAGTATATTTCTACCATTTAAAAGGGAAAAAGTTTCTGATTCTTATTCTAACATACATCAGTTAAACTAATTCAATTGAATTGTCTTAAGACTTTCCCTTTTACCTAATTCTTCTACATAATATGTGTAGTGCATAATAAATACAACCTATTTGTAACTACAAGTTATGTGTTGAGTATGTACTTTCACACAGTCACGAGTTCTTGTAATGTATGTACTTTGACACAGCGCCTAGAGCAAAGTCAGATGCGTCAGTTGTCAATATGAACGGTTGGTCAAAGTCGGGGTACTGCAATATCGGATCGTTAGTAAGTATTTGTTTACACTTGTTAAATGACTCTAAGAATTCTGCCTTATGCACAATTTTTCTGCCTTTTTTTAAGCAAACTGTCATAGGCTTTGTTATTCTTGCGAAGTCTTTAATAAACTTGCGGTAGTAACCTACTAGTCCTAAATATGATTTGATTTCTTTTTGGTTTTTAGGTAACGGGAAGTCAAGTACAGATTTGATCTTGTCCTTATCCGGTTTCAGTCCTTCGTCTGTAAGTTCATGACCTAAAAAAATTACTTGTTTTTGGAGGAATTCCGACTTGTCTAACTGAACCTTAAGGTTATGAGTTTTAAATCTTTCAAAAACTTCACGCAGCCTTTCTATGTGTTCTTGTAATGACGTACTTATTATGATAACGTCATCCAGGTATGTATAAACGTTCGGTAAACCTCTAAGAATATGGTCCATTAACCGTTGGAATGTGCTTGGTGCATTCTTAAGGCCAAATGGCATGCACAAAATTCATAATGACCTCGTTCAGTAGTGAACGCTGTACGCTGCACGTCCTAATCTGTCAAGTATGTCGTGTATGTTAGGTAAGGGATATTTGTCTTCAATTGTCCGGTCGTTAAGTCGTCTGTAGTCTATTACTGGTCTCCATTTAACTTTACCAAATGCGTCCGGTTTCTTAGGTACAATGTGCACTGGGCACGACCATGGTGAAATACTTTCTCTAATAATACCTTGCTTTAGTAAATTATCAACTTGGTTACGTATTTCTGCACGTTGTTGTGGGGCTTGTCTATAACTACGAACGTAAATTGGTGTATCATTTGACAATCTTAACTGATGTTTAACTGCATGTGTAAAAGTTAATGGTACATTTTCGTCAGTACTATTAACAACAGTAGTTTTAAAAGAACCGCTTTTAACTGTAACTAACGCTGTGGGGGATTTCAAACCTTCAGACCAATAGTGTTTGTTATGAATATACTGTCCATCTATATAATTAGTCTTTATTCTTACTACCTTCTCATATTTGAGCTCAATTTTAATTTTACGCAAAGGATGATTAAAATAATTTGGTATATTCGCTGTACGTAATATTCCTCGATTTAAGTCAATATTACTTTTTAAACGTTTCAGTAAGTCACATCCTATTAGTCCCTTATATTTTGGGTCGAAGTCGAAAATTAAAAATTTATGAATTGTATCTGTGTTAAAAATTGGTGGTAACGGGAGATGTACTATGTACTTATGACTTGATCTACTATGTGCGGTGGATATTTCGAAAGGCTCGAACTCAACCAATTGTTCCCAAATATTGCCAAAAATAACATCAGATGAAACAACACTCCGACTGGCACCGGTATCTACTAAGAACTTACCTTGAAACTCCAGCAGCTCTATGTACGGTAGATGGCCGGTATTTTGGACGTTGATTTTCACTACCTCCGGTCTTCCTCTCCCTGAGCTTCGTGAAAATCCGGGTTGTATTCGGCTTCCTCCTGACGAGAATTTGGCTCGACATTGCTTTCGTCCTGTAGACTATTGTAATAATTATAACATGTACCTTGGAACTCCGGGTCCGAATTATAAGGGTTATTCTCAGTATAAAATACCTCTTCAATTAAATATGGGGGTTTTTGGGGTTTTGACACTGACCGCATGGTGACATCCGATTTTTTATGTGCATGATGACCCTGTTGAGGAATATTGAGTGGTTTACGGAAGTTTCCAGAGCTTCTACCTCCTTGTTAGTTCTTCCATGGGAGTAACGACTTAACTAGCTGTTGCCGTTGTTCTGGGGTCATTTTGTTCTCTTGAGGTACATAGTTATCAGGTTTAAATTGAGGATGTGTGGGTGAAAGATGTAGTCGAGATGGGAAGGGTAACCTGTTGTTATGCGAATGTTGAGGAAAGTTCGGTTCCTTTTGCCTAAACGTACCGTTATAGAATGTCGAAGGGTCCGGCTTGTTAAGAGAAAGTCGCGCTTCTTCCTGTCTAGCTGCCACTTTCGCAATTTCTAGTGTATCTGGTTTCGCTATTCTAACGCCTAATGAAACATGGAAATCTAGATTATTAACATACTGTTCAATTACCATTTCCTCGTAATAACCTTTATTAGCATGGTTTCCTATAGATAACAGGGTGTCCAGTAACTCACGAAGTCGTTTGCCAAAGGACTCGGCGTTCTCATTTTTAAATTTACGCGACCTCGTAAGCTCCTGCATTACTTGAATTTCGTTGCGAGGTTCGCCCAAGCGACGAATAAGAGCTGTCTTTATATTGTTCCACGTATCTAAGTTAGTCTCATAGGCGATTGCCTCTACAGCCGCACCGCTCAACTTACTTTTTATTACGCTAAGCAATATGGGATGGTTCCTCCCCGCGACTTCTATTTGTTCGAGAACATTTTCTACCTCTCTAATATAAAAATTAAGTAATTTCTTAGTTCCGTCATATTTGGGAATATGATCTACCAAAATTTTAAAATGCGGTGAATCTAATAGCGACATATTTTGAATTTAATTATATGAATTAATAAAGTTATAAAATATAACAATTTCTATGTAGATCCGCTTACACTTAACAATACGCGTAACGTGACGCTAAGGAATGTCCGTCCGATGTGAGAACAAGACAATAGCCTATTGTTATAATGTTAAAGTTTTTAAACCGATTTTAGGTTTAAACACTCATTAATTATACATATATAAAAAAAAAACTATATCTAGGACAGGAAATAAAGCAGGAAACTTGGCTTAGCGAGAGTACTCACCAGACCAGCAACTGCATTTCTTGTCGAGTCTCGTAGCAGCACGAGGGAACGCCCAATGCTCCAGGTGTACCCGCGTGGATCTCGGTGACCGCCCTTGATGAGGTTCCTTTGGATTGCAGTAACGCGACTAGAGAGTCGCCGTTTACCAGGGGACTTTGAAGAGTTTGATTCGCGGTTTTCCTAGTTAAACGTGCAATCCTACCGACTGCGCCAGTTATGTTCAGGCAGACCGAAAAGACATTAAAAAAAAAGAATTTATTTATTTATATGTCTTTACAATTTGAAATATACTACAAGACTGATCTAAATCTAAATAATACGAATACAATAATCAACTTTCAAATAAACTATAGTCGGCGAAATCGCTGAGTGCAACGTCAGCGATTACCAAGGGTTATGCCTTGGTAACTCGAGACATTTTATTCAGAAAGAGAAGCAATTAGTATCGATAATATCGAGTTATATTCGCACGCGGCTACCTGAGCCGGCCCGCGGCAAGCAGTCCGCTTTCGCACTCCGCTATTGATAGTTTAAATTCTCCGCTTAATTTTATTTATGTTGTATGTGCTATCCTTTCTATGCTATTTCTTCTACTGAACTTTCTACTCCTTCTCGCTTATACTTCCGTGACGTGTACTGTGTGCAATAAACTTTCTTCCTATATTGTGCACTTGGGACTTTTAATTTCATCCTGCCTACACACACCACTATAACATTACCTTAGCGGATGAAAATTATTTTTATCCTTCAGAGATTGATATACTTATTGGTGCACCGCAATACGCTGAAATAATGTTGTCGGGCCGTGTGTACTGGGGCACCTGGCACTCCTACTGCTTTCGAAACAATATTCAGATATTTTAATTTAATAACCTCCGTGTTCTCCAAAATAATGGAAACCATTATCAACGGCCAGCTCATGAGGTATCTAGAGGGCAGCCAGCTGATTAGCGATTCTCAGTACGGCTTTCGTCGTGGTCGCTCAGCTGGTGACCTCCTTGTATACATAGGTGGGCAGAGGCAATTGAGTCCAAGGGGGAGGCGCTGGCGGTAAGTTTGGACATAGCGAAAGCCTTCGATCGGGTGTGGCACAGAGCACTGCTCTCGAAGCTTCCAGCCTATGGGCTCCCCGAGAAATTATGCAACTAGATTTCCAGCTTTCTCGCTGATCGGAGCATTAAGGTCGTCATCGACGGAGCATGCTCCGACCTTAAACCCGTCAATGCTGGTGTCCCACAAGGCTGTGTCCTATCCCCGACCCTGTTTATTCTGCATATTAATGATATGTTGCAACTTAGCAACCTTCATTGCTATGCGGACGACAGCACTGGGGATACTTTTTACACAGGCCGGGCAGGTATTTCTCGGGCTGTTGTTTGGGCAAAACTTTTGAATTAAATTTTCTGACTGCGGCTGTTCAACTATAGAAAATAACGAAATAGCGGTACAACTGTTATAGTTATTGGTGCAAACAGAACCCAGTAAGGGGACGTTACCGATGATAATGTATCCGAATATTGTGTCGAAAGCGGTAGGAGTGCCAGGTGCACCAGTACACACGGCCAGACAACATTATTTCAGCGTATTGGGCGATAGTTGGACGGATCAGAGCGATCTGTTATATATTTAAAACCTTAGAGACCACCCTATGTCAACTTCTATTTTAGCAAGCTGGCATTCTCCTATTCAACTGCCATGAGCATTATCTTTCAGCTAAAGTTAGTCCCACTTTACGATTCAAACCGAGCAGTTGTCTTTCTAAATCTATATTTCTAAATAAATCCTTTGTGTAAAGATAATCCTTTTTTTTAAAAACTAAATCCGGGACGTCGTATAACATTGGTGGCAGCTCAAGGGATTTTTTAAAAATCCTCGGTACGCCTCAGTTTGGCAGTCGCGACTAACGAGTGATTACAAAAGTGAATATTTCTGTGAATAACTAGATTTTCCTATTCGCTGTGAATTCTGAAATTGTTTTGTAAAGAAACATCCGCCGTCTCCGCCCTATACATCAAAGATGTTCATCAGTAAAACTGCAGCATCCCTGTAAGTCTTCAAAAATCCTATATATTCGTATTTCAGTGTGTTGTGTGAAAACAATTAGTGAAGTTTAAAGTGCTAAAAATAGAAAGGTTGTTTTATAAAATTACAATCTCATAATTGGTTACAATACCAATTAGAAATCAGTGCATCGCCTAATCAGTTCTCAGTAACGCTAGCCGTCGTCGCGTCGTTATCAGTATTGTTTTGTCTAAGCCATATCCTACGTGACAATGCCTAAGGAAGATGTTATTGTACGCGAGTCTAAGAATAGGTCAGCCACAGACGTTGATTTAAATATACTAATTAAATTCATAAATAAATTCGATGGTAACCGCGAAAAATTAAGTGCATTTTTAAATAATTGTAGAAATGCGGTAGAACTTGCTACTCAAAACCAACAGGACATTTTACTAAAATATATTGTAAGTCAATTAGAAGGACGCGCAGAAACGGCTTGTTGTGTAAAAGAATTTGAGAATTGGCACCAGCTTGAAGAGTTCTTAAAATCTCAATTTGGTGATAAAAAGCACTACGCTGCGCTGCTTTCTGATTTACAAGAATGTCGTCAATTAGGCAACGAAACGGTCAACCAGTTTGCATTACGAATAGAGTCTTGCTTATCAAAATTATTATCCGAAATTAATATAACTATCCCTACTAAGAAAAAGGACGAACTGGCAGGCCGCGTCGCAGCTATGAAAGACTTAGCGTTACACACGTTTGTAGTCGGCCTAAATCCAAGATTGTCTACTGTAGTTCGATGCCGTGACCCTGAATCTTTGAACGACGCCATTAATTTCGCTACTTCGGAAAAAAAGATTATCAATGCTTTGACACGACGAAACACTAATTACGCCCAAACTCCAAATACTCAGAATCAGGCGCGATTCCGCCCATCTCACTCATCATATCCACCAAATAGATCAGCTTTACAATATGGCACTAATAATAATACAACATCTGCCGCGTTTAGGCCCTCTAATCCTATAGTGTGCCGATATTGCAAGGCTCCAGGTCATACTATTGAAGGTTGTCGCAAACGAGAATACAATAATAGGAAATTTGGAAACAATCAAAATTCAAGCTACAACCGCACAAACCCTACTACTTCCTTTCAAAATCGGAACCAACCGATTCATGCAATAGCTTCTTATGAAGATTATGGTGTCGATGAGACAGATAATCCTTTAAACGAATAAAGGACTCCCGACGGTGTCTCCCGAGTCCGAAATTTCAACGTCCTCTATTGCTATATCCAAATGACACCTCAAATTCTATATCCTATTACAATTCCAAGGTCACACAACAGGGTAACCAGCCCCAAAATAAAGACCATATTAATATTTCTAAATTCAAGGTCACACAACAGGGTAACCAGCCCCAAAACGAAGACCATATTCTTATTTCTAAATCCAAGGTCACACAGCAGGGTAACCAGCCCCAAAACGAAGACCATATTCTCATTTCTAAATCCAAGGTCACACAGCAGGGTAACCAGCCCCAAAACGAAGACCATATTCTCATTTCTAAATCCAAGGTCACACAGCAGGGTAACCAGCCCCAAAACGAAGACCATGCTCCTATTTCTAAATCCAAGGTCACACAGCAGGGTAGTCAAACTCATAGTGGTAGCAACGTTAATAAATCAATTTCAAAATCCTCTGTACCACATAACCCTAATTCTAACAATGGTGCAATAAATTCCCAACAAAGGACATATGCATCTATAGTATCTGGCACTCTAAAATATATGCCTGCCATATCTCCTCTTACAACATCCATGGTCGATACCCCAAACACCACGCCTGAGATTAAAAACAATATATATAACAAAATACATAACGTTACTTCAAATCCATCCGAAAAATACTTACCCTTTGTGGAAGTTCAAACCTCTGTATCTACCAAACTACTTAAGATCCTTGTTGACAGTGGTGCATCTATTAGCCTTATAAAGAAATCATCTATTCAAAACATGCCTGAAATAGACGAACACACTATAACATTTTCAGGAATTGGAACTGCAGATAAACCAATGAGGTCATTTGGACGTATACCTATCGAATTCAACTCTCTGAAGTATCGATTTCACATTATTGATAACATAAATTTTCCTTACGATGGTATAATTGGAAACGATTTCCTATCAGACAACTACTCAAACATTGATTTTAAGAATGAATTGCTTACGATTAGTCAAGTTGAACTTGCTTTAAAATTTAATGAACCAATATATACTATTGCTCCCCGAACTGAAACCATCATATAATGCTCGGTACTTAATCCAGAAATAGGTGAAGGCTTGATGGTAGATCAAAATCCCGTCGACTCAATTCTAATTGCTAACTGCATTGTCAAGGTGAAACCTAATTCTAGAATAAACATTTCTGTTGTAAATATCTCTGAATCTCCAATTACGTTAAACTCAAACTTAAAATTAAAACTTACGCCCTTGGAAAATAAAGAAAATCACCAAATATTCAATATATCTCATACAATCCCCAACAATGCCGTTAACAGAACTGAGCAGGTCTTAGACCTTTTAAGAGTCACTCACCTTAATAACGAAGAACGAGAATCATTATTTAATCTTTGCGCTGAATTTTCGGATATATTCCACCTCCCTGAAGATTCTCTGACTTGTACTAATGCTCTCGAGCACCAGATACCAACTTCTTCCTCTGTACCCATTAATACAAAATCATATCGATTTCCTGAAGTGCATAAACAAGAGGAGGATTGTGCATGAACAACAATCAGATTAATAAAATGCTTAATGAAGGAATTATCAAACCGTCAACTTCTCCATGGTCATCTCCGATCTGGATAGTTCCAAAAAAGCTCGATGCTTCTGGTCAGCGTAAATGGCGCATTGTTATCGACTATCGCCGATTAGATGATATCACTATTGGAGATTCTTACCCTATTCCTAATATTTCAGAAATTTTAGACCAATTGGGTAAATGTAAATATTTTAGTACACTCGACTTAGCTTCCGGCTTTCATCAAATTAAAATGTCTGAAGCTGACGCTCCCAAAACTGCTTTTTCCATCCCACAAGGACACTTCGAATTTGCGCGGATGCCGTTTGGGCTCAAAAATGCCCCTTCCACGTTTCAGATGATTTCCGCTCTATCAGGCCTGCAAGGGCTGCAATGCTTTGTCTATTTAGTAATCTACTCATTTGATCTCCAAAAACATATGAAAAACCTCTCAAATGTCTTTGACAGACTCCGACAGTTTAATCTCAAACTTCAGCCAGATAAATGCGAATTTCTGCGCAAAGAAGTTTCTTATCTCGGTCACATAATAACTGACGAAGGTGTCAAGCCGAATCCCGAAAAAACCAGAGCAGTCCAAGATTTTCCCCAACCCAAATGTCCTAAAGACATTAAATCCTTCATGGGGTTAGTGTCCTACTATCGTCGTTTTATACCTAACCTGTCTAAAATTGCTAAACCCCTTACAAACCTCTTAAAGAAGGATGGTCCGTTCATGTGGCAACATGAACAACAGTTAGCCTTTGAAACTCTTAAAAATAGCTTGATCTCCGCACCTTACTTGCTTACCCTGATTTTAACCAACCATTCAATCTCACATGCGACGCATCTAACTATGCAATCTCCGCTATCTTGTCACAAGGGCCTATAGGAAAAGACCGCCCCATCGCTTTTGCGTCTAGAACACTATCTAAAGCCGAAAGTAACTACAGTGTTACCGAAAAGGAATGCTTGGCTATCATATGGGGAACTAAAACCTTTAGACCATACCTGTATGGTAACAAATTTACAATTTTCACAGACCATAAACCACTCAAATGGTTATTTAATTGTAAGGATCCTGGATCCAAGCTTGTAAGGTGGCGTTTAAAACTCGAAGAGTTCGACTACAACATTGAATATAAGAAGGGAAAAATCAATAGTAACGCTGACGCTCTGTCTCGATTTCCCGTCAATCCAATTATCAAAGATCAGACTGATTCTCAACGAGTAATACCGTCTTCAAGTGAGAATGATCCACTTCCCTTTAGTCCTCTTACAATAGATGATCTAGGTATCCAACTCCCTTCGACATCCAATGCTGATAGTGACAGCCTACCCAATATCGATCTTTTAGAAAACGATGAAATGTTGATTTCTACTACTAGCCCTGAGAATGAGACCAACTCACCTTCACAAAACCCTTCACGCTTTTCACCTCTTCAAGGCATTTCAAATTCTAACACTGACTACAACGACTTCCTGAAAACTTTCTCAAACAAAAATGAAAACTTCAACACTCATATAAAGGAACACAATGAAAGTCTCCTTAAGAGTAATTCTAAAGCCATCTTAATACCTGTATCAATCGACTTCGATGAATCAAATCCATATCTCCAAGACATTCTGTCCACACTACCCGACTCTGCCAATATCCTAAATTCAGAAAGAGAACTACATTCGTTTCAAAAAATCGAAAATAAAACTACTACTACTAAACAATATACTATCTTTTATTTACCAAAGTCTACTATTTCGACGACTGTACATATCCAGATATATTCAAAACTCTCAAAACAGCCCGAGACGATATCTTGCTTTCCGCGAACATTGGAGAAATAGCCATATCTGACTTTAAAAGTCTCTTCGAACAACATTCCTTTGTTAAAATATATGGCATGCTTATGTACTTATTTAATAATACTAACATAACAGTAAATATACACCATAATACCATCCTATATCCTGTTCCTTCCGAGATCACTAAAATCCTTAAAGAAAACCATGATATCCCGATTGCAGGACATCTGGGCTCAAATAGGATGTATAATAGAATCAAAGAACGATATTACTGGAAGAATATGCGTACAGATATAGAAAATTATATACAAAACTGTAAATTATGTCAATCAAACAAAGCACTGAGGAAGATCAACCAATCACCCATGCAAATCACGACTACCGCTACACGCCCATTTGAAAGAATTAGTCTCGACATAGTTGGCCCTTTGCCTGAAGCTGGATTTCAAAAAATTAAATTCATACTTACTCTTCAGGATGATTTAACCAAGTTTTCCATTTCATACCCAATATCAAACGCTACAGCAGAAGAAACCTGCGAAGGTTTAGTTCACTTTTTTCCCTATTTGGTATCCCTAAAACCATATTAACAGACCAAGGAACTAATTTCACTGCCGAATTATTTAAACGCACATGCGAATTTTTAAAGATTAAACAAATTTGGTCATCACCTTACCACCCTCAAACGCAAGGCGCTTTAGAAAGAAGCCATTCAACTTTAAAGGAATATTTAAAATCTTACGTAAATGAAAATCAGACAAACTGGCATAAGTTCGTATATACCGCCATGTTAACCTATAATAGTAGTGTCCACACAACGACTAAATTCACTCCATACGAACTTGTTTTCGGCCACAAGCCATATATCCCTGACTCAATATTTGAATCACGCCCTGACGTTACATATCCAGAGTATATTAAAATGCTCCATCACCGATTAAAAATTTTTCGGGAAAAGGCTTTGGAAAATATCAAAATATCCAAAGAAAGATCAAAAACCTACTATGATAAACACACGCGGTCTATACAGTATAAAGTAGGTGACTATGTTTATTTAAAAAATCACGTCAGGCTGCGCAAGGCCCTTTCGCCAATTTGGAAAGGTCCCTATAAAATCGTTAAAGTCCACGATAATAATACTTTACACCTTTTAATAAATCGACGTCATGTTAAACATCATTTTGATGAAGTAAAACCAGCTCACGAGATCTAATTTAAATTTTATTTTATAAATGTTTTTATTTTTTTTTATATACATACACTTTGTATAGGTATTTAAAATGCCAGTTTTATAAGATAAGTTTATATAAAATTTTATTGTTGTATTTTACTTTTTATAAGTAACATTATTTTCCCAGGGTCATCGCAATTCTCTGCAATGTCACCCTAGCTGAAACTGAAAATCAGTATGTCAAAAATATAGTGAAAGGTCCTGGGATCTTCTTCGACCGTGTTGGCACACTAAAGATAATAAACGACCAATTTCATATTCTAATTCCTGTAGAGATCATTCCCATAAAAAATCATATAATGGACATAAATAAAGTGTTCAATAACGTTCAGTCTTATTGTCAGAGAAGCGAATTAATTGGTGTTTCGCAATGTCATAACTTATTGCAACCTTTAGAAGCAATCCTTAAAGATCTCCAACGTAACTTTAATGCCGTTTCACATCTAGTATCCGATAATTACGTTTCGAAAAGATCCACATGGTTTTCCGGAATAGGCACTGTATTTAAACACATATTCGGTACCTTGACCGAAGATGATGCGAAGACCTATGAAGACGCTGTTAAAACCCTTTATGAAAATGATAAAAAGATTTCAGGAACATTGAAGAAAACCGTAATTGCTTCCCAATCTGCCATTTCCAATATAAATCAATCCTTACATGAAATGAACCTTAATCAAGCAAAATTGAATGGTGTCGTCAAAGAATTAGCGTCTACGGTATCCAATATAACAAATGCTTTTAATGAGGTTAATTTTAGGAATAATTTCTATAACATTTTAAATATTTTGCAATCAAATTTACTGACTTTATCATTTAAGGTGGAAGACTTACTTAATTCCATTTTACTCATTAAAAGTAACACCTTGCATCCTTCAGTTCTAACCCCAAACCAAATGTACAATGATATTGTAAATAATTTTAAGTTACTCCCTAAGTATAGAGACTTTCCTGTATACATAGAAATAAGCAATATTCATATTCTAATTAATATAGCCGATTTAACTTGTTACTATTTTAACAAAAAATTAATGTTTATTGTAAAGATTCCACATGTAACCTTAGAACATTTTAATATCTATAAAACTGTGCCATTGCCTATTCCACATACGGAGGGTAATTTAAATTCTTTCGCTATGATCCTCCCTCCGGAACAATTTTTAGCCTTGAGCACAGATAAACTATCTTATATCTATCTCAAAGATTTAAATGATTGTAAAAGCATACTTACCTATACTTACCTTTGTGAAATAACCGATGTCTACGCAGTACTTAATAACCCTTCATGTGAAATCGAAATAATTACTAAAGCCTTAACTACCCTTCCAGAAAATTGTCCTGTTAAAGTCATGTTTGGTGATTTAGATATTTGGCATAAGCTAAATAATAACAAATGGATATTTGTACAATCAAAGTCCACTAAATTGTCTATTGAATGTAATCAAAATGTATCTGAGTTAGTTATATCCGGTACAGGTGTACTAAATTTACCAATAGATTGTGTGGGTTTTCATAAAAACCTTAAGTTGGTGACTAAAGTGTATCCTAAACATATGTCCCCGCTGTATCCTCGAATTTTGATATTACTGACGATGATTGTTGTAAAAGTGTAAACAAATTAAGTAATAACTTATCTATTCCAAAAATCAAGATTATTAACCTTGATAATTTAAAATCAATTAAAGCTATTTCAGACATGTCAATGAAGGATCTAAATGAGATCAAGAATCCTAATAATTTTAATAATCATGTTAGCTTTCCTATTTTAAGTATTTTCTCTGTAATCCTAGTTTTTAGTTTTGTTTTTGTATATTTTTATAAGAAAGGCAAATGTTCGAGAAAACTCCAAGTTTCCAATAATATCCCGGTTGAGCAAGATAATAATCTAGAAAACCAGAGTAATCCTTCAGTAGCCCGCTTGCGAGTTTGTTAAATATTAAGGAAACTTACAAATAAACCGTAAGTTTCCTCATAACGAGGGGGTTGTTATATATTTAAAACCTTAGAGACCACCCTATGTCAACTTCTATTTTAGCAAGCTGGCATTCTCCTATTCAACTGCCATGAGCATTATCTTTCAGCTAAAGTTAGTCCCACTTTACGATTCAAACCGAGCAGTTGTCTTTCTAAATCTATATTTCTAAATAAATCCTTTGTGTAAAGATAATCCTTTTTTTTAAAAACTCTAAATCCGGGACGTCGTATAACAGATCGCCGGAAAAGGCGCGTTAGGACCGGAGCCAACTCAGGAGCACAAGTACGCAGCACAATTGGGGGGATGCCATCAGGCCCGCTCGACTTATGGATGTCCAGGGAAAATAAATGTTTACGGATAGCACGTTTCCGTAATGTAACTTCAGGTATCGTAGTATCACACCGCAATAATGTCGGTGGTTCCTTCCCCTGATCATCCAAAGTTGAGTTCGACGCAAAGAGACAGCCTAGAAGATCGGCCTTCTCTTTTGCAGTATGGGCCAGTGAGTCATCCTCCCTATGCAGTGGTGGAATAGAGGGCTGACAGAAATTCCCTTGGACAGCTTTGGCAAGAGACCAGAAGGCTCGAGTTCCCGAAGGAAGGTGGGCCAATTTCTCACCAAACCTGGCAATATGCTCTGACTTTGCCTTAGCGATTTCCCGTTTGAAGGACCTAGAGGCTGAATTGTATGCTCTTTTACGTTCGCCGATAGCCGCATCACAGGATGTCGCCGCTTCTGCCCAGGCTTTAAAGCATTCACGCTTACGGCGCAAAGCCTCTTTGCACGAACGCTTAAACCAAGGCTGGGACTTGCCACCGACCGGCACCGCAGAGAATGGAATAAAAAGTTCCATGCCCTGCAGGACCACATCAGCGACAGAGTCAGCGACGGCATCCAAAGTACTCAACGAAAAGCAAATGGGCCCCCAAGGGTAGGACGCAAAAAAAGACCGCATCCCGTCCCAATCTGCTGACTTATAGTGCCACACACGGCGATAGCCCGTAAAGCTTGGCCGTAAAGGGCGCGTGAGCGGCACAATGCTCCGTACTACACCGCGTACCAATCTTGGGAAGAATCTTTTTTCTTTCGAAGTACTTTCGGTTGGTCAAAGCGTATATAGTGATTACGCCTATCTAGACTCAGTATATTACTGTCAAAAAAAAATATATATATAAATTGATAAGAATAATACTCTTAAAAGTACTTATGGTAATATGAGATGAATACAATATGTTTAGACGCACGCGCAACTTGCGGCAGCTTTATAGCTAAACAATAACATTGATAGCACAATATAATATTTAATAACTTATATTAACCTTGTATAACTTATTCATAATACAATTTTGTACGATCCTTATGTACCAAATCAACTTTACCTTTAATATTTACTTCTACTTTAGGTGATAAGTCTCTTATCAGTCAGTTTCATTTTTAATTAATATCTTATCATTATGCTTATAACGTATTGGATTTAAATACTTATCACACCTACTTTTTCTATCTAATTTACTTGCTATCAAATTTCTACGAGCTTCTGTCTGCGACACTTGTAAACGATACTTTAATTCAAGGGGATAGCTGTCATAATTGTACAGAGGGTCTACAGATTTTGATAAACTACTAGGCAAATTGCATAACTTTCCGTACACGAGTTCGAATGGAGTAAATTTTGTCGATGTATGTACAGTCGTATTATACGCAAAGCACCAGAATGGTAGCCACGCACTCCACATGTCCGGTCGGATCTCTGATTGAATTCGTAAAAATGCACCTAGATTTTTGTGGGAGTTTTCTAGCGCTCCGATGCTTTGGTGATGATACGCTGTGGAATTAAACTTTGAAATATTAAGCAGTTTACATACCTCTTTGAAGGTGTCGGACATGAACTCTGTACCCCTGTCTGTAGCAACCTCCCTTGGAACACCATACTGGAGTATGAAATTATTCACGAATACACTTCTGTTGATGTTTTCGTTACAAGTGGGAATGCACATACATATTTTGACAACTCGCATTGCAAAGTTAAAATATAAGTATAGTTATACGAGTCCCTATCAAGTGGTCCCACAAGGTCCAAAAATATCTTCTCAAACGAGGTATGTGCTGTCGAGGTAATGACCATGGGTTCTTTAGTAATCACAGTGTATTTTTGTTTTTGGCACTTTGGACATTTTTTAATAAAATCAGTTACGTCCTTTTCTATTTCAGACCAGAAATAGTATTTCCTTATATTATTAATCATTCGCCGCTTGCCCGCGTGGCCACTCGTGGGCAATAAATGAAAATCATTAAGTATCACTTTTCTATCATGTAAGTTATCTATTCTTTCTACATCTTTTAAAATACAAAGACGTGGCCCCCGCCAATTTACTTTACTTTTTATTTCATTTGCTAGCTTTTCCACAAACACTTTTGTGTCGTTATTCTTTATTAAATATAACTCTTCTATTCTTAAATACAAACAAAACTCACACAGCCTTCTCGCAAATGCGGCTCGCGTCATTTGCAATCGAATGGCCGGGTTTATGTATATAACTATTTGTTTTTTATCGTATGATTTTTTTTTTATTTTCGTATTGAATTCTATTATCCTTTCTCAATGTTTCTAAAAATTTATTCTCTATAAACCTAAGCTCTACTGCATCTTTCGGCTTAATCTCGGTTTCTACAAGCTTCGGTTGATCAGACCTAGTCCTAGTGGGAGTGCCATGCTGTTGCTTTCGGGCTTCAGCCAATCGGGCAGGCACGACCGGGGCAGTACCGCTGTCTCACAGAAAACCGGCGTGAAGTGATGCAATAGGTTCATCTTATTGTACTCGCGTTTCGTGCGGTGAGTGAGACTCCCGGAGCCCATCAATTCCCCCCCCCCCCCCAGAATATGAAGATGCAGTTTAAACAGAGATTACCCCAGGGGGGTACCACACGTTTCCGCTGTGGAGAATCCCCCTCTGAGCGTCCATCATCGGAACAATCAGTATTTGGTGGTGGATGCACAGGCTGCCCTTCGTATTCTGGAGTGGGCAAAAACTGCTCAAAAAACTATAGGTTTCGATCTCGGGGCAAACGGAAGAATTTACCGAAGGCATCCCCTTCCACGCTCTCAGTGGACTTTACCAATGTTAGGGGGCTCAACTCTAATCTTAACGCGGTTCACTTTCACCTCGAAACTGCGAAGCCGGCCTTATTCTTCCTTACTGAGACTCAGATATCCTTCCCGGCTGATACTTCCTACCTCTCCTACCCGGGGTACAAATTGTAACATTCATTTGTGCCGCGGGCGGGAGTTTGCGTGTACGTCAGAGAGGATATCTGTTCTCGTCGCCTCGGGTCGCTTGAAGGAAGGGACCTATCTAGCCTCTGGCTGCGCGTAGACTGCGATGCGATTCTACGCTTGCGATGGGATGCGTTCTGCGATTCTACGCATGCCTGTATAGGTCCCATAGCGGAAATACCGAAACTGAGCGACTCATTGAGCACATCCAAATGGCTACAGATTCCCTGCTCGAAGGGGTTCCTACCGCTGAAATCGTGATACTTGGCGATTTTAACGCTCACCATGCCGATTGGCTCGGTTCGGAAACCACCGATTAGGCGGGAAGATCCTTTCACGACTTTGCTTTAGCTTACGACCTGTCACAAATGGTCCCTGCGATTACGCGAATACCATATGTGGATGGTCATAAACCCTCTTTGTTGGACCTTCTGCTGACCTCACATCCGGAGACCTATCAAGTCTCTGTTGACCCGCCATTGGGTTCATCGGATCATTGTGTGGTCCGGAGTACTGTGCCTACTACGCGCCCTCCTCGGCCCCGTTTTTCGGGTTGTCGTCGTATTTGGCACTATCGGTCAGCAGATTGGGATGGGATGCGGTCTTTCTTTGCGTCCTACCCTTGGGGGCCTATGTGCTTTTCGTCGGAAGCTCCAGATTCCGTCGCTGCCTTTGTCGCTGAAGTGGTTCTGCAGGGCATGGAACTTTTTATTCCATTCTCTGCGGTGCCGATCGGTGGCAAGTCACAGCCCTGGTTTAAGCGTTCTTGCAAGGCGGCATCGCGTCAAAAGCGAGAATGCTTTAATGCATGGGCGGAAGCGGCGATATCTCGTGATGCCAATACCAGCGAACATAAAATCATATAACTCAGCCTCCAGGTCCTTCAAACGGGAAATCGCTAAGGCAAAGTCAGAGCACATCGCCAGATTTGGCGAGAGATTGGCCCAACTCCCTTCTGGGACCCGAGCCTTCTGGTCTCTCGCCAAAGCTGTACAAGGGAATTTTTGTCAGCCATCGATACCACCGCTGCACAGTGAGGATGACTCGCTCGCCCACACTGCGAAGGAGAAGGCCGACCTCTTGGGCTGTCTCTTCGCGTCCAACTCGACTTTGGATGACCGGGGGAGATCACTACCGGCGATTTCGCGGTGTGATAACTCAATGCCGGAAATCACATTCCGGCAACGTGCTGTTCGCAGAGCACTATCTTCCTTGGACATTCATAAGTCGAGCGGGCCGGATGGTATCCCTCAAATTGTGCTGCGTACATGTGCTTCTGAGTTGGCTCCGGTCCTGACGCGCCTTTTCCGGTACCTGTACTCGCTCGGCACTGTCCCGAAGTGCTGGAAGACCGCTTCGATACATCCGATCCCTAAAAAAGGCGATCGCTCTGATCCATCCAACTATCGCCCAATCGCAATAACCTCCTTGTTCTCCAAAATAATGGAATCCATTATTAATGGCCAGCTCTTGAGTTATCTAGAGGGCCACCAGCTGATTAGCGATTATCAGTACGGCTTTCGTCGTGGTCGTTCGGCTGGTGACCTTCTAGTATACCTTACTCATAGATGGGCAGAGGCAATTGAGTCCAAGGGGGAGGCACTAGCGGTTAGTTTGGACATAGCGAAAGCCTTCGATCGGGTGTGGCACAAAGCACTGCTCTCGAAGCTTCCAGCCTACGGGCTTCCTGAGAAATTATGCGACTGGATCTCCAGCTTTCTAGCCGATCGGAGCATCAAGGTCGTCGTCGACGGAGCATGTTCCGACCTTAAACCCGTGAATGCTGGGGTCCCACAAGGCTGTGTTCTGTCCCCGACCCTGTTTCTTCTGCATATCAATGACATGTTGCAACTTAGCAACATTCATTGCTATGCGGACGACAGCACTGGGGATACTCTTTACACTGGCCGGGCAGGTATTTCTCGGGCAGTTGTCGATGAGTACCGGAACAAACTTGTGTCTGAAGTCGAAACTCTTTTACGTGGAGTCTCGGACTGGGGTAGACTAAACCTAGTCCAATTTAACCCCAAGAAGACACAAGTTTGCGCGTTTTCCGCGAAAAAAATACCCTTTGTCGCTACTCCTCTTTTCGAAAACACTCTTCTTGAAGCCACAGCCAGCATCGGAATACTTGGCGTTGACATATCGAACGACGTTCAGTTTCGCGGTCATTTGGAGGGAAAGGCTAAATTAGCCTCCAAAAAGCTTGGTGTGCTCAGCAAGGCGAGACGGTACTTCACTCCGGGCCACCGCTTGCAACTCTATAAAGCGCAAATACGGCCCCACATGGAATACTGTTCTCACCTCTGGGCGGGGGCTCCCCAGTACCAGCTCCTTCCACTTGACCGTATCCAACGAAGAGCGGTTCGAATCGTCGATGACCAATCCCTTTCCGAGCAGCTCGATCCTTTGGCGTTGCGTAGAGATGTGGGGTCACTCTGCATCTTCTACCGCATTTACCATGGAGAGTGTTCAGAGGAGTTGTTCGGATTAATACCTGCAGCTGAGTTTCAGCATCGGACGTCGAGGCAAAATACAAAATTCCACCCGTATCACCTCGACGTCCGACGTTCCACGACTGAGCGTTTCTCAAGGCAATTTTTGCCGCGCACCACCGCTATGTGGAACCAGCTGCCCACTGAAGTATTTCCGAACCAATTCGACTTAGGGTCCTTCAAGAAAAGAGCGTACAAATTCTTAAAAGGCCGGCAACGCACTCGCGAGCCCTCTGGCATTGAGAGTGTCCATGGGCGGCGGTATCACTTAACATCAGTAGAGCCTCCTGCCCGTTTGCCCCCTATTTTATAAATAATAAAAAAAAAAGACCAATGGCCAGTAGAAACGGTATCACCCGGAAGAGTATTCTTCTCTTCCATTCTTGCCCGACCTCTAGTTATCACTCGAACACATTCATTCATCTCTGTCAAGTCCTTTGACGTCACAGTCATACGGGATAATGCGTCTGCAGCCGCATTGTCCTTTCCTTTCACATACACTATGTATCATATTCTTCTAGAGCTAATCTGAACGGTGATCTTGACGGATCTTTCAAACTAAACAAGTATATAAGAGGTTTGTGGTCCGTAACTATTTTGAAACTACGTCCGTATAAATAGGGTCTAAAGTATTTTACTGCGTAAACTACAGCCAAAAGCTCTTTTTCTATAGTTTTTCTCAGCCTTGTTTAAACCTCTACTAGCATAAGCAACTGGTCGTCCATCCGAGTTAGATAAGATAGCCCCGATCGCGTAACCCGATGCGTCGGTTTGTACAATAAATGTACTACGTTCTGATAAATCAGGATATTGCAGATCCGGTGGCGTTATCATACATTTTTTTAGAGTTTCGAAAGAATTTTGGCATATCAAATCCCAATTATACTTAAGGTTTTTCTACATAAATAATTTAAATGGTAAGCAATTTCAGCAAAGTTTGGAATGAACTTTCTATAGTAGTTAGCTAAGGCCACAAACCTTTTGATCTCGGCAGTGTTTTGAGGTACAGGGTAATTTTTAATTTTAGAATTTTTTTCAGGATCCGGTAATACTCCATCAGCTGAAACGACATGTCCCAAGTAAAGTAATTCCTTCTTAAGAAAGTCACACTTGATTGGATTCAATTTCAGATTAACTTTTCGTAATCTTTCAAAAACCTGAATTAAGTTTTTATTATGTTCAGACAAATTACGGCCAAAGATTACTAAATCGTCCTGGTAACAAAGGCACTTTTGCATAATTTAGACTTTCCATTGCTATTGTCATCATTCTTGAGAACGAGCTGGGACTTGTCTTAAGCCCCATAGGCATTCTAGTCATTTGAAACTGCCCAGAACAAAAAGCAGTATATTTTCTACTTTGAGGTTCAAGGTCAACATTATAAAAGCCTTGGTTCAAATCTAAATGAGTGAAGTATATAAAACCCGATAGTGAGTCTAATATCTCATTAATATTAGGTAGCGGAAATTTGTCATCAACTATGCAGTTATTTAATTTGCGATAATCAATGACCAATGGCCACTTTTTTTCTCCGTTCAAAGATTTTTTTGGCACTAAAAGAATCGGACTAGACCATTGACTATTGCATGGCTCTATACCCTGATTTAACATATTATCAATCTGTTTCCTTACTTCCCCCTTCTGAGAATGTGGCAGCCTATAAGGTTTGGAATACACTGGGGTTACATTTGGTTTTAACGTAATAGAATGTTCATATATATTAGTAGTAGTTAGCCGATCTCCTTCTAAATAAAATAAATCATTATACTTTGCAAAGATATTTTTTTATACTAGTTTGTTCCTCTGAATTTAAGTGATTCAAGTTGAGTAATGGGAATAATTTTTTAACTCTCTCGGAATTTTTTATTGGTTTCTCAAAAGTACAGATATTATACTCAATAGCTCTGTGAATAATAAGCTTTATGTCGGATAAATTTACTTCTGTCTCAGTCGTGTTTAAAATCTGTATAGGTAACTTTCCACCAACGGGTTTAACTAAGGTATTGGCAATATAAATGCCTTCTTTTATTTCTAACGCACAAACTACACATTCTTCAGTTAAATTGGTACTAATAAAGTGTATAACTTCACATCTAGAAGGAATAGTCAAAGACGTTTTATTGACAATTAAGGGCAAACAAAATTTTAAATTATTATTCCAAAGTGTCAATGTATTACTTTCGAAGTTTAAAACAGACTTTTTTTATGTAATAGCAGGCAAACGGGCAAGAGGCTCACCTGATGTGAAGCGATACCGCCGCCCATGGACCCTCACATTGCCAGAAGGCTCGCAAGTGCGTTGCCGGCCTTTCAAGAATTGGTACGCTTTTTTCTTGAAGGACCCTAAGTCGAATTGGTTCGGAAATACTTCAGTGGGCAGCTGGTTCCACATAGTGGTGGTGCGCGGCAAAAACTGCCTTAGAAAACGCTCAGTTGTGGAACGACGGACGTCGAGGTGATACGGATGGTATTTTGTATTTTGCCTTGACGTCCGATAATGAAACTCAGCTGCGGGTATTAGACCGAACAACTCTTCTGAACACTCCCCATGGTAAATGCGGTAGAAGATGCAGAGGGACCCAACATCTCTACGCAACGCCAAGGGATCAAGCCGCAAGGAAAGTGATTGGTCGTTGACGATTCGAACCGCTCTTCGTTGAATACGGTCAAGTGGAAGGAGCTGGTACTGGGGAGCTCCCGCCCATATGTGAGAACAGCATTCCATGTGGGGTCGAATTTGCGCTTTATAGAGTTGCAAGCGGTAGCCCGGAGTGAAGTACCGTCTCGCCTTGCTGAGCACACCAAGCTTTTTGGAGGCTAATTTAGCCTTCCCTTCCAAATGACCGCGAAACTGGACGTTATTCGATATGTCAACGCCCAATTTTCCGATGTTAGCTGAGGCTTTAAGGAGAGTGCCTTCAAAGAGGGGAGTAGCGACAAAGGGAGTTAGTTTAAGTTTTAAAACATGCTCATATTTAATAGCAGAAATTGATGCCCCCGTGTCAATTAGCCACGTAGATGGAATGTTTTTCTGTAAGTTAAATGTAACGTGACAAACATTATTGTATGATAAAATTACATTTTTAGTCACGAAGAAACGTATCCTCTGAAACCGTTTTATTTTCCGTTTTATTCTCATGATTATCTTGTGAATCTCGGTTTGTCAAAGTATGCATGTGCGGTTGTCGTTTACCCGGATACCTAGTTTTATTATAAAAGTACCTACCTCTGCTTGGTCCACAGCCGCTAGCGCGAGGTACTTGCCAACCGCGCCCAGGGAATAAGTGTGAGTAACCTGGTCGTGGCTGTGCTCGACCCCGAGCAGGGTTGAATGTTGTAAAGGTCCTATACTCCGCTCTACGGTGACCTCTAAAATTACTTGATCGGGAAAAATTATTATTTTGTCGAAAAGTCATAATATCAGCGGAGGTTGAGGGAGTTGACATATCCTTATCTATGGCCGCTTGAACGGCATTACTTAAAGAAGAAAAATTCTTCGCTGAAATTACTGTACTTAATCGCCGATTTCTCAATCCGTCGGCGAAACTCTTTATAGCTTGTTTTTCATTTAGAGGCTTTAGTACCTTAAAAGATTCTGAGTTGCCATCTGATTGAAAAATCGTTAGATCAACAAACAAGTGACAAATCTGTTTTCCATACTCGTCTATAGAAAGATTATTTTGCCTGATATTCAACAACTTATGCTGAATAGCTGTTGCCGATTTTTTAGGCAACAAATTAATTTTCATCGCGTTTATTAAATCACTGACGGTGTCATATTGCGAGTCGAATTTTAACTTTGCCGATTGAGAGAGGCGGCTTCTTAACACAAAATTAATTAAATTTTTGTGGGAACTTTGTTCTATCTCCGATTGATAGTACTCAATGTCATCAATAAGTTGCTTTACGCTCTCCTGGCAGTCAGATAAAACTGGTAATAAGCTTAATGCGATTTTTAAGTCAAATTTAGCCATTGTTAATTCTGTATTTACAGATGAGTCGCTACACAAGTTTGAAATTTCCTCATACACTTAAAAAAAATCTGAACTTAACTGATCAATTTTCACGGAGTCCTGACAAGATATTTGTATAGGAAGTAATTGTTTCAAAACAGCATCAAAATCATTTACTAATTTTTCAGCTTCCTGACTTTTTTTTAAAATAACATCTTTTTAGTGAAGATTGGTCCAAGTAGGAGACTTGGACCAATCTTCACTAAATAAGTCCTTATTCTAAGTAAGCCGTCATACAAATTACATAAATTAGTGTACATTACCTATATCTGTATTATTTCACTACACTAAACGCATTCACTCACTAAAGCACATAAAGTTCTTCGCCATGGGACTGAATTGAAGCAACAGGTTACTTGGCGTGTGAGGGACAGGCTTCCGCTGGTCTCGCGTTGTACTCGCACCTTTCGCACCCGACTCCACTAGGGGATGCCCTGATAGCGCGAGCTCTCCACAAAGAATGCTGCATGAGTATTCTGGTTATCTGTTCCTGGTTCCATCGGCGATGGCACCGCTTATAGACTCTGTAAATTATATAGATGGCACCAACAAAAAGTAAACAGCATATAAGCGTGAGGACAATACTAATCGCCAAAAGGTGGAACTTGAAATTTTCTGTTGAGGCAGAATTAGGGCCTCCATTTTGGTTGATGAAGACCTCATCTTTTTCAACCTTTGATTGGCACATTATATACGAGTGTCTCGTAGAAGGTTTAGAGAAATTCCCATGTCAACATGTCATCTCGCGTTCGCGCTCGAGGCAGGGTCGCCATATACGGATGGGACCTTATTGCAATGAAACTCACATGACGGACAGTAATATAATGCGTTTATTATTAGAGAATATTGATTTATATAATAGGCATACACACACAAGCACACATTTCCATACTTATACACTACAGTGTGTTCACAGACTGCTGATTTTGTGTGTCGTCTATGTCTTATGTCCGCAATGTGTTCTTTGAGTCTGCTGGACATATTGCGTTTAGTTTGCCCTAGGTAAGACAGGCCTCAGTCGCAATCCAGTTTGTATATCTGCATCTTGCAACGGGGTGATACTTTTGATTGGTTTTAGGAATTGCTGAATCTTCTTGTGCGGCTTGAATTGCATTAATAGAAGGTCGTTTTAGGATCCGGCTAATTCTATCTGTAACTCCCTTTACATATGGCAGGTAGGCTGGTTGCCGGGGAACTGTTTGTGTCTTTTATTTGTTTCTGTGATGCAGCCGGGGGATGCGCAGCTTGTTTCGGTGTAGCACCTGTTTTACATGCTGTAGTTCCTCGTCGAGGTGGACAGCATCACAAGGACGTTGGGCTCTCTGAAACAAACATTTACCGACAGAAAGCAGTTGTGAAGGGTGGTGGTCGGATTCACCATTAAGTTACCTATCTGTGTGGGTTGCCTTTCTGTGTATTATGTGTGTCTTTTGTCTTATGTCACCGTGACCACGCACGCTGTAAAGCACGCGAAACATCGGAAAATTTAAAATTATGTAAATAATTATAAGTTTATAATAATACAAATAGTTTTAATCCGGTAAAAAATTGTTTTCTTTCAATGTGTAAAAGCTATGTTAACAGTAGTAGGGACTGCGACTGCCTCACGTCAAAGTTCCCCAAAAACGTAAAAATCATCGTTGGCCAAACCTAAAAAAAAAAAAAAATTGTACTCTACCCCCACTAAACAGGCCGTGTGGAGTCGAATGCACTCACTCCTGAAGTGATAGCTCTAACCGTTCCAGAGATAGCTTTCCCAAAACCCTTGCTAATTACTTACTTATCACCACCTTATCAGCTACTATTTCCTGCACGAAATTCCCACTCATTATCTAATTACTTAATGACTCAGTACGAATGCATCGTTATCTACTTTCCTACATTCACTAACCCGATCTATGGCTCTAAAAGAAAAATGGAATAAACTATGTCTAACCTAACCAACCTACGGGTCTAAGCAAACAACAATAAATATACCTAACCTACATTAACACCATTATCTATAATAAAATTAGATGTAAGGGTTACATATTTAAATAAAACATTTTTATTCCAGGTATTATTCTTTTATTTATATGTCCATTATATTTGTATACAAATTTACTAGCACCGTATCATTGTTCTCTGAGTCACACGTAAAATTTCTAAGGAAGACTTCTAATCTCATCCCCCTGAACTTGTAATATATGTATACCAAACAGTACTCTCCGCACACCGCCGATAGGTAATCCTGAACCGTAAGGCTATTGTATCTCCACATGCAACAATTCCTCCTTAAAAATCCTTCTATTGCTTCAATAGGTTTACGTCCAAACGAATCAAAGTGTGGGGACTGGCAACACTGCGCGGGAGACGCTAGTTTTTACCGAGCTTCGTCGCCGGCAGGTCGTACGATCGTACCTACGCCACGTATCGCGACACAAGCTACCGGTAGACTGTTTAAACGATACATTGTATTAATTTATTTAGAGTAAATATACATGTGTGTTTAAGTATATGGGGTTTCATTTCCACCAACCCTACACCCCCATAAAAGTATTCCCCAACTCTTTCAACGTTTATATGAATAGCCACCCAGTGAGACCCCGGCTGTGAATCAGGGTCAAGATTGCATATGATAAGTGCTGGCACCTGAGCATACATCGGCAATCGATTTGAAGGATATACGTTGCTCTGGAGGCTGGGATGTATTCTACGAAGACTCATTTGCACTTCTAGCGTGTTCATACTTTAATAAGCGTTTACTCCCCTACTCTTTCACTCTTTTACTGACTACATTTATTACTATCAATTCATATTTGTACCAATGTATTTAAACACACATAACATGATCTCAACATAAGTAATGAGTCTCTTTGTAAAAAAAGTAATGAAGGTAAATAAAAACCATGTCATATTCGATTACATTATATTTTATTATTCTTAATATCATAATAATTACATAAGTGATTGCTTAACTACTATAATCCACACTTACATTTCTGTTCTTATCTATTTCTATAATATTTGAAAACTCTGCGTAAACTACACAGTTAATTGTTTCAGTCAATGCGCTCTCGAATCTTACTTCCATTCTTACACTACCATGGCGTACAAGATTCCAATGCACATTAGAGTTAGCCGACAAGTCAGGTGTTAAATCAAAAGCTAGTAAATAGTACCCATTTGAATATTGCTCCCTCGATATTCCATTACCTTCGTTAAGAAAATGTATACCGGTGCCTGAGTACAGGGTGTGGTATGCGCTAGTAAATACATCGTTTGGAAATGATGGTTGTAACGCTTTTGAAGGTATCTGTTGACTATCTATATATAGGCTAAATGAGCAAATACCAAAATTTTCAAAGTTGAAAGGATTTTTACCATAACTACCGTTGAATGCTGTATTATTCACAAAACCTATAATACATCTCTTATGAACCTGTCCTAAAATATACTTCAAAAGTTTGAAATAATAAACAACAATGGAGGTAAGTTATTTATATTTTTTAAATTTGGTTTCAGTAAATTCTTTAATAATTCCTATTTATTTCTTGAAACGCATTTTGATTTGTTTATGTTATATTTAAGTCTTCATACAACCTGAAAGATGTGGAAAAATGTTTCAGACCATATAATTACTATAATTTATCTGATGATGAAGAAGAGGTTTTAAACATAACAGAAAATAAAAATAAGAAGACCAATCGTTTAGATGACTTTTTTCTTCAAGAACCTTACCGGAAGAAGAAAAAAACTAAACTTTCTTCAAGTGTTGGCCGTGCAGGGAAGGAGGGAAGCATATCATATATATCGACTGATAAAGATGATGGAATGGACGCTGACATACTTGTGAAAATGGAATTATATAGTTTAAAAAAGTTGAAAGAAATCCCAGTGGCACAACATTGGAAAAATGCAGATAGTCGTGTTAAATATTACATGAAAAACGATTCCAACATTGATGTTCAGATATCCTTTATATTGTTTCAAATATCATGGCTGACGATCAAGGAGATGCTGGTGTCAAGATTTGCTAAGCCCATGATGACTCGAGACTACTTCGATCAGATCATTAAATTTCAGTTAGATGGCAAAGAGAGGCCTGCTGAAGCGGGAATGCGATTATGGCAATTAATTGAGAAAATTCCTGAAGTGAATATGCCCGAGAAGGTGTTCACTGGCTTTGCAATCTCTGTGCTGTCTCAGTGCGATGAAAAGTTTCGTCGAGAGTTAAATTCAGTGGTTATAAACGGTACGAGACACGGTCATCGAGGCCTAGATTGCCGCGAAAGAAATAGATTCGTCGCAAGGGACTCTTCAGTGGCAGACAAGACAGAGTCACGTTTCTCAGCCATTTCGCAGAATCCTCGCCCATCTGTCGCTCTGCTACGTGTGTGCCAATCCCGGCCACGTAGCCTCGGTATGTTCCAGCAAGCAGGTTAACGTGTGTACTCGAGCTGCGCATGGATTGATTGAGATAAGTGGTATAAAATTGCCTTTTGTTTTTGATTCCTGTTCGGAATGTAGTTTGATTAAGCAAAGTTATTGCAAGTTTATTAAGGGTGAACAGTTTCATGAAAAAAATAGCTTTAAAAGGTGTAGGTAGTAATAATGTGATTTCTTTGCTACAAATCACATGTCCCACTATAGTCCAAAACCTTAATTTTGACATCACTTATCACGCTTTGCCAGATGAGTTTTATTAGGTCGTGATGTTTTAGAACTAGGGATTTCCGTTTAGATTAGTAATGATAATTTGACTTTTGTTAAGAAAAAGATATCAAACTCTTGTACAACACTCGCGCCATTTCACAAAAGCTCGATTGATACCGACCTCGTAGGATGCGATAAAGAGCGGTTGTTGGGTATACTCAAAAAATACTCCAATAATTTTATACAGACATTGCCAACTACTCGTATTAAAACCGGTGAACTTAAAATCGATCTTGTTGACCCTGCTAGGATAGTTCACAGGACAGTAGCGATCAATTGTGTATAGATAACAGAGAACTCAACAGCAATACTCGTCCGGATAGCTACCCACTTCCTCTAATCAGTGACCAAATTAATAAATTGCATGTAGCGAATTATTACAGTATTGTGGACATGGCCTCAGGCTTTCACCAGGTGAAGCTCCATGAGGATTCAGTGGAGAAGACTGCTTTTGTAACACCAACAGGAGCTCTCAAACCTAATCCGCGCAAAGTTCAAGCCTTACAAAATGCTCCAAAACCATCCACAGCTAAACAGGCAAAGGCCGTTTTGTATGGACTGCTGAACATGAGAAAATTCATGGTGAAATAGTTAGACACTTGACAACAGAACCAGTACTCAAATCTTTGATCCATCTTTGCCCATCGAGTTACATACCGATGCCAGCAGTGATGGATACGGGGCTGTCTTAATTAAAAAAAAAAACTTGACAAGGGATGGTTATCTGTAGAGCAACAACGAGAGTCTGAAATTTCAAATTTGATTTCTAAAATACAAGCGAATCAATTCCCCTCTGAAATCGCACACACTTCCACTGTATATTCCTGTGTGGTTTGCAAGTCTTCAAAAGGGTCCATCTGGTGCCCAACAAGTACGGCTGCATCCAATTCCCAAGGTTCCACTCCCATGGCACACTCTCCACTTAGATCTTACAGGAAAACTCAGTGGTAAGAGCGACCGCAAGGAGTATTGTTCCGTCACTATTGATGCATTTACAAAATATGTCTTAATGAAGCACACAATGACACTGAATTCCGTTGACGCTATTAAAGCAGTGAAAGACTCTGTAAATTTGTTCGGAGCGCCAAGGAGAATAATAGCCGATCGTGGACGATCTTACGACAATGCAGATTTCAGGGACTTTTGCAAAGATAACAATATTGAGTTACATCTTATCGCTACGGGAGCCTGCAGAGTTAATGGTCAAGTGGAGCGCATTATGCGAACTCTTAAGAGCCTACTTACAATAGCTGAAGGTAATTCCGACAGGTCGTGGCAGGAACAGTTAGGTGAGATCCAACTAGCACTGAATAGTACTCGATGCAGTTACTGGCTTCACCCCAATCGAGTTGATGTTTGAGTTACCTTGCACTCGCAAGGTAACTCATTAGGTATTTCCAGAATAGCTTCGAATATTGATAATCCTAGTAGGTTAGATTTGGAAGCGGCACGGTCTAATGCGTCAGATAATATAAAGAGACTGGCTCAGTCTGATGTCATTCGCTTTAACCGGAGTAAAGCCAAAATAAGGCCCTTTGCCATTGGAGATTTCGTTTTCGCGAAAAGTGAAGAAAGATATCAAACTAAGTTGGACCCAAAGTATAAAGGCCACTATAAAATCATTGCTGTCCTAGAAAACGATAGGTATGAATTAAAGCTCGTTAACAGGTCGAATCGGACGTACAAAGTTGCCCATGAAAACCTACGCGAAGTACCCCGTGGTACATTAGGTTTTTTAGAAGTATCCGAAACTTATAATGATCATGCCGTGACGGCGGATGCTAGCCAAAGTAATTTTGTTCATGAAACTGATCGCAATAGTCATAACTTAGCTATAATTCGTGACGCTGAGGATGAACTTTCTGATAGCGACACTATATCTGTTAATAGTAGCACTATGTCGGCTAGTTCACGTACCTTGAGCGCTATAGCAATAGTTTAGAGAGTTCATCATCAGAATCACCAGATTCTATCAGCATTGTGACTAATGCCATTGTACACCATGATGAAATCTAGTAGAAAAAAAAATGGGAAAGATATTAAAATGATAAAAAAAGAAGTACTTTATCAAAAAATGTAGGAAAGAGTCATTGCAGGGAGTCCGGTCCAATGACTCGGCTATAGGGGTTGCATTCTGGTCTAGCCTTTTGGCTATAGAGATTGCAATCCGGTCTAGCATTCGCTACAGGGATATCTGGTCTAGCTAACACAGCTATAGAGATTTCCGGTCTAGCGCAATCTAGTCTCTGGTTTTAAAAACTGATGAGAGGGATTTATCCAGTCTCCGGTTTTAAAAACTGATGAGAGGTATTTGTCCAGTCTCCGGTTTTAAAACTGATGAGAGGGACTTAAGAGTTCTAGTACGCTGAAGGGGTTGCCGGACCAGCTCATTATTGTAATCGTTCATTATTGAAACTGTTATTAGAAAATGTGTCAGGATGAACGAACAGTTTTTTTTTCTGTTCCCAGATGCCCAAAAGGCGCTCGAGGACGAGCGTATGTCAGTATGGCCGTGACGGCGCCACTATCAATGTTTTGTAAAACAACGTGCAACGGGCGATTAGTCGAACGATCGTACGATGTGTCACTCGATCCCCACTACAGAACCAATATAAAGCAGCGCGCGCGCACAACTCAGGCAGCAACTTGTAATCGAGCACGTCTAGCTCCTTAAGTCCGTGCGACAATTTGCAGACTCCACCACACCGCAATAGCTACGACCACGTCTAGGATCAAGGCTCGATCACTGTCCGTAGTGACTTTCAATGCAAACGGTTTCAAGCCGCAGGCAGATTTGGTTCGAGATTTCCTCGTTCGCCACCAAATAGATATTTTCCTAGTACAGGAATCTTTCCTCAAGCCCAGCGTTCGCGCTCCCAGATTCGCGAATTACAACGTAGTGCGAAACGACCGACCTACGGCGAAAGGCGGTACGCTCATTTATTATAGACGAGCGCTTCACTGCTCGCCGTTAGACCCGCCCTCCCTTACCAACATAGAGTGCTCTGTGTTGCGCGTAGCCATGACCGGCCATCAGCCGATTATTATCGCGTCGGTGTACCTCCCTCCCGCCAAGGACATACTAGAGAGCGATCTCAGAACCCTGTTTGCGATGGGCCCCTCGGTCTTATTAGTCGGGGATCTCAATAGCAAACACGGGGACTGGAATAGTTCAAAACAAAACCCTAATGGGTTAGCCCTCAATAGGCTTATAGACGTGCTCAATTTCAACGTCATTGCCCCCATACAACCGACTCGCCGTGGCATAACAGGCAACGGCCTTCTCTCAACGGACGTCATAGACGTAGCGGTTTTACGTAACGTGGCACTACAGCCGCGAAGCGTAGAGACGTTACACGAGTTAGACTCGGATCACTTCCCGGTTCACTTTGAATTCGGCCCTCCTAACACTCGAGA
Source organism: Pieris brassicae (assembly GCF_905147105.1). Classification (NCBI taxonomy): domain Eukaryota; kingdom Metazoa; phylum Arthropoda; class Insecta; order Lepidoptera; family Pieridae; genus Pieris; species Pieris brassicae. Next base: position 4,619,129 of record NC_059679.1, on the reverse strand, counting down.
GAAGAGGTTCAAGTCCATTGTCGACTGGCAGAAGTTAGACGAGGCCCTCAAGCCCGCCGACACCTCTGCCCTCCCAAATGTCCCCGACAATTAGTCTCGTCCGTTCACGCGTTAGACGCGATCTCCTCGGTCACTAATCACATTCAGACCAAGGTGGCCGAGTCGTCCCGGAAGGTCCCAGATGAGTTCGCTCAACGCTGGGAGCTTCCCCCGGACGCGAGGCGTCTATTGACCGAGAAGAACGCGGCGACTCGCGCCTTCGCCAGAGCACCGACCGACGAAAACCGCAGAGCACTCCGCGCCTCGCAGCGCCGAGTCAAAGAGCGCATGCGGGAAATTAGAAACGAACGCTGGGACCGTCTTACCAGCGAATTGTCACCTTCGCACACGGCCTATTGGTCTCTCGCGCGTTCCCTTAAAACCGACACGGTGGCGTCCATGCCCCCTCTCAAGCGTCCAAATCTGCCTGACGCATTCGACGACGACGAAAAAGCCGAGTGCTTAGCCGTCAGCCTAGTGGAGCAGTGCACCCCGTATCTCGATCATAGCGACCCGGCGCACGTCGAACATGTGAACCGCGAGGTCGAACGCATCGTAGCACTGCCCCTCCCTCCCGAGCCGCTCCCTCCTACGTCGATCGCCGAGGTCAAAACTCTAATAAAGAGTTCACTGCCTCGTAAATCTCCAGGTCTCGACGCCATCTCGAACAAGGTCCTCCGGTGCCTCCCGCCCCATCTGATATGCCTACTAGTCTCCATTTTCAATTGCCTCCTTGAAAACTGCACCTTCCCGGCGCAGTGGAAAGAGGCCATTATCATTGGTATTCACAAACCAGACAAACCCCGTAACAACCCCACTAGTTACCGCCCTATCAGCCTTCTCAATACGCTTAGCAAGCTTTACGAGAAGGTACTTAAAAAGCGCCTCCTAGACTTTGCCCTAGATAAGGGGCTCATTCCCGATGAGCAGTTTGGCTTCAGGCCGGCCCACTCGTGCGTTCATCAAGTCCATCGAATCACGGAGCACATCCTCTCCGGGATGAATAGCTCCCTGAAACCGAGAGCCACGGGTGCGCTCTTCTTCGACATAGCGAAAGCTTTCGACAAGGTCTGGCACAACGGCATGGTTTACAAGCTCTACCACCTTAATGTGCCACTAAGACTCGTGCGTATCGTACACGACTTCTTGTCCGACCGCTCAATGCGCTATCGCGTAGAAGGAACGTTATCGTCTCCTCGCCCCATCATGGCCGGAGTCCCTCAGGGCTCGGTCCTCTCGCCCCTTCTGTTCACGCTGTATACCGGCGACATCCCTAGGGCTCCCAATGTGGAGCTAGCCCTCTATGCCGATGACACCGCTCTCTATACCACCCACAAAGATAGAGGTGTCATCGTGGACAGACTCCAGACCGCTACCACGTCGTTAGGCGAATGGTTTCGGAAATGGGGCTTCCCAATAAATCCCGAGAAAAGCGACCGGTGCGCCCTTCTATGTGAGAAACGTCGATCTCCACCACGACCTGGAGCTCCCTACCATAGCCCAATGGATGAAGTTGGCGTCCACACGCCACTTTGACAAGGCTAAACACCATCCCAATTCGCTGGTGCGTAATAGCATCAACTATTACCCCTTCCCGACAAAAAAGGCTCGTAGGAGGCCCCGATACATACTAACGGATCCGGATGATCCAATTACCGTAGCAAACGATAAATTAAAAGCCGCCCGCGCGGCCAAAAATAATAAAAATAGCCAATCACAGATTAGGGTAAAAAACCGCCTTCACCGGGGAAGGCGAGGACCTTTACTTCGCACTTCGCTCACTCCAGTGAGCTTCCGTCCTGCCCTTCAGGCGACTGCCCCGCGACGGCCCAAGCCGAGGTTCGAGTCTCACAGGAGACGCCCTTGCGCTAGCCGCGGGATAAAACGCCATTCTGGCCGAGCTACGCTCGCCAAAACAGCCCGAGCTGAGCTGTAAAGGCCCTTGAGGCCAACAGCGAGATTCCTTCTTCAAAAAAAAAAAAACAACTCAGGCAGTCGTTCATCGACCATTGCCCGGTGCACACGTTACGTAATTACCGAGTAGCCTTTGAAATATTTACCTATTGAATTTGTTTATTAAAATCGTATTGAATTAATTGAAATTAATTCAATTAATTGAAGACTGAAATTAGAATTGGAATAAATCAAGTGATTGGGAGAAAACTTTGTGTTTGTTATCTTAACAATGCCTGACGCTACATATACAACATAACAAAGGGGATATCCGAGGAAGATAGTGTAAAACGTTACAGTTTTAAAAATTAGTTTCATTTAGTTTCTTCATGCTTCAGATTTTAATACCATATGTTTATATAATTAAGTAATGTTTCAGTTTTCCACTAGTATAAATACTATGTTACATTGTACAAAGTCAATCATTGTGCTTTTTGTTGAAGACCTTTGCGCATTAAGGTTAAAAGTGTGAGACAAAAAACAGTTGTGAAACGAATACATATATACAATGTCTCAAGAATGTGTTAATGTTTTTTTTGATGAAATGGATCATGAATTTGAAAGCTTATCCATTGATACAATTGAACTTTTCAACGGTTGTGATGAAATAGAAAGAAATGATTTAAATCACCCATTTTATGATCAAAGAATGATGGTGCTATGTGATGAATTCGATGGGAAACTGTGAGTATATTTAATAATCATATTATATATATATATATATATATCATATTATATATATTATGTATATAATATGATATATATATATATATATATATATATATATATATATATTGATTTCTCTATTCGCATTTCTAACAGTTAAATATAATAAAATTTGTATTCGATAGGGTTAATCAAATGGGTCGTGGAACCAAAAGGAAAGTAGCTGTTGATATTAACTCTTCTGACATCAAAAGAATAAAATCTGGATCGAACATGCATCTTTCACGGTCTTCACAAGAGCAATCAACATCGAATGAAGGTAATAATTTTAACATGAAATTTTGCTGTATTTGTAATAGAAATGTTTCCAAAAAATATTTCGCTAATCATCTAAGGAGCAATGCACATAAAAATGATGTAAATAAAATACAACATTCAATAAAACCCAATGTTAAGATAATTGAGACTGCGTTCGGTAATAGAATAATAACCTATAGAGTAACTTCAGAAAATCAAAATGATTTACAGTTTGAGACACCAGAGTTATTTCTTGCATCAGTCAAAGATACAATAAATAAATCTATAGAAGATCATACAATTTTAAAAATAAATTTCATTTTATATGGTGACAAAGTCACCGTTCAGGAGACAAAAAACATTAACAACACTTTTGATTTCCAATCAATGAATTTTATTGTTTGTATTGGTGATGATTTAAATATATTTTATACAACTCTCACGAAATCTCTAATAAACTATATAAATTCATTCGAGAGAAAGGATAGTGGGTGGAGTCTGAAAAAATTTTTACATTTGGATATGAACTTAAATCAATTTAACCCTTTAAGAGGAAAATCCTTTATTGAGTTACCACATGATATAAAAATAAAAAAAGCTGTGATCAATGTTAAAAACACTGATGACGCAAGTTTTAAGTGGGCACTGTTATCTGCTTTATTTCCAATTCATAAGAATTCGGATAGAGTATCGTCATACACCAAATTGAGTCATAAATTAAAGTTCGGTAATATTAAATTTCCAGTTAAATTAAACGATGTACACAAAATTAAAAGTCTTAATAATATAAGCATTAATGTTTTTGGGTTAGAATACAATGAACCAAGAAAAAAACATTGTATTGTTGGGCCATTGTATTTTACAAAGAATAAAATGCAGACTCATATAAATTTACTATATTTGACACAGGGTAAAATCGGTCATTATTGTTATATAAAAAATATGTCACGATTAATAAGTAGTCAAGTTTCGAAATCCAAGGAAGCTATATATCTATGTGACTTTTGTTTACAATATTTTTCAACATCTGAACGTTTAAATAACCATCAAATAAATGATTGCAGACATATTTGTACACAAATACCAAGCTTAGATAAAAATAAAAGAAATTGGTGGGGTGATAATGTTTCTGAATGTAAATTAAGTTTTGATAAATTTCAACGTAAATTGATGTTACCTTTTGCGGCGGATATATATGCGGATTTTGAGGCTTTTTTAAGTCCCTTAGCATCATGTTCAAACGATCCTTCAAAATCACATACAATAAATGTACAAAAACATAATGTGTATAGTTTTGGATACCACATTAAATGCTCATACGATGATAAATTGTCTAAATATGTAACATATACTGGTGAAAACTGTGCTTTAAAATTTATGGAAACACTGAAAGATAATTTGACAACAATTGTTAAAAAAATTGGTTTCCAAAAAGTTGCTAATAAAATATCACCAATACAGCAAGATATACTTAGCAAATCTAATCATTGTTATATTTGTGATAAAATTTTGTGTGGGAATTCAATGATTTACTACGATTGGTTTACTGGGGAATTTGTTGGGGTCATACATAAAGTTTGTTCAGAAAAATTTAGAGTACCTTACACTATACCAGTCTTCTTGCACAATTTAAGTCATTATGATGCACATTTTATCGTACATGCCTTAAACTTTGATGAAGGTCAGGTAGAAGTTCTCCCACAAAATAAAGAAAAATACATATCATTTTCAAAGGTTCTTAAAATCAATAACAGTAATGTAACATTACGTTTTGTGGATTCCCTAAAATTTTTACCCAGCAGCTTAGATACTTTAGCAAAAAATTTAACAAAGAATAATTTTAATGAATTATCAAAATGCTTTCCCAATTCAGAAGACTTTAAACGGCTGACTAAAAAAGTTGTATTTCCATATGAATTCATTAAAGATTTTGATACTTTAAACTACAATCAACACCCACACTTTTACAGTACTCTTACAGATTCCATTATTTCTAATGAAGATTACAACCATGCCAAAGATGTTTGGAATCATTTCAATTGTAAAAATATGTTGGATTATTCAAATCTTTATTTAAAAACTGATGTTTTATTGTTAGCAGATATTTTTGAAAATTTTAGGTGTGTTTGCAATAAAACGTACGATTTAGACCCGGCTCATTACTATACAGCACCTGGATTAAGTTGGGATGCTATGTTAAAACACACTAAAATAGAAATTGAATTACTTTCTGATATAAATATGATTGCTTTTATTAAATCAGGAATTCGTGGTGATGTTTCGCAATGTAGCACTCGCTATGCAAAAGCAAATAATGTTTACATGTCTGACTATAATGCGAAAGATAAAGAGTCATTCTTAATGTATTTCGATGCCAATAATCTATATGGTTGGGCAATGTCACAATATCTACCTACAGGTGGTTTTGAGTGGGTTAGTGTTGATACAGATTTTAATGTTAGTTGTTCATCGGATATAGGTTTTATCTTAGAAGTAGATCTGGAGTATCCGGTGGATTTACATGATAAACATTCAGATTTACCTCTTTGTCCAGAAAATATACCAGTTGGGGACGCTAAGGAAATTAGATTGATTCCAAACTTAAAAAATAAATCCAAATATATTATTCACTATCGAAATTTAATTCAATATTTGAAAATGGGTTTAAAATTATTAAAAGTTTATAGAATATTAAAATTTAAGCAGAGTCCATGGTTAAAGAAATATATAGACCTTAATACACAATTAAGAACTCGAGCTAATTCCGATTTTGAGAAAGATTTCTATAAACTCATGAACAACGCTGTTTTTGGTAAGACTATGGAAAATATTGAGAAACGAGTTAACGTTAAACTGTTAACCCACTGGGAAAATAGGGGCAGAGTATTGGGAGCTGGGGATCTAATTGCTCAACCACATTTTCACAGTGTTTCAATATTTTCTGATAGTCTTGTTGCAATTCAATTAAACAAAATGAAATTAATTTATAATAAACCTATTTATCTCGGATTTTGTATATCAGATATATCTAAAACGCTGATGTATGATTTCCACTATAATTACATGAAAGAGAAATTTACTTCAAATCTGAAACTACTGTATACAGATACTGACAGTCTCATTAATCAAATATTTACTAGTAACTTTTATAATGATATAAAGCCAGACATTTGTACACATTTCGATACATCAGATTATGATCCAAACAATGTTTTTAATTTTCCTCAAGTAAATAAGAAAAAATTAGGTTATTTTAAAGATGAAAATTGTGGTAAAATCTTTACAGAATTTGTGGGTTTGCGATCAAAAATATATGCATTACAGATAGATGATAAAATTATTACTAAGGCGAAGGGTGTTAACAAATGCGCCACTAAAAAATTAACGTTGGATAATTATAAGTCGTGTTTGTTTAATAAAAACGTACAGCATTGTAAAATGTATCGGTTAGATCATTAAAACATACAATTTTTACACAGGAAATAAATAAGGTGTGTTTATCTTTTAATGACACTAAGCGGTACATTTTACGCAACAAAATCGATACGTTACCTATAGATCATTACCAAATCAATAGTATGTAATTAAGTTAATCATTATTGTAAATATAACAAATTTTAAATTTTTATGTAAAATAATTTTTTTTTGTACATGTATAAACGTGTACATTAATATTGTGATATAACACTTACATTTTTTGTATATTTCATATAAATAAATTGTTTTTAAAATATCAACTTAGTTTTATTCCTTTCCCTGAAGAAGACAGAAGTTAAAAAATAATGATTCATTTTATTCATCCCTTTGCTGCCATCGTAGCAGGACCTAGTGGGTGTGGAAAATCTAACTTTATTGTAAATTTCATTAAGCATAAAAGTACTATATATATGAGATTTTTTTAGAAATAACATGGTGTTATGACAAAACTTATTTCATCAAGGAAGAGGACAGCGCGACATTTCACTTAATTCAAGTTATATTATTTATTTTAAAAATCCCCGTGACAAAACACAAATACGATTTCTAGCTAGACAAGTTTCACCGGAAGATAACAAGTTTATTGAAGATTCATATACCGATGCTACTAAAGAAGCTTATGGTTATTTAATGATTGATTTGAAACAAAACACTGATGATGCTCGCCGCATGAAATCTAAAATATTTGAATCTAGTAATTTTTGTACAATATATGTTCCTATGAAAAGGTATAAGTATCTTTGTAAACAGCCACTCTAAGTCAGTAATGAACCATGTATCAACGAATAACAACGCATAAGGAATTGTTATCAGCTTTACATAAATTAAAACCCAAACATCGTAGGATATTATTGAAGTCTTGTAATAATCAAGAAATTATACTATGTGAATGTATTCACAATGTTTTACAAGGAAAAGTACCTTTAAAAGAGAATACAAAAACAAAATTAAAAAAAGTTAAAAATCTCTTACGTAATCTGATCAGTAAAGGAAAAAGTTTTGAATACAGGAAAAATATATCAATACAAAAAGGAGGGTCCTTTCTTCCAATAATTTTGGGTACGATTCTAAACACCCTTGTAAGTTGTTTTAATAAATCACAATGAACACAAAAAAATGCTTCTTGTTGAGCAAGACTTTATTGATAAACTGAAACATCAGAATGAAAATAAAGCAACACCGCAAAGTAGATTGGATTTAGAAATGGAAAAAATTATATCAAGTAAATTGGATGATCGCGAAAAATGGGCGCTTTATCTACAAATTTTACAAAGATACTTACCATGGAAGAACGTCAACCTCAAGAAATAACAATAGCTGAAAAGGTAATAAATGATAATACTAACGAAAACCGTAACATCAATAATATAACTACTAGTGAAAATGAAAAAATGCTAAATGTTAAACCACCCCCAACGGGTGAAGACATCGCGTATGGGTTACAACCAAAAGAAATATTAAAATTAATTCCTAAAACTTATATGAGGAGGGGTGAATTATTGATGGATACAATAGTAAATAAAACAGATCAATTGCAATGGAATAAAATTGGAACAGTTTTCATTAGTGGACAAGAGATACCAGGGAGTAATATTATAGATTTAGTGAATGACATCTTACGACCCTCGAAGAGATCCGATCCAATCGGTTGGGAAATATTCGCCAAGTTTTTAAATGATATAAATACACCACTAACATACATAATAATCTGAATAGTAATCTGAAAAGAATCAAATATATATCTGACCTTAATAGTAAAGATAAAACATTCGATTCCAGAATCACCAACTGAGGTTTCTTCAACTCCAACACAATCTGAACACATCAACAAATTGAGAAACAAAAGTGATTGGGAGAAATGGACCCCGTATTAGAGTTACATCGCATCTATTATGATATATCACATCCAGCCAGTTACAGCAGTGTCAATAAGTTAACAAAGGCAATGAATGGAAAAATCTCAAAAAGTGATGTTTCGAAATGGTTGCAGTCTCAAGAAACATATACATTACATAAACCGGTTATATAAAAATTCCCGCGTAATAAATATATTTTATCAAATATTAATGAATTGTGGCAAGCTGATTTAAGTGATTTAAGAACTTACATACAATATAATGATGGATATAAATATATTTTGTGTGTTATTGACGCCTTTAGTAAGTATGCTTATGTTAGAGCCATGAAAAAGAAGGATTCATGCACAATAAAAACGTGTTTTACTATCATCTTTGATGAATCTAAAACTGTTCCTAGACATATTCAATCAGATAAGGGTACGGAATTTGTATCTAAGGATGTCCAAACTTATTTAAAACGTAAAAATATAAATTATTACACTACAAATAATCCAGATATAAAGGCAAGTATAGTAGAACGATTTCAGAGAACATTGAAAATGAAAATGTGGCGTTATTTTACACATAAGAATACTTATCGCTATACAGATATTTTACAAGATTTGGTTAGTTCTTATAATCACAGTGTGCACTCTAGTATCAAGATGAGACCATGTGATGTTAAAATGGAAAACATTATGGAAGTTTGGCGGAATTTATATTATGATGAAAAGACTTATATTTCAAGTTTAAACAAAGTACCTAAGTTTAACGTTGGTGACTATGTAAGAATTACAAAATACAAACATGTTTTTCAAAAAGGTTATGAAAGTAATTGGAGCAATGAAATTTTTATCATTACTTCGATTATAGATCGTTCCCCGTGGGTTGTATACACTTTAAACGATTTAGAAAATGAATCAATAACAGGAACTTTTTATGAGAAAGAACTACAAAAAAATAACTTTTTCCCCCACTTCCGAATATAAAATTGATAAAATCATCAGATCACGTAAAAGCGGTATTAGAAAGGAAGTATTAGTTAAATGGAAAGGATATCCTAACAAGTTTAATTCTTGGGTCTTACTGTCGAATATTAAAAATCTACAAGGAAGGAAAGTTTCTATTTAACTTTACTCAGCAATAGTTCCACACAATATTTCCCGGGAAATATGACATCAAATTTTTCTACAAAACTACCTAAAGCCATTACATTAGAAGGAGAATGGATGGTAGGTATAGTTGAGTTTCAATATCCCTCTACTATGTTCTCCGTGCAAGATCATGAAAATATCATATACCTAAGTAAAAAAAATACCATCAATAACGAAGAGACCACACTAATGTATAAGACCCATATACCAGCCACCAACTATGATAATATATAAAATATTCTTATTGATTTAAATTCGAAAGAGAAAGTTAGTTTTCGCCAGGACACCGTGTCAAAGTTTGTCTCTGTTGCAGTAAAGGATCCATCAATAATTTCACTATCTCTATCACCTAATTTGAGCATTCAACTTGGATTTGAGCCAGATACCAATTTAGTAAATCACAATATCGGTAAACGCCCTGCTAATATACATTTGGGGTTACCATCACAATTATTTGTGTATTGCGATATTATAGAACCACAAATTGTTGGTGATGTCATGACACCCCTATTGAGAATTATACCCTTAGATCCTGCTAAATACATATATGGTTCAAATACAATGCATATATTTTCACCACCACATTATTTACCGGTAATGAGAAGAGAATTTGATGTTATTGAGATAGATATAAGAACAACCACGGGAAATGCGGTACCACTTCAATACGGTACATCGTGTGTGAAACTTCATTTAAAAAAAATATAATCTACATTTCCTTTTTAAAATGTATACACCTCAAGAAACTTTTATATGTCCTTATGAACATTATTATTCGCAACAAGCTGGGTCTAGTATAAATGTAATCTACAAAGGAGCCTTACATCAACGTGGTCATGGTATCGGAAGTTTTCTTGGGGGGTTATTTCGATGTGTGCTACCTTTACTCACGAGTGCTGCTAAGGTGATTGGAAAAGAAACACTTAACAGCGGTATTGGTCTTTTGTCAGATGTTGTAGCTAGTCGTCCTATTAAAGAATCCATTAAAAATCGATTGAAAGAGGCTAGTTCTAACCTTAAACGCAAAGTTGATACCAAAATTGATAAACTTATGACTGGATCGGGTGTTAATAAGAGACGAAAATATTGTAATGAGCTCATTCGAGTTTCATCCCTCAAAGTGAAAGGCGATTCAAAGAAAACAAGGAACAAAAATATTAATATTTCCAAGGATATATTTTCAAACTAATCATAATGTCATTTATTCATAATCATTCATGTGAGTGCGAATTAGATCTGTTTGCTCTTCCTTCCACACAAACAAGTATCGAATATGGACACTGGATACATTACAAACCAATTTCTTCATTAAGTGATGATGGACCCATCGAATTCCAAGTACCTGGTACAGGAGATGATTACATTTAGTTTTTATTGTAATAGCAGGCAAACGGGCAAGAGGCTCACCTGATGTGAAGCGATACGGCCGCCCATGGACACTCACATTGCCAGAAGGCTCGCAAGTGCGTTGCCGGCCTTTCAAGAATTGGTACGCTCTTTTCTTGAAGGACCCTAAGTCGAATTGGTTTGGAAATACTTCAGTGGCCAGCTGGTTCCACATAGTGGTGGAACCAGCATAGACCTTTACAGTACATAGACCTTTCGCATACACTACTCCATCTCAAGGCTCAAATTAAAAATCAAGACGGTTCTGCATTTAATGCAGCTAATGTAGTGGCACCAGTCAATAATTGGTTACATTATTTATTTAACCAATTGGATGTTTACCTAAACCAAAAACTTGTGTCACCCCCAAATAATACTTATGCATATCGTGCTTTCATAGAAACTCTATTAAATTATTCATCATCCGCCAAACAATCACATTTGACATGTGGTTTGTGGTACGAAGATACAGCTGGTAAAATGAATGAAACTAATGAGGCAAACAAGGGCTTTTACAAAAGACAACAACTTTCAAAGGATGGTAAGGATGTTGAAATGATTGGGCATTTACATGGGGATATATTCAATCAAGATAAATTCCTCATTAACGGGGTCGAATTATCTATAAAATTAGTGAGATCGAGAGAAACATTTAACCTCATGTCACAGAATGCAGATAATAAGTACAGTAACAGTAAGTCTGTATAACAGATGTAACTTTAATAATACGCAGAGCAAAAATTAATCCATCAATACTCAATATAGTACTACTACTACTACTACTACTATAGTACTACTATAATACAAATAGCTCATCAAAAGGTTCTTGCCACTACTAAGGCTAAATATCCTATAACAAGAGGTGAAGTGAAAGTCCTGACCATACCATCTGGTGTGCAGGGTAAAACACTGGACAATATATTTTTAGGACAGGTTCCTAAGAGATGTATTATAGGTTTTGTGAATAATACAGCATTCAACGGTAGTTATGGTAAAAATCCTTTCAACTTTGAAAATTTTGGTATTTGCTCATTTAGCCTATATATAGATAGTCAACAGATACCTTCAAAAGCGTTACAACCATCATTTCCAAACGATGTATTTACTAGCGCATACCACACCCTGTACTCAGGCACCGGTATACATTTTCTTAACGAAGGTAATGGAATATCGAGGGAGCAATATTCAAATGGGTACTGTTTACTAGCTTTTGATTTAACACCTGACTTGTCGGCTAACTCTAATGTGCATTGGAATCTTGTACGCCATGGTAGTGTAAGAATGGAAGTAAGATTCGAGAGCGCATTGACTGAAACAATTAACTGTGTAGTTTACGCAGAGTTTTCAAATATTATAGAAATAGATAAGAACAGAAATGTATGTGTGGATTATAGTAGTTAAGCAATCACTTATGTAATTATTATGATATTAAGAATAATAAAATATAATGTAATCGAATATGACATGGTTTTTAATTACCTTCATTACTTTTTTTACAAAGAGACTCATTACTTATGTTGAGATCATGTTATGTGTGTTTAAATACATTGGTACAAATATGAATTGATAGTAATAAATGTAGTCAGTAAAAGAGTGAAAGAGTAGGGGAGTAAAAGCGTATTAAAGTATGAACACGCTAGAAGTGCAAATGAGTCTTCGTAGAATGCATCCCAGGCTCCAGAGCAACGTATATCCTTCAAATCGATTGCCGATGTATGCTCAGGTGCCAGCACTTATCATATGCAATCTTGACCCTGATTCACAGCCGGGGTCTCACTGGGTGGCTATTCATATAAACGTTGAAAGAGTTGGGGAATACTTTGATTCGTTTGGACGTAAACCTATTGAAGTAATAGAAGGATTTTTAAGGAGGAATTGTTGCATGTGGAGATACAATAGCCTTACGGTTCAGGATTACCTATCGGCGGTGTGCAGAGAGTACTGTTTGGTATACATATATTACAAGTTCAGGGGGATGAGATTAGAAGACTTCCTTAGAAATTTTACGTGTGACTCAGAGAACAATGATACGGTGCTAGTAAATTTGTATACAAATATAATGGACATATAAATAAAAGAATAATACCTGGAATAAAAATGTTTTATTTAAATATGTAACCCTTACATCTAATTTTATTATAGATAATGGTGTTAATGTAGGTTAGGTATATTTATTGTTGTTTGCATAGACCCGTAGGTTAGGTTAGGTTAGACATAGTTTATTCCATTTTTCTTTTAGAGCCATAGATCGGGTTAGTGAATGTAGGAAAGTAGATAACGATGCATTCGTACTGAGTCATTAAGTAATTAGATAATGAGTGGGAATTTCGTGCAGGAAATAGTAGCTGATAAGGTGGTGATAAGTAAGTAATTAGCAAGGGTTTTGGGAAAGCTATCTCTGGAACGGTTAGAGCTATCACTTCAGGAGTGAGTGCATTCGACTCCACACGGCCTGTTTAGTGGGGGTAGAGTACAATTTTTTTTGGACGATGTAAACAATTACATCTCTCGTTAACTGGTTGAATAAATAACTTACTACTTAATGAGAATAAAACAAAATGTTAATGTCAATCTAATGACAAGTACTAGCGTAAAGTAAGCTATTGGTAAACTGAAAGTTTAAAGACAGTGAACTAAACTTTGTTGACAAAACTGTATTCTTAGGCATAATAATAGATATTTAATTCTAGGGCCCATACATAGATGTTGAGCTCTGCAGCATATGCAGTAAAGAAAAGAGTCCAAATACAATTATGTATCATAGCAACTTTTACAGCGTTATGTTCTACTGTAGGGTGCTGCTGCAGAAGTTTAATCAATATTTGGGCTGCAGAAGCGGGCTGTTTGGGCAAACAACAACAACAAACAAGTTGATAATTTGTTGTTTTTTTTTTATAAAATAGGGGGCAAACGGGCAGGAGGCTCACCTGATGTTAAGTGATACCGCCGCCCATGGACACTCTCAATGCCAGAGGGCTCGCGAGTGCGTTGCCGGCCTTTCAAGAATTGGTACGCTCTTTTCTTGAAGGACCCTAAGTCGAATTGGTTCGGAAATACTTCAGTGGGCAACTGGTTCCACATAGCGGTGGTGCGCGGCAAAAATTGCCTTGAAAAATGCTCAGTCGTGGAACGGCGGACGTCGAGGTGATACGGGTGGAGTTTTGTATTCTGCCTCGACGTCCGATGATGAAACCCAGCTGCAGGTATTAATCCGAACAACTCCTCTGAACACTCTCCATGGTAAATGCGGTAGAAGATGCAGAGTGACCCCACATCTCTACGCAACGCCAAAGGATCGAGCCGCTCGGAGAGGGATTGGTCATCGACGATTCGAACCGCTCTTCGTTGGATACGGTCAAGTGGAAGGAGCTGGTACTGGGGAGCCCCCGCCCAGAGGTGAGAACAGTATTCCATGTGGGGCCTTATTTGCGCTTTATAGAGTTACAAGCGGTGGCCCGGAGTGAAGTACCGTCTCGCCTTGCTGAGCAGACCAAGCTTTTTGGAGGCTAATTTAGCCTTTCCCTCCAAATGACCGCGAAACTGAACGTCGTTCGATATGTCAACGCCAAGTATTCCGATGCTGGCTGTGGCTTCAAGAAGAGTGTTTTCGAAAAGACGAGTAGCGACAAAGGGTATTTTTTTCGCGAAATTGGACTAGGTTTAGTCTACCCCAGTCCGAGACTCCACGTAGTAGAGTTTTGACTTCAGACACAAGTTTGTTCCGGTACTCATCGACAACTGCCCGAGAAATACCTGCCCGACCAGTGTAAAGAGTATCCCCAGTGCTGTCGTCCGCATAGCAATGAATGTTGCTAAGTTGCAACATGTCATTGATATGCAGAAGAAACAGGGTCGGGGATAGAACACAGCCTTGCGGGACCCCAGCATTCACGGGTTTAAGGTCGGAACATGCTCCATCGACGACGACCTTGATGCTCCGATCGGCCAGAAAGCTGGTGATCCAGTCGCATAATTTCTCGGGAAGCCCGTAGGCTGGAAGCTTCGAGAGTAGTGCTTTGTGCCACACCCGATCGAAGGCTTTCGCTATGTCCAAACTAACCGCTAGCGCCTCCCCCTTGGACTCAATTGCCTCTGCCCATCTATGTGTAAGGTATACTAGAAGGTCACCAGCCGAACGACCACGACGAAAGCCGTACTGATAATCGCTAATCAGCTGGTGGCCCTCTAGATACCTCAAGAGCTGGCCATTAATAATGGATTCCATTATTTTGGAGAACAAGGAGGTTATAGCTATTGGACGATAGTTGGTCGGATCAGAGCGATCGGCTTTTTTAGGGATCGGATGTATCGAAGCGGTCTTCCAGCACTTCGGGACAGTGCCGAGCGAGTACAGGTACCGGAATAGGCGCGTCAGGACCGGAGCCAACTCAGGAGCACAAGTACGCAGCACAATTGGAGGGATACCATCCGGCCCGCTCGACTTATGAATGTCCAAGGAAGATAGTGCTCTGCGAACAGCACGTTGCCGGAATGTGATTTCCGGCATTGAGTTATCACACCGCGAAATCGCCGGTGGTGATTTCCCCCGGTCATCCAAAGTCGAGTTGGACGCGAAGAGACAGCCCAAAAGGTCGGCCTTCTCCTTCGCAGTGTGGGCGAGCGAGTCATCCTCTCTGTGCAGCGGTGGTATCGATGGCTGACAAAAATTCCCTTGTACAGCTTTGGCGAGAGACCAGAAGGCTCGGGTCCCAGAAGGGAGTTGGGCCAATCTCTCGCCAAATCTGGCGATGTGCTCTGACTTTGCTTTAGCGATTTCCCGTTTGAAGGACCTGGAGGCTGAGTTATATGCTTTTTTATGTTCGCTGGTATTGGCATCACGAGATATCGCCGCTTCCGCCCATGCATTAAAGCATTCTCGCTTTCGACGCGATGCCGCCTTGCAAGAACGCTTAAACCAGGGCTGTGACTTGCCACCGATCGGCACCGCAGAGAATGGAATAAAAAGTTCCATGCCCTGTAGAACCACTTCGGCGACAGAGGCAGCGACGGAATCTGGAGCTTCCGACGAAAAGCACATAGGCCCCCAAGGGTAGGACGCAAAGAAAGACCGCATCCCATCCCAATCTGCTGACCGATAGTGCCAAATACGACGACAACCCGAAAAACGGGGCCGAGGAGGGCGCGTAGTAGGCACAGTACTCCGGACCACACAATGATCCGATGAACCCAATGGCGGGTCAACAGAGACTTGATAGGTCTCCGGATGTGAGGTCAGCAGAAGGTCCAACAAAGAGGGTTTATGACCATCCACATCTGGTATTCGCGTAATCGCAGGGACCATTTGTGACAGGTCGTAAGCTAAAGCAAAGTCGTGAAAGGATCTTCTCACGTGATCGGTGGTTTCCGAACCGAGCCAATCGGCATGGTGAGCGTTAAAATCGCCAAGTATCACGATTTCAGCGGTAGGAACCCCTTCGAGCAGGGAATCTGTAGCCATTTGGATGTGCTCAATGAGTCGCTCAGTTTCGGTATTTCCGCTATGGGACCTATACAGGCATGCGTAGAATCGCGGATGGTCATCGCAGTCTACGCGCAGCCAGAGGCTAGATAGGTCCCTTCCTTCAAGCGACCCGAGGCGACGAGAACAGATATCCTCTCTGACGTACACGCAAACTCCCGCCCGCGGCACAAATGAATGTTCCAATTTGTACCCCGGGTAGGAGAGGTAGGAAGTATCAGCCGGGGAGGATATCTGAGTCTCAGTAAGGAAGAATAAGGCCGGCTCCGCAGTTTCGAGGTGAAAGTGAACCGCGTTAAGATTAGAGTTGAGCCCCCTAACATTGGTAAAGTCCACTGAGAGCGTGGAAGGGGATGCCTTCGGTAAATTCTTCCGTTTGCCCCGAGATCGAAACCTATAGTTTTTTGCGCAGTTTTTGCCCACCCCAGAATACGAAGGGCAGCCTGTGCATCCACCACCGAATACTGATTGTTCCGATGATGGACGAGGGGGATTCTCCACAGCGGAAACGTGTGGTACCCCCTGGGGTAATCTCTGTTTAAACTGCATCTTCATATTCTGGGGGGGGGGGAATTGATGGGCTCCGGGAGTCTCACTCACCGCACGAAACGCGAGTACAATAAGATGAACCTATTGCATCACTTCACGCCGGTTTTCTGTGAGACAGTGGTACTGCCCCGGTCGTGCCTGCCCGATTGGCTGAAGCCCGAAAGCAACAGCATGGCACTCCCACTAGGAAGGGGGTTCACTGACTGCACTGGTGAAATAACCTCTGTCACAGGTTATTTCATCAGTGGGCGATGAGGTCGTCACGTCCCGACGCCGCAAAGGACCTTAGACTGTTATAGTTTTAAATCGCTAGAGACGCTATAAATTTCAGTACTTAATTTACACTTTAATATCATTTAATAATTTGTTCATTCCAGCGAACTCAAACCGACAACTTCCGCATCTACCTCAAACGCCAACGTGGCTGAGACTCCAAGCGAAGGTGAAACCAATGGTTCCGTGCGACTGCGCACCACAGATAACCTACCGATGGAGGTCACGTGACAAACGAACGCCGTAAAGGATATTAGGACTGTGTCAAGGGTGTCAAGTATCAAAGTGATGGCAAAAGTGTTTTGTAACCGAGTTGTGCAGGTCATAAAGTTAGTGAACGTATGGGTGAGTTAATTTATTGTGACCCGAACAAGGGCAAAACTCATTCTGACTCAAGTAAATGTAAAACTGATTGTACCCCAAGTCATGCGAAATGTCGTCATGAGGTATTAACCTCAGGCCGTAAATTCATGTCAAAAGTCATAATGAGGTGTGCGTGAAGCCCTTACATAAGAAAACGACAAAACAGATCCCAATAATTATCGTCCAATCTATTACAATCATCATCATCAGCATCAAAGATATTTGAGAAAAAAATGTGTAATCGGGTGTACGCCTTCTGCGAGAAATATGGAATATTCAATGAATGTCAAAATGGTTTTCGAAAAAACAGGTCAACAACCTTGGCAGTATATAAATTCATACAGGACGCTCTTAATATAATAAATAATAAAGAATACGCAATCGGTCTGCTCCTAGACATGACTAAAGCCTACGACAAGGTACAATATGAAATATTATTAAATAAACTCTATGGGATAGGTATCCGCGGAAAAACGAACGAATGGTTCAAGTACTATCTTGAAAACAGAAAACAATTAGTAGAAATAGAATGCTATATATCTTATAATAATGAAACAAAAATTCTCCAAAATTACCGCTCTGACAGTAAAACAATAAAAGCTTCAATACCACCAGGAAGCGTTATTGGGTGCCTTCTTTTTCTCATTTATATAAACGACCTTCCAAAAACCATAGAAGGACCTGGTCCATGTGTTTTATTCGCTGATGATATTTCGATTCGAACCCCCTGTCATGATATCACTAGCATACACTCTACACTCAATAATATTCTAACAAAAACAATAACCTGGATGAATGCACACAATCTTAAAATCAATTTTGAAAAAACCAAAACAATAGCATTCCACCCCCGTCAAAAAAAGCCACTTTCTCTAAATTTTTCTTTTAACAACCACACAATAGAACAAGTTAACGAATTTTCATTACTAGGTATAACAATAGACACAAACATAAACTGGAAATCACACATACTAAAATAAAATCAAAACTATCAAAATTTTTATATGCTTTCCGGGAAATTAAAAAGACTACGGACCTGAAAACCGCTCTAACCACCTACTACGCCTATGCGCATGCATGGCTAAACTACGGTGTAATAATGTGGGGAAATGGCATCGACGCACCAGCACTATTCACAACTCAAAAAAAGTTAATTCGGATCATAGTTAACATAGAACAAACAGACAGCTGCAAACCACATTTCATAAAACTAAACATTATCACTCTACCTTCATTATACATATTGGAAATCTGTAAATTTGCCCATACACACAAAAAAAAATACACCACACGCGAAGACATACAGACAAGATACACACTTCGACACAAAAAACGCCTAAACCTACCATCTTCCCGATTACAAATACATGCATCTAGCCCACTAGTCAAAATCAAAATTTATAATAAACTACCTTCTTATGAAACTTCTTATGCGTAAATGTTATTATAGCGTTAATGAGTACCTAGAAGATAAAAATATAGTTTAATTTCATAATTATTAATCCCTTAATATTCTAAATTAAATAAATAAAAAAATGTTATTCTATATAATTAATACTAACCTGAAATGTAAAATTTTATGTATTATTTTGTTACTATTAATTATGTAATATAAATTTCGTAATGCCTTCTTTTGCTGTGCCCTAACAGGGTCCATAATATTGTACCTAGCTTTAAGCCTCTTACACATCTATTGTAACATTATGGAATGCAAATAAATATATGAAATAAGATAATACAACTGATTTCCACCATAAACCCCAATCTACCAAAACCCCTTAAGGTCCTTCGGTCCTTAATTCTTATTACGTAACAAGTCTAAATTTTCGGAAGCCATTAAAATTTATTCAGACTTAACTCCAGCTCAGCAAAAATATCTGCAAATTTTAAAGGATGAACTAGTCCGACGTCAGGCCGCGGGAGATACTGACATCACTATTAAATACAGATCTGGAATACTCACTATTACCAAAATATCTTCAAAAAACTCGAAGTAATAAACACAACCAAACGCCTTTACACAGATACGAATACCTATGAAGTTTTGCAAAACCATAATCAGCTACAACCGCACAAGTCACGCTTATCGTTTTTATACCTTAATGCTAGGAGTATCCGAGTGAAAGGCAAATTTGATGAACTCAAATGTAAAATACATTTTCTAGACAATTTCTAAAACTGTTCACATCGTACTCATTACAGAAACATGGATCACTAATGAAACTCAGGCTCAAGAGATGAGTCTACCAAACTACACCCATTATTTTAATTATAGATCGGATTTTAGAGGTGGTGGAGTCTCAACTTATGTCCATAACAGTATAATACATAGTTTGTCGGAGTCAACATATAAAGACGGCAACAACTACCTATGGGTTAAATTAGATAGATATGCCACCGAAATTGGACTTGTATATAATCCTGGAGATACAAACTTCTTAACTTTTTTAGAAGAACTGCGATCGCAACTAAGGGAAAGAAAGAGGGCTGTAGTTTTTGGGGATTTCCATATAGATTTAGTAAAAAAAAATGAAAAGCAAACTAAGCAGTATATGGATGTCATGGACGAGGCTGGATATAGCATCATAAATAAAATTAAGAAAAAATATTGTACACGTGACTCAAAAACACGTAATAATCATATGGCATTTATTGAGACTGGAATGTCCGACCATAGGCAACTTTATATCGAGTTAAAAAAATCCAAAGCCCCACAGTTAGTATATTCTGAGTATGAAGCCATTGATTATTCAAAATTTTACAAATTATTCAAGACCTACAATTTAGATGTAACAACACTTGATTATTCTTCACTGGAAAGACGATTAAGAACTGTGTAAGGAAATGCAAACAAGTAAAAAAAAGATACTTAATCCACCTCAGAAAGATTGGATAAGTGGAGAAGTTATTAGTGCAATTAATTTTAGAAACCAACTATGGGCTGAAATAAACAATCTTTGTTCCTACAAATATAGCTGTTCAAGAACAATATACTACTACAAGAGACACGGTCAAAAGAAAAATAATTGAAACTAAAGATAATTACTTCACCGACGAATTTGTTAAACACGCTAAAAACCCCAAAAAATGTGGAGTCAATAAATAAATTGGCTGGTAACAGGTTAAACAAAGATTGCGCACCTTCAAAACTTATAATAGCCACCAAAGAGTTAACTCAAGCGACCAATATTTTTGCAGCTTTTAATACATACTTTTCTACCAAAGGGTTAAAACTAGCTAATGAAATACCAACACAATTTCACACTAATTTTACCCTAGCACTTCCTCAAAGGCTTAACGCTGAATTATCTTTAATCCATGCACATCACTTGAAATCACCAATATAATAAAAACACTAGACACAAATTGTACTACTGGAATAGATGGAATCAACACTAAAACCATAAAATGTATTATCAATGATATCTCTGAATATCTCTCGATCTGCTTTAATAAGCTGCTGCGTAAAGGTGAATTTCCGGATTCTCTTAAGAAAGCCAAAGTTACTCCTATCTATAAATTAGGCCCTAAAACTGACCCCGGTAATTACAGACCAATATCCATTCTACCTTCAATATCAAAAATATTAGAAAAGATTATTTATTCACGACTTGATACTTACTTACAAACTAATAATTTTTAACTAATATTTTTAAACACCTACGGTTTTAGATCAAAAAGCAGCACTTTATCAGCTACTGCCGATCTCATTAGTGAAATAAAGCAAAATATTGATTCTAAAACAATGGCGCTAGGTGTCTTTATTGATTTAAAAAAAACGTTTGTTACCGTAAGCCACAACCTATTGCTAAAAGAAATAGAACGCATAGGAATAAAAGATTATGTACTAAAATTATTCAAATCTTATCTATCAAACACAACCCAGACAGTCAAAATAGGTAATGCTCAAAGCTCAGAAATACCAGTAACATGCGGCGTCCCTATAGGTCCTTTGTTATTTCTAATCTATATTAACAACATTCATGAGCTCGGTTTACATGGTCGAATCACTGATGACACCTGCTTATTTTACTTTAGCTTAAATATCCAGACTATGGTTGCTCAAGCTCAATCAGATCTAAATGCTATATCTTGTTGGTTTCAACAGAATCTCTTAACCATTAATATCTCAAAAACATCTTATTTAATAATCAGAGCAAAAAATAAAATCATACCTATCTTTCAACCGCTGAAAGTTCAAGACGTTGAAATCACTAACAAAAAATGGGAGGAATATCTAGGTCTTAGAATAGATACACATTTAAAGTGGAACATTCATGTTTCACACATAATTGCCACACTGAAATCACTTATAGGCAGATTTTGGTCAATATCAAAATGTATTCCGCAATCCGTACGCCATCTAATTTATAATTGTTTAGGTAAGCCCCATTTCATATATTTAATGGAAATATGGGGTACAAAAAAATAATTTCAAACTTACAAACACTACAAAATAAATTAATAAAGGCACTATTTAAGATACAATTTTTTAACGAAGACTATTAAAATTTACCAAGACACCAAAATTATGACTATTAAACAACTGTATGCTTATAGCACTTGTATCTTAATTTAAAAAAATTTAAAGGGCTCTCTGGCTTATCATTTAAGAAAATCAAGGACACAACCACACGCAACACTCGTCGAGCGAGTTTGCTTCTCTTGATCTTGCCGAAGCCGCGCACAAATTATTTGAAGAGGTCGATTGGGTATGAGATTGTGCAACTGTTTAATCGGTTGCCATCTAAAA
Source organism: Pieris brassicae (assembly GCF_905147105.1). NCBI lineage: Eukaryota > Metazoa > Arthropoda > Insecta > Lepidoptera > Pieridae > Pieris > Pieris brassicae. The sequence goes on along the minus strand of NC_059679.1, from coordinate 4,596,902 downwards.
TTCGCAATATTGGCGTGTTTGACAGATTCAAGGGGGCATTAAAAATGCATGTCAAAGTGAATGTATTGAACTAAAATTGGGACGTGTATCTCGCTCATATTATTTAGTTTCTCATATAAATAAAATATAATTTTTTGTAATGAGAAATAAATTTCTTTAAACGTTATACTCTGTGCTGTGTCCGGCAATAAGTTTAATTAACAATTTTCTACTTGCTGTTTCAAGAATACTGGCGCTCCCAACTATGTCCTTTTTGGAGCCAATCGTAAACAGTTGGGGATGATGTAGTGATCTCTGCATCTTTTAAGAAAATTTATGGATGCTAGGAGACGAGATGCCTAAAGGCGAACGAAGATTTGGTAGTACTCCGAACTGACAAAGGGAACGCAACCGCTGTTATGGATACGTTGGAATACGAAAGCAAGATGGCTCTCCTCTTAAACGATGTCAATACCTATAAAAAAAGTCGTGTAGGGGTATTTATATATATACTATATAGTTGTGAGCATAGTTTTATAAGTGACAATGTAACAACACATAGGGACAGTCTGTACTTAGCGATTGACGCGAAAGCACGTCAAATAAAGATGTCATTCACAATCGCATTGTTTCCTTTGGAGTCATCCGGGTAGTCACCCGGAGGCAACATACCCCGGCATCCCCCACATCTACATTGGTGACTCCGACTACACAAGCAACCCCGACGGCACAAGAAACCCAGACTCCGAAATTCAGACGATAGGATGGCATTGCCACAATCGCACGCGGCGGCCACGCAAGAAATCGCAGCGGTGACGTTAGTCACCTCCCGGATTCCTGATTTCTGGACAGATCAGCCCCGTGTATGGTTTGTCAGGGCTGAATCCGTGCTGTTACCACAAAAGATGGGAGATGATACCAAATTCAACATCGTGGTGTCGAAATTGGGAAAGGATGCGATACAACAAATCACAGACATCCTTTTCTCACCTCCCGAACAAGACAAATATGGAGCTCTTAAGAAGAAGCTGCTGGACATTTTTGAGGAATCAGAAACGAGGCTGCTGCAGAAGCTCATCAGCGAGATGGACTTGGGAGAACAGAAACCGTCTCAGTTGTTACGCAGGATGAAGGACCTGGCTCGGGAGAAGCTTCCGGACGATACTCTCCGTATTTTGTGGCAGACGCATTTACCGCAAGCAGTCCGTGCAGTTGTGGCAGTCACGGAAACCAAGAACCTGGATCAACTGGCGAACGTCGCAGACAAGGTAGCAGAATCCATCCAGACACCTCAATTGGCGGAGGTCAAGACAAGTGGCGGTCTTCGGCAAGACCAGGACAACGACGTGCATGCGGCCATTGCGGAGCTGAGCCACAAGTTCGACCAGTTGCTGAGGAGCCGTACATCATCTCGCCCGCCCTATAGAGGTAACAGCCGTGGGCAGCGACGGCATTCGCAGTCCCGTGCGCCGAGTGATTGGGTATGTTTTCAAAGACCGTGCTACCAAATGTGTGCCCCCTTGTGCTTTTTAGAAGGGAAATCCCTAGAGGTGCAGGTCATGGAGGCGGATGCCTGCACCATCGCCCCAGCAAAATGCCTATGCATCTTGGACAGTAATAGTGGATATAATTTTTTAATAGATAGCGGCGCAAACGTATCCGTCATTCCAGTAGATAAAAACAGTGCCAGATCAAATTGTAGTGATTTTAAGTTATATGCTGCTAATGGCCGTACCGTAGTTATTAATACTTTTGGTTCAAAAATATTAGTTGTAAATTTTAACTTAAGGAGGGCATTTCGTTGGAATTTTATTATAGCCGATGTGAAACAGGCAATCATTGGAGCTGATTTTTTAACACATTTTGGGTTATTGTTAGATTTAAAGTCCCGGAAATTAATAGATAAATTAACTAATTTTAATTCCTTGGCATCCATAGTTAACACTAGTTGCTCTAGTTTAAATACTATTAATAAAGATCACCCGTACCGTGACGTCATAAGAAAGTTTTTTTTTTTTTATAAAATAGGGGGCAAACGGGCAGGAGGCTCACCTGATGTTAAGTGATACCGCCGCCCAGACACTCTCAATGCCAGAGGGCTCGCGAGTGCGTTGCCGGCCTTTTAAGAATTTGTACGCTCTTTTCTTGAAGGACCCTAAGTCGAATTGGTTCGGAAATACTTCAGTGGGCAGCTGGTTCCACAAAGCGGTGGTGCGCGGCAAAAATTGCCTTGAGAAACGCTCAGTCGTGGAACGTCGGACGTCGAGGTGATACGGGTGGAATTTTGTATTTTGCCTCGATGTCCGATGCTGAAACTCAGCTGCAGGTATTAATCCGAACAACTCCTCTGAACACTCTCAATGGTAAATGCGGTAGAAGATGCAGAGTGACCCCACATCTCTACGCAACGCCAAAGATTTGAGCCGCTCGGAGAGGGATTGGTCATCGACGATTCGAACCGCTCTTCGTTGGATACGGTCAAGTGGAAGGAGCTGGTACTGGGGAGCCCCCGCCCAGAGGTGAGAACAGTATTCCATGTGGGGCCGTATTTGCGCTTTATAGAGTTGCAAGCGGTGGCCCGGAGTGAAGTACCGTCTCGCCTTGCTGAGCACACCAAGCTTTTTGGAGGCTAATTTAGCCTTTCCCTCCAAATGACCGCGAAACTGAACGTCGTTCGATATGTCAACACCAAGTATTCCGATGCTGGCTGTGGCTTCAAGAAGAGTGTTTTCGAAAAGAGGAGTAGCGACAAAGGGTATTTTTTTCGCGGAAAACGCGCAAACTTGTGTCTTCTTGGGGTTAAATTGGACTAGGTTTAGTCTACCCCAGTCCGAGACTCCACGTAAAAGAGTTTCGACTTCAGACACAAGTTTGTTCCGGTACTCATCGACAACTGTCCGAGAAATACCTGCCCGGCCAGTGTAAAGAGTATCCCCAGTGCTGTCGTCCGCATAGCAATGAATGTTGCTAAGTTGCAACATGTCATTGATATGCAGAAGAAACAGGGTCGGGGACAGAACACAGCCTTGTGGGACCCCAGCATTCACGGGTTTAAGGTCGGAACATGCTCCGTCGACGACGACCTTGATGCTCCGATCGGCTAGAAAGCTGGAGATCCAGTCGCATAATTTCTCAGGAAGCCCGTGGGCTGGAAGCTTCGAGAGCAGTGCTTTGTGCCACACCCGATCGAAGGCTTTCGCTATGTCCAAACTAACCGCTAATGCCTCCCCCTTGGACTCAATTGCCTCTGCCCATCTATGAGTAAGGTATACTAGAAGGTCACCAGTTGAACGACCACGACGAAAGCCGTACTGATAATCGCTAATCAGCTGGTGGCCCTCTAGATAACTCAAGAGCTGGCCATTAATAATGGATTCCATTATTTTGGAGAACAAGGAGGTTATTGCGATTGGGCGATAGTTGGATGGATCAGAGCGATCGCCTTTTTTAGGGATCGGATGTATCGAAGCGGTCTTCCAGCATTTCGGGACAGTGCCGAGCGAGTACAGGTACCGGAAAAGGCGCGTCAGGACCGGAGCCAACTCAGGAGCACATGTACGCAGCACAATTGTAGGGATACCATCCGGCCCGCTCGACTTATGAATGTCCAAGGAAGATAGTGCTCTGCGAACAGCACGTTGCTGGAATGTGATTTCCGGCATTGAGTTATCACACCGCGAAATCGCCGGTGGTGATCTCCCCCGGTCATCCAAAGTCGAGTTGGACGCGAAGAGACAGCCCAAGAGGTCGGCCTTCTCCTTCACAGTGTGGGCGAGCGAGTCATCCTCTCTGTGCAGCGGTGGTATCGATGGCTGACAAAAATTCCCTTGTACAGCTTTGGCGAGAGACCAGAAGGCTCGGGTCCCAGAAGGGAGTTGGGCCAATCTCTCGCCAAATCTGGCGATGTGCTCTGACTTTGCCTTAGCGATTTCCCGTTTGAAGGACCTGGAGGCTGAGTTATATGCTTTTTTATGTTCGCTGGTATTGGCATCACGAGATATCGCCGCTTCCGCCCATGCATTAAAGCATTCTCGCTTTCGACGCGATGCCGCCTTGCAAGAACGCTTAAACCAGGGCTGTGACCTGCCACCGATCGGCACCGCAGAGAATGGAATAAAAAGTTCCATGCCCTGCAGAACCACTTCGGCGACAGAGGCAGCGACGGAATCTGGAGCTTCCGACGAAAAGCACATAGGCCCCCAAGGGTAGGACGCAAAGAAAGACCACATCCCATCCCAATCTGCTGACCGATAGTGCCAAATACGACGACAACCCGATAAACGGGGCCGAGGAGGGCGCGTAGTAGGCACAGTACTCCGGACCACACAATGATCCGATGAACGCAATGGCGGGTCAACAGAGACTTGATAGGTCTCCGGATGTGAGGTCAGCAGAAGGTCCAACAAAGAGGGTTTATGACCATCCACATCTGGTATTCGCGTAATCGCAGGGACCATTTGTGACAGGTCGTAAGCTAAAGCAAAGTCGTGAAAGGATCTTCCCGCGTGATCGGTGGTTTCCGAACCGAGCCAATCGGCATGGTGAGCGTTAAAATCGCCAAGTATCACGATTTCAGCGGTAGGAACCCCTTCGAGCAGGGAATCTGGAGCCATTTGGATGTCCTCAATGAGTCGCTCAGTTTCGGTATTTCCGCTATGGGACCTATACAGGCATGCGTAGAATCGCGGATGGTCATCGCAGTCTACGCGCAGCCAGAGGCTAGATAGGTCCCTTCCTTCAAGCGACCCGAGGCGACGAGAACAGATATCCTCTCCGACGTACACGCAAACTCCCGCCCGCGGCACAAATGAACGTTCCAATTTGTACCCCGGGTAGGAGAGGTAGGAAGTATCAGCCGGGAAGGATATCTGAGTCTCAGTAAGGAAGAATAAGGCCGGCTTGGCAGTTTCGAGGTGAAAGTGAACCGCGTTAAGATTAGAGTTGAGCCCCCTAACATTGGTAAAGTCCACTGAGAGCGTGGAAGGGGATGCCTTCGGTAAATTCTTCCGTTTGCCCCGAGATCGAAACCTAAAGTTAAAGTTTTTTGCGCAGTTTTTGCCCACCCCAGAATACGAAGGGCAGCCTGTGCATCCACCACCGAATACTGATTGTTCCGATGATGGACGCTCAGAGGGGGATTCTCCACAGCGGAAACGTGTGGTACCCCCCTGGGGTAATCTCTGTTTAAACTGCATCTTCATATTCTGGGGGGGGGGGGGGAATTGATGGGCTCCGGGAGTCTCACTCACCGCACGAAACGCGAGTACAATAAGATGAACCTATTGCATCACTTCACGCCGGTTTTCTGTGAGACAGTGGTACTGCCCCGGTCGTGCCTGCCCGATTGGCTGAATCTCGAAAGCAACAGCATGGCACTCCCACTAGGGAGCATGGCACTCCCACTAGGGAGCATGGCACTCCCACTAGGGAGCATGGCACTTCCCTAACATTATATATTCCCTAACATTATATATTATATTATTTGGCAGTTTCCTAACATTACTAAAAGATGCAATTTTAACGATCCGCCGTCACATGACGTATATCACTATATAGAGACGACGGGTCCTCCTGTCCATTCCCGCGCTCGACAATTAGCACTCGACAAGTATAAAAAAGTTAAGGAGGAATTTCTAAGAGATGTTGGTCTAGTCCGTTACACGTAGTACCCAAGAAGAATGGGGAAATACGTCCTTGCGGCGACTTTAGACAATTAAATGCGATCACGAAGCCAGATAGGTATTCTTTATCGCGTATACGTGATTTTACATATATTTTAGAAGGGAAGTCAATTATGCCCCGAATTGATGTGGTTCGAGTCTACCACGGAGTTCCTATATTTCCAGAGCATATTGAGAAAACAGCGATCACAACTCCTTTCGGGTTATTCGAGTTTCCTCGCATGACATTCGGGTTGCGTAATACTGCACAAACATATCAACGTTTTATGAGTTATACAGTACTAAGTGGTTTAGATTTCTTATTTACGTATATAGACGATGTACTTATTGCTAGTTCATCCGTTGAAGAACATAAAGAACATTTAGAGTTAGTGTTTGAGCGTTTCAATAAATACGGTATATCGATAAATTTAAGTAAATGTAGTTTTGGTCAGACAAAGTTAGAATTCTTAGGATACGATGTGTCTCTAGATGGTATTAAGCCGTTAGAACATAAAATAGAAGCCATTAAAAAATTCCCGAAACCTAAAACGATAGAACAATTACGCCGATTTTTAGGTATGCTTAATTTTTATAGGGCGCATATTCCAAATGCATTTACACATCAAATAGTTTTAAATCGTTATTTGTATAACGCGAAGAAGCGTGATAAAACTAGTATAGCTTGGACACCTGAGGCTGACGAAGCATTCGAGCGATGCAAACTTAGCTTGCAAAATGCAGCGATGTTAGCGCATCCACGAACCGATATACCTATCTCTCTCGTCGTAGACGCATCAAATATCGCCATCGGAGGCGTTTTGCAACAGCATATTGACAACAGTTGGAAACCTTTAGGATACTTTTCTCAGAAATTGAGTGATGCTCAGAGGAAATATTCTACTTTCGACAGAGAACTTTTAGCTATTTATTTATCTATTCGTTATTTTCAGGATGTCATAGAAGGAAGAGAGCTTATAGTATATACCGATCATAAGCCCTTAACTTACGCATTTAATAAAACTAAATGCGAGAAAGAGCTACCGAGGCGTGTTAGGCAGTTAGCGTATATTAGTGAGTTTACTACAGATATTCGTTTCGTTACTGGCAGTAATAATACTGTGGCAGATTCGCTGTCACGCATTGAGACTTTGTACTGTCCGAATGTTCTAGATTATGAAAAAATTGCCGAATCGCAATTAACCGACGAGTATGCAAGTGAACTGTGTTGCAATGATAATTTTAAAAAAGTATTTTTACCTACATGTAATAAAACAATTTATTGTGATTTTTCGTCAAATGTAGCGAGGCCATATATACCTAGCGAGTTCAGACGAACAGTTTTTAATAGCATACACAATATTAGTCACCCGGGCATTCGAGCCACCCGGAAGTTAATAACGGAAAAGTTCTTTTGGCCAAAAATGAATTCTGACATCAATCTTTGGGCCAAAACGTGTATCAGTTGTCAGGGAGCTAAAGTAGACCGGCATTCGATGACCGGAGTGGGCAGGTTCCCGCATGCCGATCGTTTCGAGCATGTGCACATAGATATAGTAGGTCCTTTGCCTATTACTGAAGACGGATTTAAATATTGTTTAACCTTGATAGACCGTTGTACGCGATGGCCCGAGGCTTTGCCATTGCGGGATATGAACGCGGAGACGGTTGCTAGAGCCTTATATGAAAACTGGATATGCCGTTATGGTTGTCCAATAAAGCTCACGAGCGATCAAGGTCGTCAGTTCAAAAGTTCGTTATTTAGGGAACTCATGAACTTATTAGGTATAAACAGAATCCGAACAACTAGTTGTGGTAACTAGTTGTTCGGATCGCAGGCTAACGGAGCGGTGGAGCGCTGGCACAGGACATTGAAGGCAGCCCTAATGGCTCGATTGTCAAATAAGTCATGGGTCGAAGAGCTGCCCACAGTCTTATTAGGGTTACGAGCAGCTCAGCGGACCGACTCTGGCGTGTCAGCTGCTGAATTGACCTTTGGGCGTACTCTTAGATTACCAGGTGATTTTTACGATTCTTCTACGCAAGTACCCTACGATTGCAGAGCCCCAACGATTAGTAGAGGGTATCCGAAAGCATATAAAATAGTTAAAATCGGTCCCGAAATCGCATAGTAATTCCCGTCCATATTTCGTGCATCCCGATTTAAAAGATGCAGAATTTGTATTTATCAGAGACGATTCGGTGCGCAAGCCGTTGAAACCGCCATACGATGGTCCATATCGAGTAATTAAGAGAGGTCCCAAAGTTTTTGTCATACAATTTCCTAATCGTACAGCTAGTATATCTATAGATAGATTGAAGCCCGCTTATGTGTTGCCGGAAATAGAATCTCAGAAAAACATCGAACCGACACCACTAGTTCAAATGCCCGACGTTGAACCCAGCATAGAAGTGGAACCCAAGCCTGTTAAAAAGACGCGTTCGGGACGTGTTATTAAAAGGCCGGTACGATTCGCGAATTAAAGCTAAGCGCTCAGTTTTAGCTATGCTATGCCAAGCTAATTACAAAATGCTATGTTTACTTTATGGACATACGTAAGTAGGTTAGTTTTTTTTGCAATTTGAGCACTGCAATTTAATATATAAGATTAAATTTATTCTTTATATTATTATAGTAGGTATTCAATTGATTTGTTTTTTAAATTATATTAAAAGAATGGATAAAAATCAGAGCAAACAAGAAGAGAAAAGTATAGTTATAGCTCAAAATGGTGCCAACCAGGCTACTACGTTGGAAGAAAAAATCGAAAAATACGGCACATTTATAGCAGCAGTATTGGTGTTATTACTAGTAATTGGTGTTTACTTTCTATATAAGAAGATAAATAAGAGTTTAAAGAAGTTTACCATGAAGGCTGTGTCGATGGCGATGCCACCTACCGATAAGGCACATGCAATGCAACCTACAGTGCAGTACGCGTGATTGCTCGAAGTTATTACTAGATTGTGTTGTAGAATTGTGTGTTATGAATTCTTGTATAACTGTGTATTTATGTTTTAAAATGTTTAGAAGAAACATTTTTTTTTGTAAAAGGGGGGAGTAGTTGTAGGGGTATTTATATATATACTATATAGTTGTGTGCGTAGTTTTATAAGTGACAATGTAACAACACATAGGGACAGTCTGTACTTAGCGATTGACGCGAAAGCACGTCAAATAAAGATGTCATTCACAATCGCATTGTTTCCTTAGTCCGTAGTCACCCGGAGGCAACATACCCCGGCATCCCCCACATCTACAGTCGATAAAGATCCCACAAACAAGGTAATAAAACAAACATCCAGCTTCCTTACTAAATATTCTAAAACACTATCACTAATCGTTAAATCTTAAACAACAGCCTGCGTAAAACCTCCAAAAATGTATGGTTTGCCAAAAATTCACAAACAAAACAATCCTTTAAGACCCATAGTCAGTCATATCGACTCACCCACATACAAATTAGCCAAATACTTAGTCTCAATATTATCCCCTCTCAGGGGGCACACTAGCGCTTATGTTAAGGACTCTTACCACTTTGTGGAAACATTGAGAGATCTAAAATTACTCCCCAATTAAATCATGGTAAGTTTTGACATTGAGTCACTATTTACGAACTTACCACTAAATTACTAGATATATATTATAGCCTCGATATAATTGCAAAAAGACTTAGTGAACAGAACATGTCACCAGATTATGTAGATATTGTTAAACACTGTCTCACATCAGGATACTTAATGTGGAAAGATGAGATCTATGTGCAGGTAGTCACTTTTAGTCGCTGACATCTTAATGGAGGACTTTGAAGAGAGAGCTCTGGCCAATGCCCCGGTTAAACCTCGACTGTACAAGAGATATGACGATAACACATTTGTAGTACTCCCGAATGACAAAATATCTGCATTTCTAGCACATTTAAGTTCAATACACAACAACATTAAATTTACTGTTGAACAAGAGAACAACAACTGTCTGCCCTTCTTGGAATTTAAATTACATGCAAAGCAGATGGCACAGTAGGTCACACAATACACAGGAAGGCATCCCACCACCACCCTTCACAACTGCTTTCTGTCCGTAAATGTTTATTCCAGAGAACCCAACGTATTTATGATGCTGCCCACCTCGAGGAGGAACTACAGCATGTAAAACAGGTGCTACACCGAAACAAGCTGCGCATCCCCCGGCTGCATCACAGAAACAAAAACAAGACACAAACAGTTCCCCGGCAACCAGCCTACCTGCCATATGAATTTAGTGATAGAATTAGCCGGATCTTAAAACGAGCTTCTATTAATACAATTTTCAAGCCGCATAAGAAGATTCAGCAATTCCTAAGACCAATCAAAAGTAACACCCCGTTGCAAGATGCAGGTATATACAAACTGGATTGCGACTGTGGCCTGTCCTACATAGGGCAAACTAAACGCAATATGTCCATTGTCCAGCAGACTCAAAGAGCACATTGCGGACATAAGACATAGATGACACACAAAATCGGCAGTCTGTGAACACACACTAGATAGGCCTAATCATTACATACGCTTTGACCAACCGAAAGTACTTGCGAAAGAAAAAAGATTCTTCCCAAGATTGGTACGCGAAGCCATTGAAATAAAAAAACACCCCAATTTCAATAGAAAAGACGGCCTAAAATTATCAAACACCTGGGATCCAATAATATCCAAATTAAAACCCGAAGACAAACAATCCGCGAAAACAGAGGACACCGTGAGTCATTTTTGCAAAAAACTAAACATCTTTTAGTTCGGGGCAATAAATAAATACAGATAAAACAACTTTCCCTGCAGCTGTGATACTTTTGACATTTAACACCTTTTGTCTTCAGTCACCGTGACCACGCACGCTGAAAAGCACGTGAAACGTCGGAAAAAATTTAACATTTAGAATTATGTAAATAATTATAAGTTTTTAATAATAATACATAGCTTCAATCCGTTTAAAAAGTGTTTTTCTTTGTTTGACTAACCAAATAAAGTAGAAATCAAAGAACCTTTGATATACTTACTATGTAGTAAACGGTAGGATATGGACATGATTCCAGATTGCTGTGGCTTTGGCCGTGCAATAGACCGAGATTCCTAAATGGACCTGGATACAGTATTCCCGTTTACCAGGTTTTCCTTAAACTGCGGCTCTATGAGTTGGAACAATCCAGTAAATTTATGGAACTAAATTATATAATTTTTGATTTAATTAATTTATAACAATTCGGTAGAAGTAGCCTTAAAGGTTGTTGTTACTACTTTTTTGTTTAGAAGACAATTTAGAATAAATTTAAAAACTTAACTTACTTAAGTATTCCGTAATAATTCAAAAAAATTACAAAACATCCATTTAAACATATAATACTGATTGATATAAATGGCATAATTGATATTAATGGCATGCATTAAAACGAAAACTACACTCCTAATTATAACTTTGAATTTCATATTCCATCTTGAATATAATAGACTGTGTCTAGATATTTACTATTTGTGAGAGTAGAGTAGAAAAATAACAGATTAGAATAATATAATAGAATAAAAGATAGATTTTTTCTCGCGTTTCTATCGAAATTTCGATCTATAAATAAAATATTACACTTTTCCTCATTAACTCTTCTCGTGAAATAATATAGCCGCTTTAATTAAGTTTAGGAAAAAATTCAACAATTCTTTTAGGATCTGGCCACACCATAAGAAATAAAACCGTCTGAGACAAGGCTAATTAAAATGTATAGAAAAATATCTTTTTAAAAGAGGTAGATTTTAAAATACTAATAAATTAAGTTCAAATAATTTCAGTCTCCTCAAAGATTTCCAGCGAAAGTGTCACCACTTCATAACCGTTTAACATCCACCAAGGATGTTTGTCATGTCGTGCATGTCGTTTAAACCTCAGAGCCTCCAGAGGAGAATAGGCATTGTCTTACATTATCCAATACCTGATTCCACAACTCAAAATGAAAGAACCGGTGACAAGTAACTGAACAGGCATTCGACCAGGGAATAGCTGCCTAAACTGTGATGATGATGAGTAAAGACCTTTCCAAGCTACCAATGCGAGACTTCTCTCACTCACTCTAGGTTTATAATCGTCTCAATTAATAGGTTAACTTTTTAGTAGAAGCTGACTGACACTTTCGCGTACTGCAAATAAAACAATTGCGAAGTAACCTTAATTAGCACCAATATGATTTTTTAAATAAGTGAATCTTTGAATAAAACCAGCTGCAACAGAGTAGTAGAACTTTGCCAAGCAAGCCCTCGATTGAAATCAAAAGCACAAAACAGAGCTCAGAGGCAACGAAGCATCATTGTAGATTCGAAGCTGTAATGACGTGGACCGAAATTGAGAGAGCTGCCCAGGACCGATTAGGCTACTTTTCATCGACGAGTGCCCCTTGGGGGAGATAGGACTTCAAGTCAAGTCAGTATACCAGTCCAGCCATACATTCTGTTACAAATGAAAATGCATGTTTGTTTAAATGTAATGTAAAAAATAAAAAAATATTCTAATCAAAATGGCCATCTTTGGCTTTTCTACAGGCCTTTAATCTGTTTGGCCATGAATCTATGCATTTACGCACTGTTTGCAAGGGAAATTTTGCCACTGCTTGCTCCAAAAATTATTATATCCTTTAAAACCTAAAAAAACATAATTTGAAGTCAAAAGCTTGAGGTCTGGACTAGATGCAGGCTAGTCTTCAGCTTTTATAAAATCCGGAACGTTGGTTTCAAGCTAGACTTGGGTAGTTGGGCCTTGTAACCAGGTGCAGAATCCAGCTGGAAAGTTCAAGGTATATTTTTAAAACGTGTATTGCTGAGAGATTTTAGAATATGATCCAAAGACTGTAACTTGATACACTTAGGCTGAAGTTTTCACTCCTTTTTCACAAGAATTTAGTTTTGTGACTCCCAGATAAGAGACGACCCTCGAAACCGTCATTAGCGCAGGATCATGACCACGCTGTACATTTCCAACCACTTCAGCAGCTTCTTTAGAACTGTGAACTTTATAATTTTGCTTATTGTAGTGTTCTTCAATCGTGAAAATTTTTTCATCGGTAGCGGATATTTTCGTAACCTGCGTATCGCGTATCGTATCGGGAATTAACGTAGATAAAATAAGAAGAACCAAGGATCAAAAAGTAATTATAGGCTGTGAGTCTATCCAACAGCTGCAAAAAGTATCGGAACGATTAAAGATTGACAAGACACTAACTTTTCATACTGCTATTCGTATTGCAAACAATTTTTTTTTTAATGTAATAGCAGGCAAACGGGCAAGAGGCTCACCTAATGTGAATCGATACCGCCGCCCATGGACACTCACATTGCCAGAGGGCTCGCAGGTGCGTTGCCGGCCTTTCAAGAATTGGTACGCTCTTTTCTTGAAGCACCCTAAGTCGAATTGGTTCGGAAATACTTCAGTGGGCAGCTGGTTCCACATAGTGGTGGTGCGCGGCAAAAACTGCCTTAGAAAACGCTCAGTTGTGCAACGACGGACGTCGAGGTGATACGGATGGTATTTTGTATTTTGCCTTGACGTCCGATAATGAAACTCAGCTGCGGGTATTAGTAAGTATTAAAAGAGTTTCGACTTCAGACACAAGTTTGTTCCGGCACTCATCGACAACAGCCCGAGAAATACCTGCCGAGCCCGTGTAAAAAGTATCCCCAGTGCTGTCGTCCGCATAGCAATGAAGGTTGCTAAGTTGCAACATATCATTAATATGCAGAATAAACAGGGTCGGGGATAGGACACAGCCTTGTGGGACACCAGCATTGACTAGTTTAAGGTCGGAGCATGCTCCGTCGATGACAACCTTAAGGCTCCGATCAGCGATAAAGCTGGAAATCCAGTTGCATAATTTCTCGGGGAGCCCATAGGCTGGAAACTTCGAGAGTAGTACTCTGTGCCACACCCGATAGTTGGACGGATCAGAGCGATCTGTTATATTATAATCCTGCACCCTGTTCGGCTAATCCAAACCTTCTGTTTGGTCAGCATTTCTCACCGAGAGGTGAGACGATGCTTGGAACATGGAAATCAGTTCGGTATCATCCTCCGTCGCGCACACACATTTGTTGGCTTCATTTTAAATATAGTAATTAAATTAAAAGTTCAATTTTATTCTGAACTAATCTTTCCTTTTTCTTTTTTTTAAAAACCCAAATACCAGAACACGTCTAACAGATCGCCTTTTTTAGGGATCGGATGTATCGAAGCGGTCTTCCAGTTCTTCGGGACACTGCCGAGCGAGTACAGGTACCGGAATAGGCGCGTCAGGATCGGAGCCAACTCAGGAGCACAAGTACGCAGCACAATTGGAGGGATACCATCCGGCCCGCTCGACTTATGAATGTCCAAGGAAGTGCTTTGCGAACAGCACGTTGCCGGAATGTGATTTCCGGCATCGAATAATCACACCGCGAAATCGTCGGTGGTGATCTCCCTTGGTCATCCAAAGTCGAGTTGGACGCGAAGAGACAGCCCAAGAGGTCGACCTTCTCATTCGCAGTGTGGGCGAGCGAGTCATCCTCCCTGTGCAGTGGTGGAATCGATGGCTGACAAAAATTCCCTTGTACAGCTTTGGCGACAGACCAGAAGGCTCAAGTCCCCGAATGGAGTTGGACCAATCTCTCGCCAAATCTGGCGTTGAGCTCTGACTTTAAATCAGCAATTTCCCGTTTAAAGGACCTGGAGGCTGAGTTATATACTTTTTATGTTCGCTGGTATTGGCATCACGAGATATCGCCGCTTACGCCCATGCATTAAATCATTCTCGCTTTCGACGCGATGCTGCCTTGCAAGAACGCTTAAACCAGGGCTGTGACTTGCCACCGATCGGCACCGCTGAAAATGGAATAAAGCGTTCCATGCCCTGCAGAACCACTTCGGCGACAGAGGCAGCGACGGAATCTGGAGCTTCCGACGAAAAGTACATAGGCCCCCAAGGGTAGGACGCAAAGAAAGACCGCATCCCATCCCAATCTGCTGACCGATAGTGCCAAATACGGCGACAACCCGAAAAACGGGGCCGAGGAGGGCGCGTAGTAGGCACAGTACTCCGGACCACACAATGATCCAATGAACCCAATGGCGGGTCAACAGAGACTTGATAGGTCTCCGGATGTGAGGTCAGCAGAAGGTCCAACAAAGAGGGTTTATGACCATCCACATCTGGTATTCGCGTAATCGCAGGGACCATTTGTGACAGGTCGTAAGCTAAAGCAAAGTCGTGAAAGGATCTTCCCGCGTGATCGGTGGTTTCCGAGCGGAACCAATCGGTATGGTGAGCGTTAAAATCGCCAAGTATCACGATTTCAGCGGTAGGAACCCCTTCGAGCAGGGAATCTGTAGCCATTTGGATGTGCTCAATGAGTCGGTCAGTTTCGGTATTTCCGCTATGGGACCTATACAGGCATGCGTAGAATCGCGGATGGTCATCGCAGGCTAGATAGGTCCCTTCCTTTAAGCGACCCGAGGCGACGAGAACAGATATCCTCTGTGAGAGAGGCGCAGCACAAATGAATGTTCCAATTTGTACCCCGGGTAGGAGAGGTAGGAAGTATCAGCCGGGGAGGATATCTGAGTCTCAGTAAGAAGGAAGAATAAGGCCGGCTTCGCACTTTCGAGGTGAAAGTGAACCGCGTTAAGATTAGAATTGAGCCCCCTAACATTGGTAAAGTGCACTGAGAGCGTGGAAGGGAATGCCTTCGGTAAATTCTTCCGTTTGCCCCGAGATCGAAACCTAAAGTTAAAGTTTTTTGCGCAGTTTTTGCCCACCCCAGAATACGAAGGGCAGCCTGTGAATCCACCACCGAATACTAATTGTTCCGATGATGGAAAGCCTTTGAAAAGTGCAAAGAACTCTTAATTAACGTGTAAAGTCATTTGTAAGCAACAGAGTCAAGCAAATTGTTCAAGATATGCCGTCAAACACGTGGCGCTATGTTAAATCAGAGGAAAACCCCGCAGACTGCGCCAGTCGTGGTATTTCCGTCAAACAACTTGAAATGCACTCTTTATGGTGGAATGGTCCATCATGGCTTCCTTTATATAGGAATGACAAGGAAACTCAGTCATATTTTACGAAGGAAGAAGAAAAAAATCAATACTTAGTTAATATAGTACAAGGTACAGATAACACAGTAAAGGGAATAATACAAAACTGCAGTACTTTCTCACGGGTAATCAGGATAGTTGCTTGGATATTACGGCTTTTATCACTGTTTCGGTTTCTTGAATCGTTGGTTTTTCAGGCAAGCAGGAGATTAACCCACTGTGCCCTAGTCTGATAGTGGGGCTGCCACTTTAGAGCATCCAGACAAGCTCGGTTTTATACGGGTTACCTCCCTAGTGAGTGGATTCTGTTTTAAGGCGCAGAATATTCGCCTTTTGCCCTGCATCCTCAGCTCATCTGCAGCTCTAGGTAGTGGGCACGCGTGAGCTGCTGCTGGAGTAGAACAAGTAGTGACTCGTATAAGGCGACTTGGTCTTCGAGTGGCTTTACAAAAATCTGAAGTCATTTGTTTTGCTAGGAGGTCTCCACCTAGGGGCGCTGAAATAATTGTAGATGGCGTTCATATGGCAGTAAAGTCGACTTTGAAATACCTCGGATTGGTTCTCGATGCCCGTTGGGCTTTCAAAGCTCATTTTGCAGCACTGGCACCCAAGCTTAAGTCAACTGCAATGGCTTTGGGTCGTATAATGCCAAATATCGGTGGGCCCGACGAGGGCTGTAGGCTTCTTTATGCTGGTGTAGTACGTGCGAAAGCTCTTTATGGTTGTCCGATATGGGCGTTTAAGTTGACATTTTACAACAAAGGTATACTGAGGCGGTCACAGCGTAAAGTTGCCATTAGAATTGCAAGGGCATACCGTACAGTATCCTGTGATGCAGCATGTGTCATAGCCGCCACTCCACCTTGGCACTTGGAAGCTCTGGCTTTGGGAGACATTTTTTGGAGAAGAGCTGAAGCCAGGAGTGGTGGTTTTGACCCACCTCTGGAGGTAGTCAAGGTGTGGAAGGAGGAGTATCGCCGCTTAATTTTGCAAGAATGGAGGGAAGAGTTAAGTGAATGTCGGTTTGGTTTACATACCGTTGATCTTATTCGTCCCTTTTTGAAACACTGGGTGGACCGACGGTGGGGATCGCTTTCCTATCGGCTCGTGCAGGTACTCTCTGGCCATGGATGCTTCGGAAGTTATCTGCATCGAATCGTTGCAAGAGAGGCGACACCCGCTTGCCATCATTGTGACTATATAGATGATACGGTGAGGCATACAGTGGAGGAGTGTCCGGCTTGGGACTACTTTCGCTCGGTGCTTGCTGATAGCATTGATGGCAATCTGTCGCTTCCACTAATTATTCAAAGAACGTAAGGAAATGACGACCGGGGCAGCGACGCCGTGTTTTCGCACGTCTGCCCTAAGTTAAGATTTGGAAGATTTGTGTGTGAGAGGAGTCATGTGGCATTGTAGCATTCGCGTTTGGCGGGGGTAAGGATAGGGCTCAGCTGTTACCTGCCGTCGCCCTTTGGCGAGCTGAAGTCATCCGTCAGGTTTTAGTGGGTAGGGTTTATTAAGTCTGAGTCCCACATAATCCCTGCTGGTGTAAAATACCGTAGGGATGTGCGTAAAAGCATTTCCTAATGAAAAAAAAAATGTCTTTACTAATGAAGGCATTTCGCAACCTTCCCCCCACACGAAGAAGGCTATCCTGTCCAAGATATGGATTCAATGCAATTAGTGTACTTTTATTAATGCTCTCCTTTCTTCTCAAGTTTTCTATCTCATAGAAGAAGGCGTCTTCTTGTACGTTGCGAATTATCTTCCGTTTCGCTTCCTTGACTTCAGCTAATGTAAGGTATCGTTCCCTTTTATCCTTATTTTTTGGTAAAAGCCGTAATATCCAAGCAACTATCCTGATTGCCCGTGAGAAACTACTGCAGTTTTGTATTATTCCCTTTACTGTGTTATCTATACCTTGTACTATATTAACTAAATATTGATTCTTTTCTTCTTCCTTCGTAAAATACGACTGATTTTCCTTGTCATTCCTATATAAAGGAAGCCATGATGGACCATTCCACCATAAAGAGTGCATTTCAAGTTGTTTGACGGAAATACCACGACTGGCGCAGTCTGCGGGGTTTTCCTCTGATTTAACATAGCGCCACGTGTTTGACGGCATATCTTGAACAATTTGCTTGACTCTGTTGCTTACAAATGGCTTCCATTTCTCAAGCTGTCCCTGTATCCACCCCAAGGTTACCATGGAATCCGTCCAACCGTAACATTTAATTTTATTATACCCTAAACATGCTTTAACTTTATTAAACAGCTTTGTTAATAAAACCGCTCCACATAATTCACCTCTCGGAATAGAGATTTTTCCTTTAACGGGTACCAATTTTGTTTTGGCTGCCACCAATGAAACCTTGTTGTTTATTCGACAGTAAATAACTGCGGCATATGCTTTATTTGATGCATCACAAAATCCATGTAGCTCTAATGTGCTGTCCGGACTAGTTTGCAACCACCTCGGGAACCTTATTTTAGAAATACTTAGTTCTATTTCTTCTTTAAATTGCTTCCATTTTTTCAAAATAGAAGTAGGGATTTGATCATCCCACTTAATGTTTTGCTTCCACACTTCTTGAAAAATTATTTTCATACCTGTTATTGCAGGAGCTAACCAACCCAGTGGGTCAAACAGCTTCGATATATCTGATAAAAGCGCTCTTTTGGTCGTCTTATTCGAGAAATCAAATGACGATTGAAACATAAAGCAGTCTTCTTTCGGGTTCAAGTATACCCCTAATGTTTTTGAAATAAGATCTCCTTTAAACGTAAATATTTGCTGGTTCTGTTCTCGGTTATTTTTTTCCGAAATCTTCAGTATTCTTGGTTCATTGGAAGCCCATTTTCTTAAAGTAAAACCCCCTGACTGCAACAAATCCTGTAACTCCGTTACCATGCTGCATTCTTCTTCTATAGAATGGGCCCCATATATTAAGTCATCTGTATAAAATGCCTGCTCTGTGATTTTCGCAGCCCGTGGGAACCGAGGTCTTTCATCCATAGCTAGCTGTTTTAAAGTCATCATGGCTAAAAAGGGCGCCGCCTTTGTGCCATGCGTTACGGTTGTCAATTCATATTCCTGTAACGGTCGACTTTGTGAATTTCGCCAAATAATTATTTGCATTTTCCGATCGCACTCAAAAATGACAATATTTCTAAACATTTTCTCCACGTCTGCGGTGTATACATATCGGAATCTTCTCCACTTTAATATAAGGGATTGTAAGTCTTGTTGTAGGTTGGGACCTGTATACATTACGTCGTTTAAACTAAGTCCCGTTGATGTCTTTGCTGATCCATTGAATACAACACGCAGCTTTGTAGTTTCCGAATGTTCCCGGGTAACACAATGATGAGGTAAGTAATACCCAATCTCCGGACCCTTGTTTTCTATGAAAGACATGTGCCCTAAGTCTTTATACTCATTCATAAAATCCTTATATTGCCTTGCAGTTTTTGGCTGTTTCGCTAATTTCCGTTCCAGGCTGTGAAATTGTGCTACCGCCATTGGTTTGGACAGACCTAAACTTTCCTTAAAATTATCTTTTAGCGGAAGTCGAACCTTGTACCTTCCATTTGCTTGGCGCAGTGTTGTTTTCTTATACAACTCAAGACAATATTGGTCTTCAGAGGACACGACGGATGGGGACTCTTCAATGTCTTCTATTTCGCAAAATTTCTGTAAATCTTCAGTGTTATTTAGTATTATGTTGCATTGATATGACTTAAGTTTTCCACATAAGATCCATCCAAATCGTGTCTGTTGTGCTATTGGTTGTGAAAGATTTTCCCCTCTTAATATTCCTCTCATCATAATTTGGGCGTAGACATCGGCCCCAAATAATATGTCTACTTGACTGCTTCTGTTAAATTCGGGATCTGCCAATTCGATGTATACGGCCATGACGGTATATTAAAGGAGTTATTTGGCAATTTGTGTACTATATTATTCATGATAAAAACTCTTGTTTTAATGTATAGTTAGTGTGGATAGAAGTACAGGTAACCTGACCCTTGATTCGTTGTGTGTTTTCCCCCACTCCTGAGATAACACCATTACAGCCTTCCCTCTTTAGTTTCAACAACTGTGCTGCCTTTTCGCTAATTATTGATATTTGAGACCCCTGGTCAATAAGTGCGCGCATGAGGTAAGGCTTTCAATTAACCCCTAACACTTTATTTTTTGCGGCAGCTAAGAGGACTTCTGAAAAATCCGTAGATGTCGTATGTACCCTTTTTGAATGCTCCCTCGTATAAGTACTATTTTGATATTGAAGCCTGTTTATAGACGGGCGATTGGGTGAATTAGAACTATTTAATGCATTATGTAACCTTTTATTATGCTTCTGATAACAAACTCTGCATCTGATTTGTGAAACACAATCCTTGACATCGTGGTCACATAAACAATTAGTACATATCTGTAATGCTAAAACTGTATCAAGCCTTTCTCTATGATTCATAGCTATAAAAGATTTACAATTAAACGTGACATGATTATCTGTTTTGCATATTTTACAGTACGTGTTTTTAACTATATTGTCATGGCCTCGATTACTCACTTGCGATGACACGAATTTATTGTTGATCGGCTTATTATTAGACCGATATTAATGTTTTGTTACAAGACTCTGCTGAGGTTTGTTGCTTGTTGTTTCCAAGGCAGTAAATGTTTTTTCCAGGAAATCAATTAAATTTTTAAGCACCGGTAACTCTTTTGGATGCTTTAGTGATGCAATATATGCTTGATAGGTGTCGTAATCTAGTTTTTGAGACAGAATATGAACTATAATGGTATCCCAATGCTCTACACAAATCCCCAAATTTTTGAGCCCATTCAAGCGTTCCAAAGTGACATCGTGAAGTCTTTTAATTTGCCCCAGGTTGTCCTTTTCAATCTTTGGAAGCTGCATAAAACTATTTAGATACGATGTTAAAATATGTTTTTTGTTGTCATATCTATTTGTGATAATTTTCCAACATGCGTCATAATTCTACATCAAATTCAATTGAATCTATATCAAATTCAATTGACCGGTGATCGGAGGACCTAAAAAATGCCTCCTGCTTGCAGAGCAGATCCATAATCCTTTGGGAATACCCCTTCTGCTTGATAGCATTGATACCAAACCCTTGTTGTTGCTGGGCTTATTCTTGTCTTCCAGACGTTCCTTGCTCCTCGAACTCGCTAACGCTAGTGCTGGCCTTAGGCTTTTCCATTCTTAGTAAAATGTCCTGGTAGGCCTGACTCAATGTTTCCTTTATTGAGTGGTATGATCCTTGGCTTTGTTCATATTCCATTTCCTGAAAGTACTTATGATCCTGGCTATATTCTATAAGCATACGGTCATGGTTGGATTGAAATTTGTTCCATAATTCCTCCAAATGAAACAGTCGACTTTGAAAGTAGTCGGGATTTCTTTTTCTATCTGCTCCGTCCTTTTTGTCGTTATTTGTTAATTTCTGAATATCCCCCCATACTCTTAGTTGGTCTTGGTATAACTTATCCATAATGATTTATTGTATCCAATAAGATGCCCCAGTCAACAATATATGTTGTTTAAAAGTGCTGTATAACGTGATTCTATTCTAAAGGGATTGCAGTTATTATGCTGAAGTAAGATAAATCTAATTTATCAAATTTTATGCGCTCAAACAATTGGAAAGGACTTACTGTACCGAGCGCTGTCGCTTGCCTCTCTATGTTGCGCTTGACGTCCGTCGCCTTGTTCTCGGTTGAAAGGACGCCGATATATTTTGATCCGTCTGGATTCTTGAGAAAGTTGGGAGAGGGCTTACTGCAGTTTACCTCTCTCCGTTGAAGATTGACGTCCGTCGCCTTGTTCTAGGTTGAAAGGACGCCGATATATTTGGACTAGTCTGGATCCTTAAGGGCCTCATAGCCTAGCGGTCTTTGTATGTGACTGCTGTGGTGAGGAGTACTGGGTTCGATTCCCGGTTCGAGTGCAAGTTTTAAATTTGTTCTCGGCCTTTGGTAGGGTTGTACGGTACCGGGCGAGTGCTTAAACCGTACATGGAGGGCACGGTCGAATTTCTTTAGTATGTAGTGGGCATCGTACTATAGAAAGGAGACTGTGTAGGTTTAGAATGTAGCAATATGTTCTAGGACGAGGATGGAAATTACAAGTGGTCAGTAATTCAACATTCCTTTTAAGGGCCTCATAGCCTAGCGGTCTTTGTATGTGAC
Source organism: Pieris brassicae (assembly GCF_905147105.1). Lineage (NCBI taxonomy): Eukaryota > Metazoa > Arthropoda > Insecta > Lepidoptera > Pieridae > Pieris > Pieris brassicae. The sequence goes on along the minus strand of NC_059679.1, from coordinate 4,574,953 downwards.
TGCTGTGGTGAGGGGTACTGGGTTCGATTCCCGGTTCGAGTGCAAGTTTTAAATTTGTTCTCGGCCTTTGGTAGGGTTGTACGGTACCGGGCGAGTGCTTAAACACCGTACATGGAGGGCACGGTCGAATTTCTATAGTATGCAGTGGGCATCGAACTATAGAAAGGAGACTGTCTTGGTTTAGAATGTAGCAATACGTTCTAGGCCGAGGATGGAAATTACAAGTGGTCAGTAATTCAACATTCCTTTTTGATGTTCGCGTCGAGCCGTCCTAGCGACAACAGTGTTTACTTGCGCTCCGCGTTCTAATAAAATCCCTTGAGGGCTTTTACGGTGTTGGAGATCAGCGAAGGGTTTCATAGGATTCGCACTGGTGTGCTGAGTCTTGTGATAATTGTTTGAGTTTTTATATTAAATATTTATTTTAATATATAAAGGACAAGAAGTGTGGGAAATTGAACCGGTGTTTTTTGTGTTTTGTGTCGTTTTTGTCGCGACGACATATTAGTTTCCTTGTGTATTTGGTTGCCACGTATATGTGAGTACTTTTTATCTTAAAATTCTCAGGCTCACGGAAGTGGCCAAAAATATTTTTACAAAATATTTTAATATCTGGAAGTGGTTGTACAACCAATTTGTTTCGGAGGGAAGTCTGAGAACCTGGAGAATAGAACCAATGTCTTCGTCTGCATTAGGCGGTTTGAGTGGTGGGAAGATATCTGTGATCGGATCAATAAGAGAGGAGATATTGATGTTAGCATCTTTTATGATCAGTGTATAATATACAATATTGACGTCATCTTGTTGTTGACAAGTTTGGTGCCAAGTGCGGGATATCGCCGTGAAGCGTCGGTCGACGGACATCTGGTGTGAAGTGGATTGGGACAATAGTCTTAGTTTTAATTTATTTGATAATTTGAATTTAAGTTAGAATTAAGATTGTGTTTTGTGTATTTGTCTAGTCATTCATATATATATATATATATATATATATATATATATATATATATGAATGACAGGGTATATATGAATGTTCAGGGAGAGTTGGGGGTAGAGTCTACGGTAGTTTTTCGACTCTACCGTAGAGTTGGAGGTAGAGTCAGTTAGTAGAGACTGGCTGTCATGAAAAAAAGCAGGGAAAAGCCTCTGCTGTCCTGGGACAGCGAGGGCGAAGATGAGGTCAGGGTCCGCTCGAATTTAAGGAAGCGGGCCTTTTTATAAACCCAGTTAGAGGTGGAAACGAGGACGTGTCTCCTCCTCCTAAGGGTAAGCTGCCGAAGAAAGCGGCTTCCCACAAGGAAGGACTAGAGGAGGCAGAGGGAGAGTTGCGTGCTCTTGAGGCGAGCTCTCTCCCTGGTGAGAAAAAAAGTGTTGGTGGGGGCCATCCGCAAGGTGGGGCCTCCTCAAGTGCAGCTGTGGCCCCGAATGGGCCCCCGTCTTCGTGGGAAGACTATGAGGATGATGTGGTCCTCCTGGGGGTGCCGCAAATCAAGGAGAGATCGGTTGCTCGGGTTCGCCGCATCATAGAGATTGCGACGAAGTCGGGTAACCTCAAGGGCACCTTCATCCGCGACCTGAAGGTTGCGGCTAGGGAAATCGGCGAGATGGTGGAGGATCTCACCGATAGATGCCTGAAAGGGGAAGAGGGTAGGCGCCTCCAGAGGGCCAATAATCTCCTGAGGGCCCAAGTTAAAGACCTAGGCCTTGAGCTGGCGGCTCTCAGAAGAGAATTCAATGAGCGCACTGCGCACTTTGCGCAGTCGAAGGAAAACCCTGTTCCCAACCCGGTGGAGAGCTCCTTCACACCGGATGCCCTCCGTCCCCGGCCTTTTAGACGGGGTGAGGGAGAGCCTGATGGGGGAGCTGATGAGGGCTGTGGGTGGCATGCTCGATGCCAAGATAGCGGGGATCGGGGACAGGCTCCTCCTTGAGCCTGTGATGCGTCCCCCGCTGGCGGCATCAGCCCGCGGCCCCCAGGGGGCTCAGGTGGCTTCAGATCAGTCGGGGCCCCGGGGCAGGAGAGCCCCTGAGGGTCTCGCAGGGGTCGAGGCCCACGGGGTCTCAAACGTCTCGGGGCCCAAGGGCCCCGGAAGAAATATTGCGGCTATGGAGAAATCGGCTGGAGGGGTCTCTTTAGAGAAGCCTCCAGTGGGTGGAAGCTGGGCGACAGTGGCCGGGAAAAAGAAAAAGAAGAGTAAGGGGAAGAAGCCGGAAAGTCTTCCCGCTGTACCCGCTCTTACTGCTCAGGGTGGTATAGGTCCTCTGGCGGGGAAGTCGGTGGTTGCGCAGAAGTCTGTTGGGGTGCGGTCTTCCCTTGCTCCGCCGACAACTGCTGCAGTGGTTATCACACTGCTGCAGGGGGCGGTGAAGCGGGGAGTCACCTACGCCGCTGCTTTATCCAAGGCCAGGCAGGCTATCAGTCTGCCTGACTTAGGCATAGAGCGTGTTGGTATCCGGGTGACAGCGACCGGAGCTCGGATGCTGGAGGTGCCTGGACAAGGCAGAGAGGAGAAAGCCAACCGCCTAGCGGAAATATTGAGAGTGGTGCTGTCGGAGGAGGCCTTGGTGGGGAGGCCCGTCAAGTCTGCGGACCTCCGCATCAGAGACCTTGATGACAGTGTCACTGAGAGGGACGTGATAGAGGCGGTGGCTGCCATGGGGGGGTGCTCAGTGACCGCCATTAAACCAGGGAGGATATTGCGGCGTGGGGAGCAGGGAATGGGGGAGATGTTCCTCCTATGCCCGGTTGCCTCCGCCAATAAATTAAAGAACGGGAGGCTCCTCATTGGGTGGAGTTCCTGCCGGGTGGAAATCCGGGAGGACCATCCATTGAGGTGCTATAAGTGCCAAAAGCTGGGTCACGTACGTGCGACATGTGACTCAGTGGTGGACCTGGTGGAGGTTTGCCACCGATGTGGGGCTGCGGGCCATAAGGCCAATGAATGCAGCTCAAAAGAGTTGCATTGTGTGGTTTGTTCAGAGGCCGGGAAGCCGGCGGACCACAAAATGGCAGGTAGGGCCTGCAACCCTCCAAGGATCAGGAGGGCCCCGTATGCCCTTAAAGCGTCCAGCACGGTGGTAAGAAACACTTCCATGGAGGTTGGTCTGGAGCTGTCAAACAAATAAAATGGTTGACAGCGACACTAGCCTCTTACAAGGGAATTTATGACGCTCCGCTGCGGCTCAGGACTTGTTCCTGCAGTCGATGGCGGAGTGGGGTGTGATGGCTGCCGTCGTCACTGAGCCTTATTATGTGTCGCGGCAGAACTCGTGGGTGGGGGACCTTCGAGGTGATGCGGCTGTGATTGCTCAGCGTGATTGCGCATGGACCTCCTCTCTCTCTTAGAGAGAGAGGTTCCGGGTTTGTTCTTGCTGATTGGGGGGACTGGACGCTTGTTGGAGCGTATTTTTCCCCCAATCAGCGTCTAAGCCATTTCGAGGATTTCCTTGACGCCATGGGCTTGGCCGTACAGAGGGCACTTCCGCGCCCCCTTATCCTCATGGGAGACCTAAATGCGAGCGGAGTTGGGCCTCGTTTTCCTAAATGAGGGAACGGAGCCCACCTGCGTCCGCCCGCAGGGCAGTTCAAGGGTCGATGTGACCCTTGCTTCTGCGGCGGCGGCCCGAGTTACGACGGCGTGGAGCGTTCTGGACGAAGTGGAGACCCTATCGGATCACCGATATATCCGGTTATGGGTCTCTACTTCGATGAGGTGGGGAGTGCGGGGCCAGACTCCCCAGAGTCGGAAGAGCTTCCCCCGCTGGTCGGTACGTCGACTGGACCGCCAGATTGCGGAGGAGATGGCCATTATAGAGGAGTGGTGTGCGCCCACTAGTGTTGTGGATGTGGATGAAGGAGCTGGCGAACTGGGTCTGAGTCTCCGAAGGGTGTCAAATGCGGCAATGCCCAAATGGAGGCCGCCGAAGGGGAGGAGAGCGGTCTACTGGTGGACGTCGGAGATTGGCAATCTCCGTGGCGCATGTAGCGAGGCCAGAAGGGCCTACTACAGGAGTCAGAGGAGGAGGAGAGATGGTCCCGATGTCACGGAGGGCCTTCGCTCTATAATGATCGCAGGAGGGCTCTCCGTGGCGCTATCTGTGAGGCAAAGGAAAGGGCCCATCAGGAGGTGCTCCGGGGACTGGATGATGATCCGTGGGGGCGCCCCTACCGATCAGCTCGTAAAAGGCTGAAAGGTGCGGGAATGCCTCTTGTGGAGAGTCTGGAGCCGGCCTTTCTGGACAGAGAGGTGGCGGACCTGTTTCCTTTGCCTCCCGACATCGTTAGATATTGCGAATGCCTTCAATAGTCTCCCTTTTGGTGTGGTGAGAGAGGCACTTGAGTTTTTCGAGGTCCCACTGTATCTGCGCCAAATAGTGGGGGACTATTTTGCGGAAAGATGGATCGTGTACTCCAACATGGAGGGCACGATCTCCTACCACCCTGTGCGGTGTGGGGTTCCTCAAGGCTCAGTCCTTGGGCCGCTTCTGTGGGACATGGCCTACGATTGGGTGTTGAGGGGCGCGCTTCTTCCGGGATTGCGCGTCTTCTGCTATGCAGACGACACCCTCGTAGTGGCCAACGGGGCAAGTTATGGGGAGGTGGCTCGACTCGCAACGGTCGGCACCTCCCTTGTTGTAAGACGGATAAGGGCCCTGGGCCTTAGGGTGTCTCTTGAAAAAACAGACGCCCTATTGTTCCATGGCCCTAGGAATGGTCCACCTCCTGGGGCGGTCTTGATGGTGGAAGGAGTGGGGGTTCCGGTGGCGCCCAAGATGAAGTACCTTGGTCTCGTCTTGGATGGCCGCTGGAACTTCGAGGCCCACTTTGAAGCTCTCGGGGGGAAGGTTGTAGGGGCGGCGGGGGCGCTTGCAAGGCTATTGCCGAATATTGGGGGCCCTAAGCAGAGTGTGCGGAGGCTGTACTGCGGAATCATACGCAGTATGGCATTGTATGGGGCCCCTGTATGGGATGATAGGCTGAGGGCGAGGAACCGCACCCTACTCAGGAGGCCACAGCGAGTGATGGCAGTTCGGGCGGCTCGATGCTACCAGACCGTCTCGTTCGAGGCGGCGTGCCTGTTGGCGGCGTGCCTGTCCACCCTGGGAGTTAGAGGCGTTGGCCCTAGGCGACCTGTATCGTCTCAAGTGTGAGACTAGGGCAGGTGGCCGATGGGCTGAACTGGTCGGACCGACAAGGAGGCAAGCCAGGGAGGCCACCTTTAATAGATGGGCCCATGATCTGGCTATGCCTAGGGCGGGAGTACGCACCGTGGAGGCGATTCGCCCATGCCTACGGGAATGGGTGAATCGCCCGAGTGGAGCCGTGTCCTTTCGGATGGCGCAGATACTGTCTGGGCATGGGTACTTTGGGCGGTATCTGCACAAGGTGGCGAGGCGGGAAACCCTTACCATCTGCCACCATTGTGGTGCCCCAGAGGACACGACGGAGCACACCCTGGCCGATTGTGCCACTTGGTCGAGGCAACGCCATGACCTAGTGTCGGTCGTCGGGACGGACCTCTCGCTACCGAGCGTTGTTGCAGCAATGCTTGGTAGCCAGAGGCATGGCGTGCGGTGGCCTTCTTCTTTGAACGTGTCCTGCGGCAGAAGGAGGCTGCCGAGCGTCAGCGGTAGGTGCGTGGCGATGGCCGGAGGGGTTGTGTTCGGCGGCGGCGAGGCGGGGGTGCGTCGCTCCTCGCTGTCGCTGTCGCTGAGCCCGTATGCAGTCATATTCGCCTAAGTTCCCTGGGTTGAATGCCTAGTGCGACCCCCGGGGGACTCAATGCGGTGCCAGACGTCATTCATTCAGAATGAATATGTCCGGCATAGCAGGCGATATGGAGGGCTCAGGAGGAAATTTTAGTGGGTCGGGTTTCTCCCCTCTGATTAGCAGAGGGATAAGAGTTAACCATCCCCACAGTCCCCGCGATAGCGACTGCATGCGCTCGCGGGCCTGCAGTTGTGCATTTTTACCTCCTTCATAAAAAAAAATAAAAAAAAGTCTGGATCCTTGAAAACGTTGCTCTCCTCTTTTCTATTGCTGCGGATGGTGGTATTTGATTTGCTTGATGACCCAACGAACCAGCAGTGGGATATTTTTCCACGGCGCCGATCTTCAGGAAAACGGAGAAAAACGCGAACGCGATCAACTGAACGCGAAAGACCCGCTATTCCCGGATAGCTCGAAGGACCAAAATGTACGGTTCCTGGGTCAACGGGATGCTTCAAATAATAGAGATTTATTGATTTACTCTATATTTACCACTCGCGTGTTACAATAGAATATGAGCGAAATAATGGCGTGCTAATTGCTATGTACCGAATGAATACAATTTAACAGTCAAAGAGAGTGCCTACGTCTGGCTATGCTCTCGGGGTGTAACTCCGACGATTTGGGAAATCGTCACGCTTATAAGTGATCGAAATGTACATCCATGGCACGTACGAACATAGGAATTTGTCAAGCTTGTAAACGAGCAAGAATGTACGAACCTTGGCACGTACATAGGGATCATCACGCTTATAATTCTAAGATAGCCTGAGTGAGCAAAATGTACAGCTTTGGCTCGTACAGACATGTTGCAACTTAGCAACATTCATTGCTATACGGACGACAGCACTGGGGATACTCTTTACACTGGCCGGGTAGATATTTCTCGGGCAGTTGTCGATGAGTACCGGAACAAACTTGTGTCTGAAGATGAAACTCTACTACGTGGAGTCTCGGACTGGGGTAGACTAAACCTAGTCCAATTTAACCCCAAGAAGACAGAAGTTTGCGCGTTTTCCGCGAAAAAATACCCTTTGTCGCTACTCCTCTTTTAGAAAACACTCTTCTTGAAGCCACAGCCAGCATCGGAATACTTGGGGTTGACATATCGAACGACGTTCAGTTTCGCGGTCATTTGGAGGGAAAGGCTAAATTAGCCTCCAAAAAGCTTGGTGTGCTCAGCAAGGCAAGACGGTACTTCACTCCGGGCTACCGCTTGCAACTCTATAAAGCGCAGATACGGCCCCACATGGAATACTGTTCTCACCTCTGGGCGGGGACTCCCCAGTACCAGCTCCTTCCACTTGACCGTATCCAACGAAGAGCGGTTCAAATCGTCGATGAGCAATCCCTCTCCGAGCGGCTCGATCCTTTGCCGTTGCGTAGAGATGTGGGGTCACTCTGCATCTTCTACCGCATTTACCATGGAGAGTGTTCAGAGGAGTTGTTCGGATTAATACCTGCAGTTGAGTTTCATCATCGGACGTCGAGGCAGAATACAAAATTCCACCCGTATCACCTTGACGTCCGCCGTTCCACGACTGAGCGTTTTTCTAGGCAATTTTTGCCGCGCACCACCGCTATGTGGAACCAGCTGCCCACTGAAGTATTTCCGAACCAATTCGACTTAGGGTCCTTCAAGAAAAGAGCGTAAAAAAATTTAAAAGGCCGGTAACACACTCGCGAGCCCTCTGGCATTGACAGTGTCCATGGGCGGCGGTATCACTTAACATCAGGTGAGCCTCCTGCCCATTTGCTAAATTATAAAAAAAAATTAAAAAAAATATTTCATCTATTACAAAAAAATTTACTATTTTTTTTAAACATGTCATCGGTTGAGTAATTTTTGAAAAATCTTAAATAAATTTTCTTTAATAAAAATTAATCCTAAGAAACTCTTTATTTCTGTAGTGGTTTTTGGTAAGGGATAATTCAGTATTGCGTCAATTTTGTCTGTGTTAGGTTTTAGTCCATCAGGTGTTATAGTATGACCTAAATAAGTTGTTTCTTTGCAAAGGAATTCTGATTTATCAAATTAAACTTTAAGGTTGGTCTTTCTAAGTCTATCAAATACTGATTTTAGTTTAATTAAATGTTTGTCGAGACTAGATGAGAGATAATTATGTCTATCTAAATAAATTAAACAATGAATGCCCTGTAGTCCTCTTAGAACATTGTCCATGGCTCGTTGGAATGTCGCTGGTGCTGTTTTTAATCCAAACGGCATTCGAAGAAACTCATAGTGTCCAAACTGAGTTGAAAAGGCAGTTTTAATTTGATCTTTCTTTTCAATTCCTAATTGATGATATCCACTAGATAAATCAAGTACTGAGAAATAACAGCTTTGACCTAGTTTGTCAAAGAGGTCAGTTATATTGGGTAATGAATATTTGTCATCTATAGTTATGTCATTCAGTCGCCTATAGTCAACAACCATTCTAAATTTCTTTTCACCACTAGCGTCAATTTTTTTTGGAACGAGATGTGCAGGTGCACACCATGGAGAATTAGACTCTTGGATTACATTGTCTTTTAATAGTTTATCTATTTAATTTCTTATTTTAGCGGCTTCTGCCGGAGATTGACGGTAAGGCTTTACATAAATAGGGTCTTCATTAGTTGTACGAATTTTATGTTTAACTTGATTAGAAAAGCTTAGGGGTATGTGTTCACTATAGAAAATATCTCTATATTCAAAACATAAATTATAAATTTTAGTTCTTTCTTCCTCATTCATGTGCTGAAAACGTAATTTAGATAAATTTTGTTTCAAAATTTCATCTACTTCAGAGTCAAATATTAATTATTTCTTCATTATAACTTGTAACCGTTAGAGGTTTAGTGAATTTAATTTTACAATTCTTTTTAGATAAATTTTGGATGATAGTAGTAGCATAGCCATTTTCACATTTTACAAGGGCAGATGGTGTTCTAACACCGTTACCAAAATTAATTGAATTTAATATTGCTTGTCCATTGGGGAGATTAATGGAAACTTTTACACGTGTTTCAGATCGTGCATCAAGATGAATAGAAAATGGTAGGCTATAGATAATTGGTATTTCTGTATCACGAGTTTTTAAAATCTGATTTTTCATATCTTGGTCTCAAGTTGCTTTAATAAGTCTGATCCTATTAAACCGCCATAATCACTATCAACATTATAAAGATAAAATTTGTGATAATCTGTGCTACGAAAAGTTTTTAAAAGTGGTATATTAATAACTTCATTATGTTGACTTTGTGCGTGAGTACTTATGACTTCAAATGGTTCATAATATTTATATTCTGACAAATATTTATCGACTATTTCAGGACTTAGAGAATGACAGGACTTAGGGAAGATCGAGAACTACCCGTGTCTATCGTATATTTACTTTTAATTTCAGGAATTTTTATATGTGGCAACTTTAATGTTCCGCGATGGTTTAAATGAATTACTTCGGTTTCTCTATTTTTGAGACCTGTAAATGAAAATTTTCAGGTTCTACGGTCTCAATAGCTTTGTCTGAAATTTGTTCTTCATCGCAATAATTATCTTGTGGAAAATCAATCGGATCTACATCGTAATATTCATAAGGAAATTCTCTTTCGTGTGTATAATATGTTTCATGTTCGCTATCTATCTGTAATTATTTATATCATTATTTATGTAATTTGTGTAAAATAAATTATTTGTAATGTTCTTGGTGTTACGAAACATGGCTTAGATTGAGGTGCCGTTCGCATTGATACGGCATTCTCATATTTATGCACTGGTTTTGGTTGTTGATTTTGTGGAATTCCAAATTTAAATTGTTGTTGTTGATTTGTTGTTTGAGAGAATTGTCTATATCCAAATTGAGGTGATGGAATTCCAAACTTAAACTGTGGCTGTGAATTATTAGGTCTATATCCTTGTCCTTAAATTATTTTTTTCAGGAATATTCTGTGAATATTTTTGCCTGTTAATACTTCGAGATTTATATTGATTAAGGAAATTGACTTCTTCCATTACTATACTGAGTGCGTCTTCTAGAGTTAAACATTTATGAAGGCGGACAACGCGTATCATAGCTTCTGGTAAATTAAAAATAAAAACATTTAAGCATGTATGATTATATATATTCATTTTCGCGTTCTTAATATTTTCGTCTTCGATTAAATTAATTTTAGAAAATAATGTACTACGGACGCTTTGAATACGATTACAAAAATCTAAAAATGACTCTTTTCTGAATTAATTTTAATATTTTCTAATTCAATTGAAATATTTTTTTCGGTTCTAGGGTCTAAATGCTGGATAAGAATTGTTTTCAACTCACTCCAATTATTTATATCTTGTCGTTCACTAATTAAATGACTCGCCTTTCCTATTAAACGGCTTGTAATTGCGTGAAAGATGTATATATCTTGTGTTACATTTGGAGGCTCTGACGTAAATGATCTAATACCATATTCACTTTTTCTTAAAAATAAATTTAATAGTTTCTGATCTCCATCGAATTGAGGTATAATATTTAGAATATCAGATGGGATCGTGCGTATTTCCTGCATCTTTATTTTATAATTGATATTTAATATAATTAATTATTATAACTAAATTATTGTAATATATTTCGATATATTATATGAATTGATTTTATAATTCAATATAATAATTAATACTACTTAAATCTATTTTACACAGTCAAACGGAAATAAAACGGGACAGGTAGGAATGTGAAGAGGTTTACTCACATAAATCTGGAACCCATTTCTTTCACTTATAACTGTTACACTCGATTTTTAATTTTACGTTTCACTTTAACCGATCGCTTGTTACAATGACAAATTTATTTGGTTTTGAAATACCGGCTAAATGCGTTGAAACACACGCGCAACCCTATACTCAGACCGATTTTAAGTCTTCAGAAGGCACAGGATCACGACGGGTATCCGGTAGGCTGCGCCAGTCAAATCGCGACGGTATTGAATAGATATTTTAAAAAGAAACTTTATTAATTAATTAAAAATACAAGTGTTTAATACACGGTGGTCGATGTTAGACTAATGTTCACATTTCATACATCCTTAATGCTTAATACCTTATGCGATAGAATAATATAAACTAAGCATTCTGCGTAGTAGTTGTATTAACGCTTACAGTGCGTTCCGGATATATGTGTGACAATGTAACTAACTTGACACAAAAATTTCTTTTTCGGTTTATTAAGGTAAAATTAAATCGCTTCTAAATGTTGTATATTACTAATATAGACGTAGGAAAGCATATTTGCTGTAAGTAGACATATTGCAATTTTTCACCAGAGCCAAAAAACTGGCTGGAATGCGAATGTGAATGAGTGTGGAATGCGGCGTAGAAACACCACTCACCTATAGTCCTCCGTCTCTTCACCTGTCTCCGTGGGAGAAGACCACTAATAAAAGTATAAGCCCAAAAAAGCGGAAGCGTAAGTAAACGAAGCGCAAACCTAAAGGTTTTATTTTATTTTTATAAAGAGTTTTATTTAATAGTAAAAGAAATTATGATATAATAAAAAACTAAATATGTTTTGCGGTTTCTAAAGTGGTTACTAAGCGGTTTGTTAAGCGGTATATTAAGCGCATTTATTGGTTTGGTAATGGGCATAAACGCACAACAGGCGTTTTATAAACTCCTTTTGCAGTTTTGACTACTCTACAACCTCTATCCTTTCCGGAATAAACTTTCCTAAAGGCCAAGAAAGCGGAGAAACATTATCTGTCACAATAACTACAACTGTACCTATTGTAACAGGATTGGATTGCGTATTCCATTTCGTCCTTGATTGTAGCAAGTGAAGATATTCTAACTTTCATCGATTAATTAATGATTGAATCATACCAACAAAGCAAATCGTTTTAAAAGTGAAACTGGTTCTTCATCTATTTTTATTTTAGCGGGTAGAAACTTTATTGGTGATGACATTAAGAAGTGAGCCGGAGTTAAATCTGTGAGCTCAGATGGATCCTCACTTAAAAGTGTAAGCGGTCGAGAATTGATAACTGATTAAATTTGTGTAAGAACAGTTATTTCTTCGTACGTAAGTAACTGATAACCTATCACACAACGCAATTGGTTCTTAAAAGCTTTAACAAATATTTCAAAGCAGCCACCAAAATGAGGACTTCGAGGAGGATTGAATTTCCACTGAATACGATTATTTGAAAGCTCAGTTGCAAATGTTCCATGAAATTCATTTGAATTTGTAAGCGTAAATATATCCGATAATGCATTTTTAGCTTCAACAAAATTCTTTACGTTATCTGAATACAGAATAGAAATAGAACCACGACGCGCAATAAATCGTTTAAATGCAGAAAGAAATGAACTAGTACTAAGATCTGTAGTAAGTTCAACGAGCACAGCACGAACCACCATACAACCAAAAATACAAAAACATGCGTAAAGTTCTAATCTAGCAACCGAAATCGTTATGAGCGGAGCAACTTTCGACTTAGCACATACTAATCGAATAATAGGCGGAGTGTTTAAATTATTCGTATTTAAATAAACAGTAGTGCCGTAGGCTGGCATCCAAAAAGGCAATGATAGAAATTGTAGCTTTTTCTTAACCCCTAAATGGCGTTGTACACATAGCTGTCGTAAACATGGAAGTTCCCGAATATAAACTTGCCAATCATTAACTATAGCTGAAGGGAGTGGGTCATCCCCGCCTATTTTAAGAATATGTATTTTTTTATAATTAGTTTAGCGTAAAGTATGACTGGAGCTATTAGTCCTAGGACATCAAATTGTCGTGCCATAAGTAACAAAATGTTACATTTAGTCACAGGGTTTTTATGATTAATTGAAGCCGCGTACATAAACTCATCAGTGATTGGAGACCATTGCAAACCAAGAACTTTTAAATTATTTACAGAACCATCAAATTCTATTTTTCCTAAGTTATGATCAGAAGATGATAATTGTTCCATAAGCTCGGATGTATTGGGCCAGCCATTTAACTAGTTAAAAACCCCCAACCCTAACAAGCTCCCGAAGTTCTTCGCAAAGTTTTAACCCAAAAGGTAAGGATGGCACAGAGTAACAAACATGATCGGCGTGTTATTTTTAATTATAGGAATAGCGTTCGGAAAACGTTCTTTTTCATAATAGCACAGCTGGCGTAATACCCTCATTGCAAGGTAAGGGCTACAGCGTAAACCGAAGCAAAGAAGATTAAACTGATAAACACAAAGCCGTGAAGTTGAATTGGAGCGAAACAAATTTTTTAAATATTTACGGTCATTTTCTGATACGCAAACCTGTTAATACATTTGTTTTATGTCCGCAATAAAGGAAAATTTATACAAGCAAAAGTCCAACAAAATATTAAATAGATCGCTTTGCAGACTATCTCCTGTATACAATAATCATTTAAAGATAAACCAGAAGATGTTGTTGCACTAGCGTCCATCACCATGCGCCATCTAGTGGAGGTCGTATCCAACCTCGCAACAGCATGATGTGGAATATAATAAACTTGGTTTTTATTATCACTTTCCACTAATGAAATATAACCCTTATTGATATATTTCTTTAATAATTGCATCATATTCCAAAAGAAGTTCCTTTGATGCTGACATTTTACGTTCAAGAAAATAAAATCTTTGCTTAGCCATATCATAAGAGTTTCTTAAAACGGCTGGATTTTCTGAAAAAGTTAACATCACTGTATAGCGACCAGTGGTATCACGAGAAACAGTATTTGTTTTTTTTTTAATGAAATCTCGCAGTTGGCCTTAAGGGCCTTTACAGCTCAGCTCAGGCTGTTTTGACGAGCGTAGCTCGGACAGAATGGTGTTTTATACTGAGGTCCTCGCCTTCCTCGGTGAAGGCGGTTTTTTACCCTAATCTGTGTTTGGCTATTTTTATTATTATTGGAAGCGCGGGCGGCTTTTAATTTCTTGTTTGCTACGGTAATTGGATCGTCCGGATCCATTAGTGTGTGTCCTACGAGCCTTTTTTGTCGGGAAGGGCTAGTATTTGATGCTTTTACGCACCAGCGGATTGGGATAGTGTTTGGCCTTGTCAAAGTGGCGTCTCGACGCCAACTTCATCCATTGGGCTATGCTAGGGAGCTTCAGGTCGTGGTGGAGATCCACATTTGCATGAGGGGGCATTATGCGCAAAGACTACGCTAGCGTATGTCATGCACGGTCGGATGCAGGCCTTGCACAAGGTCACCTTGTGTCTGAGAGACATGTGACTCCTTTTATTTAGGAGGAAATGGAGGCGAGAGAGGACAAAAGAGGCCTTCTTGCGAACGGCGGTTATATGCTTAGGTTAAGACATGCCGCTATCGAGTCTGACTCCTACATATTAGTAGTGGGTATATCCGGGTTCTGCCCCAAGGCAGGATATATATTTACAAAAAAAATCTCCAGTATTTTTCTCAAGGGTGACCAAACCAAAAAATCATGACTGAACAAAATAAAAAATAAAAAAAGTTTGTACTCTATTCCCACTAAACAGGGGGGTTAACATTTAGCTTTCCCAAAGCCATAGCTAATTACTTATCACCACCTTATCAGCTCCTATTTCCTGCACGAAATTCCCAGTCATTATCTTATGAATGCCTCAGTACGAATGCATCGCGTTATCTACTTTCCTACATTCACTAACCCAATCTATGGCTCTAAAAGAAAAATAATAAAACTATATCTAACCTAACCTAAACAAATTACAATAAATATACCTAACCTACATTAACACCACTACCTATAATATAATTAGATGTAAGGGTTACATGGTAAAATAAAACATTTTTATTCCAGGTATTATTTTTTATTTATATGTTCATTATATTTCTATACAAATTTACTAGCACCACATTATTCTCTGAGCCACATGTGAAATTTCTAAGGAAGTCTTCTAATCTCGTCCCCCTGAACTTGTAATATACATATACCAAACAGTCCACTCCACACACCGCTGATAGAAAATCCTGAACCGTAACGCTATTGTACCTCCACATGCAAGAATTCCTCCTTAAAAACCCTTCTATTGCCTCAATAGGTTTACGTCCAAATTAATCAAAATATTCACCAACTCTTTCGACGCGATATGTATAGCCACCCAATGAGCCCCGGCTGTGAATCAGGGTCAAGATTGCATATGATAAGTGCTGGCACCTGAGCATAAATTGGCAATCGATTTGAAGGATATACGTTGCTCTGAAGGCTGGGATGTATTCTACGAAGACTCATTTGCACTTCTTGTGTGTTCATACTTTAATACGCGTTTACTCCGCTACTCTTTTGCTCTTTAACTGACTACATTTCTTACTACCAATTCATATTTGTACCAATGAATTCATAATATGATCTCAACAGAAGTAATAAGTCTTTATAAAACAAGTAATGAAGGTAAATAAAAACCATGTTATATTCGTTTACGTTATATTTTACTATTCTTAATATGATAATTACATAAGTGATTGCTTAACTACTATAATCCACACATACATTATCTATTTCTATAATATTTGAAAACTCTGCGTAAACTACACAGTTAATTGTTTCAGTCAATGTGCTCCCGAATCTTACTTCCATTCTTACACTACCATGGCGAACATGTTTCATGTAATGCATGAAAAGCACTGTGTGTGATACATGGCAATACTGGTGGCAGGTTGTAAAGAAACAACCTCTGCATTCATTTTTAAAGAAAATTAATTTAAAGGGTTTAAATTAAGTTAAATTAGAGTAATTCATTTAAAAATAAGAATATCGTATAATACAAAGTGATTGTACACTGTTTTTTGTCGCGAGAACCTGGCCAAGCAGGGAACTAAAATCGACTGCCAACTCAACTCCATAACGGTAACGAAGTTTAAAATATCGTCAAACCCGGGGAGTATTTTGTTCTGTTTAATTTGTATTTACTGACTACACAACATCACAAAATACGGCTCAGTTATTTGAGCGACGTCCATCACACATTGGCACGGTTTATGTCTCCTTTTGTTTGACAACTAGTGGAAGCAAAATCGACGACGAAAACATTAGCCCATACAATTAATACTACATAATTTACTCGACAAAATAAGCCCATTTTGTATGTGTTTAGCTTTCAAACCAGTCACTAGATAGTAATTATAATTAATAATACAAAGTCCAAACACTACTCACACGTTACATATATACATACCTTTTTCACTTGTTCATTGGAAAACAGTCCCTGTATACAATATGAGGACTCGCAGAGGCTTAGCTTTGCAAGAAGAATCTAAACTTAAATTAGCACTGACTGAATTGCAGTCTTGCAGGGATTTATGTACCCAATTAAAAAGTGAAAGAGAAGAAAATGAAAAAAAAACTCTTAAGTGTGCTGGAAAGCAACAGGAAGCTCGAAAATGAAATGTCCCTGCTATTTAAAGAAAATACTTCACTTAAAGATGATTGTGACATGCTTCAGCAGGAATTGAATAAACTTGACTGTTATGGTCATGAGTATGAAGTTGCTTTGCAGCGCATAAGAAGTCTCGA
Organism: Pieris brassicae; assembly: GCF_905147105.1. Lineage (NCBI taxonomy): Eukaryota > Metazoa > Arthropoda > Insecta > Lepidoptera > Pieridae > Pieris > Pieris brassicae. Next base: position 4,558,689 of record NC_059679.1, on the reverse strand, counting down.
AAAAGAGCTATTGGAGGCTCAGCAATATATTAACAAACTAGGGGCAGTATCACAAAGTGAAAAAGTTACACAAACAAATGCCTTATATAATACATTAATTGGTAATTCAAGTTATGCACCCACTCAGAATTTAAATAGTGTAGGTAAAAACAAAATTAGAAAATATATTAAAATTAATAAATATATTTAAAAAACACAGAAGCTAGTAAAACAATATAGAAATGTAAACTGTGTAGATTTAAAAGTTCAAAACACTCAACTACAAAATGAACTTGACTTGAATTTAATTGAAATTGAAAATGTCAAATTAAAGTATGAAACTGATACTTTAGATTTAAAAGCATAAATATTAAAATTAATAGAACTTACAAACTGTCTCACTTCCAAATTTAAAGAATCTCAATGTATGGTAGAAAAATATTCTTCTACGATGGTTGCTTGATGATGATGATGATGCTTCAAATTTCTAATTACACAGCAGAATGTTATGAGCAGTTGCAGAATAAAACTTGTAGTTGTAATTATAAAAGCCAACCCAGTCTCCAATTAGCACAAACATCAGATCACACTCACAGCTACACATACATCAGAACATACACTCAGGTAAAGGAAAAAATTAAACCAAAAGAAAGGAATATTATGTATTCCGATGAAATGGATAAGGACATGGCTAATATTTTACAATTAAAAAATTGCCAAACATTTATAAACAACTGTTATCCCAATGCTAGTTTCAAAAACATTGTTAAAAATCATATTATGAAAAACAATTCTAATTGTAATAATTTAATCGTTTTTATAGGGAACAGGGGAAGTGTAAATAAACATGATCTTTTAGTATTATATGAAGAACTTTGTTGTTTAGACTCTAAAAGGATTGTTATGTTTACATTTCCCTATAGCCAAAGCTTTCCTAAGGAGGAGAATGACACAAGGTATATTCTTAATCAAACATTGCATACACTAGCAATGTATAATGATAAATTTTGTGTCATTGATACCAATAGGTATATAAAAAAGTTTTTTATAACAAAGGATAGATATTTTTATCTACCTGCTTTCTTAAAAAGACAGATAGCTATCTCGCTATCATATTTTATAGAGATGACAGCCAAGAATTTGGCTACACCCCTTGCTTCTATTGAGCAAGTATTAGATTCTAAAACATTGGAAGGAATTCCAAATAATATTTATTTAAATTAGATAATAAGACAACAGAGCACCGCACTTGCAATAATAAGGTGAGTATTAGTAAAAGCCAGTCCCAAAAAATTTTTGTATTGCATCAAAATATACAGGGACTTAAAAATAAAGACTTAGAAATAGAACTATTCTTGAATAGCCAAAAAATGGACTTTTTGTGCATAACAGAGCACTGGCTAAAAAAATGTGAAGTTTTCTTTATTTTTTGTAACCACAGGGTTGGTAGTGTGTTCTGCAGAGAAAATGCAATTTATGGTGGCTCCTAATTAATAAAAAAATTAAATGCAAAGAAAGAAAGGATATTATCAGCCTCTCAGTAGAACTAACTATTGAAATTTCCTGTGTGGAACTGGAGCAATTCATTGTTGTATGTCTATATTGTCCTCCATCAGCTGTCTATAATAATGTTGAAAATGTATTAGAGGAGATATTGTGTAAATTAGTAAAGTGTAATAAAGGGCTAATTGTGTGCGGGGACTTCAATGTCAATTTACTTTGTCATTCTAATGCAAGTATACGCATACTTAGTCTTTTTCGTTCTTACAATTTAATAAATCAATTTCATTCACCGACATAACAGCCAGCACTGCAACTTGCATAGATAATATATATAGTGACATAGCCCCTTTGAATGTTTGTATTTTCAATAGATTTAAATCTGATCACACTGGTCAATGGTTTGAATTCCAATTAAGGCAACAAAAACCATGTAAAAAGAAGACAATTTTGATAACAACAAATGCCAGGGCAGATTTAGGGAAGCATTGGTGTATAGAATGCCATTTCTGTGTGACAACTCATCCCCTAATAATTTATGCAGTACTTTTTTTCATCATTTATTGATGAATTCAAAAAAGTATTTACTCAAAAGACTTTATTGGTCTCTGAGAAAACAAGATTTTGTGACTGGGCAAATGAGGAGTTACATAGAAAAAGGTTAAAATTATATGAATGTATGATGAAAAGGAATATATCACCAGTGAGGAATTTAGGGAATATGTTAGGTTGTTTTCTAATAATTTCAAAAAAGATTGCAAAATTGCAAAATCACAATATTTAAGTTCAAAAATAAAAAATAGCACGAATAAAGTAAAAGCTATCTGGAAAGTAATAAATGAGGAATACGGTAAATCGTCTAACAAACGAACCGATTATACATTAAAAGTAAAAGGGAAATTAATAAAATCGGACTCAGAGGTGGCTTCTACTTTTGAAGAGTTTTTTACAAATGTACCACTCAGTACGACCAAGTCCCTGGATTCTTCACCTGCTGCTGCGATGTCATTACTAGAAAAATGTGTACCTAAATGTAATATTAAATTTCATTTTAACCATATAACTTGTAATGATATCGTTAACACCTTTAAGCTTATTAATTTAAAAAAAAAGTAAAGATATTTGGGGTATGTCAACAGTCATTTTAAATTCCGTTATTGATGTAATAAGCTCTGAATTGTCTATTATTTTTAACAGATGTATCGATTGTGGAGTCTTTCCGGACGAAATGAAATTAAGTAAGATTACTCCATTGTTCAAGGCAGGTAGTGAGTCTGATCCGTCAAACTTCAGACCTGTTTCAGTGCTCCTCGCGTTGAGCAAAGTTTTTGATAAGATAATGCTAGACCAACTTTCTTTACATTTTAATAAAAATAAACTCCTACATAATAAACAGTATGGTTTTACTAAGGGTCGCTCCACAATCGATGCCGGTGTGATGTTGATTTCGGACATATTTAACGCCTGGGAAGAATCATATGATGGAGTCGGCGTCTTTTGTGACCTGTCAAAGGCCTTCGACTGTGTTCATCCAGATATACTAGTTGGAAAGCTTCAACACTATGGCGTTGATGGCAAAGCTTCCAGCCTGATGAATTCATATTTAAAGGGAAGGATCCAAAAAGTGCATATCAATGGATTTACCTCTCCGGGTTCGCAGGTGTTAATCGGCGTCCCCCAAGGCTCGATTCTCGGGCCTTTCTTATTTCTGATTTACATAAACGACCTCCCATTCTTTGTCAATGAAGTTCATGAGATGGTATTGTTTGCTGATGACACTTCACTTATATTTAAAGTGAATAGGAAAAACATATTATTGAACGATGTAAACAATTCCATCTCTCGTATAGTTAACTGGTTTAATGTGAATAACTTACTGCTTAATGAGAATAAAACAAAATGTATTAGATTTACAACTAATAACGTAAAGCGAGATATTGGTAACCTGAAAGTTAAGGACAGTGAACTAAACTTTCGGGGTATTTGTTGTGTTTCCCCGGGGGAGTCGGTACGGAATAGATTTAAGGAACTAAATATTGTGACATTATCCGGTCAATATATTCTTGAAGCCTTGTTGTATGTACAAAAAAACTTAAACGATTTTAAAACAAATGGTGACTTTCACCAGTATAATACGCGTAATAGAACTAATTTGAGTGTGCGACCAACCAGGCTCCAGAAGATAAACCACTCCTTATATGGAAATTGTATTCGTTTTTACAACAAACTCCCAAGCGAAATTAGAGAACTGTCACTTAATAAATTCAAAGCCCTTGTTAAAAGCAAATTAATTAATAAAGCCTTTTATAAATATGACGAATACCTAAATGATCCTAATCCTTGGGATTGATTTGCTCCAGTTCAAACAATTTGTATTAAAAACTTGGCGATTGAAAAGAGCTCTTACCCGCTCTACGCCCTTGACTTGCGAACTGGTTGTAAATGTAAATTTACAGTTAATTTAATTTGTTTTTCTTCACTTTCATAAGTGTACATGTTTGTACTATATGAATAAAGATATTTTGATTGATTGATTGAACAAGATTCAAATGCACATTAGAGTTAGCCGACAAGTCAGGTGTTAAATCAAAAGCTAGTAAACAGTATCCATTTAAATATTGTTACCTCGATATTCCATTACCTTCGTTAAGAAAATGTATACCGATGCCTGAGTACAGGGTGTGGTATGCACGAGTAAATACATCGTTTGGAAATGATGGTTGTAACGATTTTGAAGGTATCTGTTGACCACCTATATATAGGCTAAATGAGCAAATACCAACATTTTCAAAGTTGAAAGGATTTTTAACAAAACTACTGTTGAATGCTGTATTATTCACAAAACCTATAATACATCTCTTAGGAATCTGTCCTATAAAATACTTCAAAAAGTAATGAAGCTAAATAAAACCGTGTCATATTCGTATATATATTTTATTGTTCCTAACAAATACATGTGATTGCTTAACTACTACATACATTTATGTTCTTATCTATTTTAAAGTACTAAAAAATATTAGTAAAAAATATTTTAAAGAATGCATCTATTAAGATTGCAAAGGGTTTTAGAGTGCCCTTTGTATTTATTATTTACATTCTACTGATAGGTATGGATACTTGTTCAAACATGCAGTCTATTTGATCATTAGTATGTAATTAAGTTAATCATTATTGTATATATAATGCATTGTAATTTTTTATGTAAAATAAATTTGTGTTTTACATGTATACATATATATATGTTAATTTATTTGAGTAAGATTGCAAAAATTAATCATTGTATTGACTATTTCCTGTCATTTGAATGAGCGATCGAGCCGCCAAATTGTCTTTACCTCACTCTGCTCCAGGTCATTTCTGATTCATTCCAATTTGTATCGTGGTAGGAAGCAGACATATCACTTCCAAGTTAAACAGTGAATATATTTCTTTATTACGGATACTGTGTGTATAATTTTCGTGCCCTAACAAGAATTACAACAGGTTATGGGCCCAGTGTGCGCAAAAATATAATTGTGAAATATATTCTGAAATTAAATAATACCCGTCGCCAGTGTGATTATAAAAATGGATTTAAAATTAAAACGTAATATAAAACCGTTTGACGTCGAGAAATACAGCGTTTGGAAATTTAGAATACGAGCCTTATTGAGTGAAATAAATATGTTGAAAGTGATTGAGAGTGACCCAATTATCAGAGATAGCTCATGGAAAAAAAATTACCGAATCGCAAAAAGTATAATCGTTGAATATTTATCCGATTCATACCTTGGATTTGCAAAAGAAGACATTACGGCGAAGGATATTATACATAGTTTGGACGCCTTATATGAACGTAAAAGTAAAGCTACCCAATTAGCCTTAAGGAAAAAGTTGTTGGTCTTGAAATTACAAAGTGATGTTAGTTTGATAAAACATTTTTCTCTGTTTGATGATTTAATCACGGAATTACTCGCGGCTGGCGCTAAACTCGAAGAAACCGACAAAGTCGCCCACTTACTTTTAACCCTACCCGCAACATACGACGGTGTTATAACTGCCATTGAAACTTTATCGGAAGATAATTTGACTTTAGCATTTGGTAAAACAAGACTCATTGACCATGAGGTCAAATTTAAGAACGAATATAATGACACAAGTGTTAAAGTACTGCAAGTTTCTAGTGAAAATAAGGGTCAGTTTAGAAAAAGAAAATTTGAAAATCATACACCCAATAACTATTTTCAAAGGGATCATAAAGCAAAAAAGAAGTCAAATTTTATAAAATGTTTTCATTGTGGCCGGAAAGGACATGTGAAAAATGAATAACAGTCATTTTAAGCGAATAAATCATAAAAAAAAACTACGGATAGGCCGAGAATAGTGCAGACAGTTGAAGTTGATATTAATCAGCCATCCACATCATCAGCTGACGCGTCTGGTTTTGCTTTCATGGCTGGTGACTACAATTCGGGTGCAACCGCAAGCCAAATAACATTTTTATTGGACTCAGGAGCATCTGACCATATTATAAACAGGGAAGATTTGTTTAGTTATTTGATTGATTTGCCTATTCCTATAAAAATTTCAGTTGCTAAAAGCGGTGAATATATTTAAGCTAAGCAAAAAGGAACACTACATGTCAGCAGCAATATGGGTGTTCGAGGAACACTAGAAGACGTTCTTTTCTGCCCCGAGGCGCCCTACAACTTGCTATCTGTTTCGAAGTTGCAACAGGCTGGAGCTACTGTCATATTTGATCACAGAGGTACCCGCATATGTAAGCAAGGTAAAACAATTATGAGAGGTAAGTCAGTTAATAATTTAATTACTTTAGATTTTGAAGTATATTTAAATGTGAGCTGCCCTGTTTCCCAGGAATGTAATGTTACATGTAATAATTACGATTTATGGCATCAGCGCCTAGGGCACATAAGTAAAAATAAGTTTTTGCAATTAAAAAATAATAAAACGGATTTTTGACATTAATTTAATTGACAAAGTGATAACAAATGATAATTTATGCGAATCTTGTATTTATGGGAAACAGAGTAGGCTACCATTTAATCACAGCAAGGACAAAAGTTACATTGAACGACCGTTATATATTGTCCACACCGACGTTTGTGGTCCTATCACTCCTTCAACAATAAATAACAAAAACTATTTTGTTTTGTTTGTTGACCAATATACTCACTACTGTGTTGTGTATCTATTAACACATAAATCAGATGTGCTCTCTGTTTTCAAAGATTTTGTGTCAAAGAGCGAAGCGAAGTTTAATTTAAAACTAGTTTATTTATATTGCGATAACGGTGGAGAATATTTATCTACTGAAATGAAAAAATATTGTGTTGAAAAAGGAATAACTTATCATTTAACTATTCCAAGAATGCCACAATTAAATGGTGTTTCGGAGCGAATGGTAAGAACTATAACTGAGATAGCTCGTTGTATGATAAATGGTGCAAATCTTTCAAAATTATTTTGGGGTGAAGCTGTTTTAACTACTGTGTATTTGATTAATTTAACCCCGACAAATGCTTTAAAATTATCCAAAACACCATTTGAAATGTGGCATAACAAAAAACCACAAATAAAATATTTAAAAGTTTTTGGTTCAACAGTTTATGTGCATGATAAGTTACATAAGACAAAATTCGATGTTAAGTCATGGAAAGGTATTCTTGTGGGATACGAACCAAACGGTTATAAAGTTTGGAATCCTGAATGCGAAAAATGTATTACTGTCAGAGATGTCATAGTAGATGAGACAAATTTTCTTCAATCCAGGCCTGCGTTGCGACCTGAAGAGAATATAGTAAATTCTCATGATAATGTTAACATTGACAACATTTTAAAGTCAATGAAGTCTCAAAATACTGACAGATATAAATCAGATACCTGTAAATCTGATGATTATGAAGTTCCTCAGAAAATTCGCAAAACTAACCATGACATCGTCGAATTTGAACAACCAAATGCACATTCTGATGATCTTTCAGTGGTCGTAAATAATGAGGACGCAACCAGTTGTATTTAACCACGTAGGAGTGATAGGCTTAAAAGTCGTCCAACTATTTCTTATAAAGAAATCGATGATAACCTTATGTGTGCTAGTTCAATTTTGAGTAAAATACCAAATTCGTTTCAATGCTTTTGCTAATCAATATAATTTACTTGTACATCACATGGACGTAAAAACTGCATTTCTTAATGGGGTACTACAGGAAGAAATATATATGAAAGTTCCAGTTTCCAGGGTGTCTTGCAAAAATGGTTATGTGTGTAAATTAAATAAAGCATTATATGGGCTAAAGCAAGCCGCTAGATGCTGGTTTGAAATTTTTGAACAGTCTCTTAGGCGGGAGGGTTTTCAGAATTCATCAGTAGATAGATGTATTTATATACTAAATAAAGGAGATATACAGAAAAATATATATGTGGTACTTTATGTTGATGATTTGGTAATAGTGAGTGCTAATGTAAATACAATAAACAGTTTTAAAATATATTTAATGAGTAAATTTAAAATGACAGATTTACATGAAATTAAATTATTTCTTGGAATTAAAATAACTCGTTGCGATGATATGATAATGCTAGATCAAAGTGCTTATATTAAAACAGTTTTAAATAAAATTTGCATGCTGGATTATAAACCTGCAACTACTCCTATGGATAGTAAACTCAATTATGAAGCACTAAACTCAGAAGAAAATTACACTGCTCCATGTCGCAATTTAATTTGTTGTCTAATGTTATATACATTATACTCGACCTGACTTAAGCACTAGCGTTAATATATTAAGTAGGTACACAAATAAAAATAATAAAGAATTGTGGCAATGCCTCAAAAGAGTGCTTAGATATTTAAAAGGCACAACTGATTTTAAATTATGTTATAAAAGGTGTGAATATAATAACATCTTAACTGGGTATGTGGACTCCGATTGGGGAGGTAATGATGTAAATATGTGATGTAATGATAGAAAGAGTACAACCGGGTATATATTTAAATTGTTTGAACATTGTTCAATAACCTGGACAACAAAGAAACAATTGTCAGTAGCAGCCTCCTCCACAGAGGCTGAGTATATGGCCTTATATGAAGCCGTTAGAGAGGCTTTATGGCTTAAATCTTTGGCAAGGAGTATTCATATTGATATATCCACTCCTATTGTTATATATGAAGACAATAACAGCTGTATAAGCATAGCAAATAATCCGACTAATCATAAGCGGACAAAACATATAGATATTAAATATTTAATGAGTTGGCTATTATTTGTTATTTATTTAATTATTCTGTCATACTCATTGTGTTCTGATAATTATATCTAATGTATATAATGTATCGAATTTAAGATGATGAAATGATCTGATAAGGTTTTTCTGGGTTTTCCCTTATCCGAGCAACAAATGTTGGATCATTATTTTTGTATTTTCCCAGACTCGCTTGGAAGTTATATTGTTCTGTATAGGCATTTGATTTGTACAAGAATTAATTTTTGAGGGGGCGTGTTGATTTATTTGAGTAAGATTGCAAAATGAATCATTGTATTGACTATTTCCTGTCATTTGAATGAGCGATCGAGCCGCCATCTTGTCGAGGCGCCAAATTGTCTTTACCTCACTCTGCTCCAGGTCATTTCTGATTCATTCCAATTTGTATCGTGGTAGGAAGCAGACATATCACTTCCAAGTTAAACAGTGAATATATTTCTTTATTACGGATACTGTGTGTATAATATTCGTGCCCTAACAAGAATTACAACAATATATACGTATACATTAATATTGTGATATTACACATTTTTCTGTATATTCCATATAAATAAATTGTTTTTAAAATATCAACATAGTTTTATTCCTTTCACAGCTGAAGACAGAAGTCAAAAAATAATGATTAATTTTATTCATCCCTTTGCTGCCATCGTAGCAGGACCAGGTGGGTGTGGAAAATCTAACTTTGTTGCAAATTTCATTAAACATAAAAATAGTATATGTAATGAGATTTTTTTGGAAATTACATGGTGTTATGATGAGATGCAACCGCTTTATAATATACCCGGAGTAAATTACCACCAAGGACTACCGGAATTGCATATGTTTGATGGTAAAAATCCACATTTGATTATAATAGATGACCTAATGAGGGAATCTGATGGGGGAGTTGTTGATATATTTACAAAAGGCAGTCATCATAGAAATTTGAGTGTTTTTTACATAACCCAAAACTTATTTCACCAAGGAAGAGGACAGCGCGATATATCACTTAATTCAAGTTATATTATTTATTTAAAAATCCCAGTGGCAAAACACAAATACGATTTCTAGCTAGCTAGACAAGTTTCACCGGAAGACACGAAGTTTATTAAAGATTCATATACCGATGCTACTAAAGAAGCTCATGGTTATTTAATGATTGATTTGAAACAAAACACTGATTATGCTCGCCGCATAAAATCTACAATATTTGAATCTAGTAATTTTTGTACAATATATGTTCCTATGAAAAGGTATAAATATCTTTGTAATCAGCCACTCTAAGTCAGTAATGAACCATGTATCAACGAATAACAACGCATAAGGAATTGTTATCAGCTTTACATAAATTAAAACCCAAACATCGTAGGATATTATTGAAGTCTTGTAATAATCAAGAAATTAACTGTCTATGTGAATGTATTCACAATGTTTTACAAGGAAAAGTACCTTTAAAAGAGAATACAAAAACAATTTAAAAAAGTTAAAAATCTCTTACGTAATCTGATCAGTAAAGGAAAAAGTTTTGAATACAGGAAAAATATATTAATACAAAAAGGAGGGTCCTTTCTTCCAATAATTTTGGGTACAATTCTAAGCACCCTTGTAAGTTGTTTTAATAAATCACAATGAACACAAAAAAATGCTTCTTGTCGAGGAAGACTTTATTGATAAACTGAAACATCAAAATGAAAATAAAGCAGCACCGCAAAGTAGATTGGATTTAGAAAAGGAAAAAATTATATCAAGTAAATTGGATGATCGCGAAAAATGGGCGCTTTATCTATAAATTTTACAAAGATACTTACATTACTCCAAGGAAGAACGTCAACTTTAAGAAATAACAATAATTGAAAAGGTAATAAATGATAATACTAACGAAAACCGTAACATCAATTGTACGAGTCAAAGCTGTACATTTTGCTCACTCAGGCTATCTTAGAATTATAAGCGTGATGATCCCTATGTACGTGCCAAGGTTCGTACATTCTTGCTCGTTTACAAGCTTGACAAATTCCTATGTTTGTACGTGCCATGAATGAACATTTTGATCACTTATAAGCGTGACGATTTCCCAAATCGTCGGAGTTACATCCCGAGAGCATAGCCAGACGTAGGCACTCTCTTTGACTGTTAAATTGTATTCATTTGGTACATAGCAATTAGCACGTCATTATTTCGCTCATATTCTATTGTAACACGCGAGTGGTAAATATAGAGTAAATCAATAAATCTCTATTATTTGAAGCATCCCGTTGACCCAGGAACCGTACATTTTGGTCCTTCGAGCTATCCGGGAATAGCGGGTCTTTCGCGTTTAGTTGATCGCGTTCGCGTTTTTCTCCGTTTTCCTGAAGATCGGCGCCGTGGAAAAACATCCCACTGCTGGTGCGTTGGGTCATCAAGCAAATCAAATACCATCATCCGCATTAATAGAAAAGAGGAGAGCAACGTTTTCAAGGATCCAGACTAGTCCAAATATATCGGCGTCCTTTCAACCTAAAACAAGGCGACGGACGTCAATCTTTAACGGAGAGAGGTAAACTGCAGTAAGCCCTCTCCCAACTTTTTCAAGAATCCAGACGGATCAATATATATCGGCGTCATTTCAACCGAGAACAAGGCGACGGACGTCAAGCGCAACATAGAGAGGCAAGAGACAGCGCTCGGTACAGTAAGTCCTTTCCAATTATTTGAGCGCATAAAATTTGATAAATATTAGATTTATCTTACTTCAGCATAATAACTGCAATCTCTTTCGAATAGAAGCACGTTATACAGCACTTTTAAACAACATTTATTGTTGACTGGGGCATCTTATTGGATACAATAAATCATTATGGATAAATTATACCAAGACCAACTAAGAGTATGGGGGGATATTCAGAAATTAACAAATAACTACAAAAAGGACGGAGCAGATAGAAAAAGAAATCCCGACTACTTTCAAAGTCGACTGTTTCATTTGGAGGAATTATGGAAAAAAGTTCAATCCAACCATGACCGTATGCTTATAGAATATAGCCAGGATCATAAGTACTTTCAGGAAATGGAATATGAACAAAGCCAGGGATCATACCACTCAATAAAGGAAACAATGAGTCAGGCCTACCAGGACATTTTACTAAGAATGGAAAAGCCAAAGGCCAGCACTAGCGTTAGCGAGTTCGAGGAGCAAGGAATGTTTGAAAGACGAGAATCGGCCCAGCAACAACAAGGGTTTGGTATCAATGCTATCAAGCAGAAGGGGTATTCCAAGCTCCAACTCCAAGCAGGAGGCATTTTTTAGGTCCTCCGATCACCGTTCAATTGAATGTGATATAGATTCCATTACCGAAAAATGGGAACTCGTGGCAGAATTAGAGGAAATGAGGTCGCGTTGGGACGCCATTTATAATAATCACATCACATCACAATCAAGAAAAATATTACGAACAGGGAGCCATATATAGGCGCGAAAGGAAGGAGATAAATATCAAATTGCACTCTATCACTCCAAATGAGAAATTAACTCCCCGTATAGAAATACCTATATTTAACGGCAGTTTTGAAAAATGGGTATCATTCCGGGACTTATTTGAATAAGTTATCCACAAAAATTCAACCCTCTCTAACGCAGAAAAAATGCAATATTTAAAATCAACATTAAGAGAGGAACCACAGAGGCTTATAAATCAATTGCAAGTTAGCAACGAGAATTATGACGCATGTTGGAAAATTATCACAAATAGATATGACAACAAAAAACATATTTTAACATCGTATCTAAATAGTTTTACGCAGCTTCCAAAGATTGAAAAGGACAACCTGGGGCAAATTAAAAGACTTCACGATGTCACTTTGGAATGCTTGAATGGGCTCAAAAATTTGGGGATTTGTGTAGAGCATTGGGATACCATTATAGTTCATATTCTGTCTCAAAAACTAGATTACGACACCTATCAAGCATATATTGCATCACTAAAGCATCCAAAAGAGTTACCGGTGCTTAAAGATTTAATTGATTTCCTGGAAAAAACATTTACTGCCTTGGAAACAACAAGCAACAAACCTCAGCAGAGTCTTATTACAAAACATCAATATCGGCCTAATAATAAGCCGATCAACAATAAATTCGTGTCATCGCAAGTGAGTAATCGAGGCCATGACAATATAGTTAAAAACACGTACTGTAAAATATGCAAAACAGCTAATCATGTCACGTTTAATTGTAAATCTTTTATAGCTATGAATCATAGAGAAAGGCTTGATACAGTTTTAGCATTACAGATATGTACTAATTGTTTATGTGACCACGATGTCAAGGATTGTGTTTCACAAATCAGATGCAGAGTTTGTTATCAGAAGCATAATAAAAGGTTACATAATGCATTAAATAGTTCGAATTCACCTAATCGCCCGTCTACAAACAGGCTTCAATATCAAAATAGTACTTATACGAGGGAGCATTCAAAAAGTGTAGGTAGGGTGGACTCAATTTCCGCACTTAGACACGTAGTCGGTCCGTTGTGCGTTCAAAAAGGGTACATACGACATCTAAGGATTTTTCAGAAGTCCTCTTAGCTACCGCAAAAATTAAAGTGTTAGGGGTTAATTGAAAGCCTTACCTCATGCGCGCACTTATTGACCAGGGGTCTCAAATATCAATAATTAGCGAAAAGGCAGCACAGTTGTTGAAACTAAAGAGGGAAGGCTGTAATGGTGTTATCTCAGGAGTGGGGGAAAACACACAACGAATCAAGGGTCAGGTTACATTGACCTGTACTTCTATCCACACTAACTATACATTAAAACAAGAGTTTTTATCATGAATAATATAGTACACAAATTGCCAAATAACGCCTTTAATACGCCGTCATGGCCGTATATCAAAGACATCGAATTGGCACATCCCGAATTTATCAGAAGTAGACATTTTATTTGGGGCCGATGTCTACGCCCGAATTATGATGAGTGGAATATTAAGAGGGGAAAATCTTTCACAACCAATAGCACAACAGACACGATTTGGATGGATCTTATGTGGAAAACTTAAGTCCTATCAATGCAACATAATACTAAATAACACTGAAGATTTACAGAAATTTTGGGAAATAGAAGACATTGAAGAGTCCTCATCCGATACCAATATTGTCTTGAGTTGTATAAGAAAACAACACTGCGCCAAGCAAATGGAAGGTACAAGGTTCGACTTCTGCTAAAAGATAATTTTAAGGAAAGTTTAGGTCTGTCCAAACCAATGGCGGTAGCACAATTTCACAGCCTGGAACGGAAATTAGCGAAACAGCCAAACTGCAAGGCAATAAAAGGATTTTATAAATGAGTATAAAGACTTAGGGCACATGTCTTTCATAGAAAACAAGGGTTCGGAGATTGGGTATTACTTACCTCATCACTGTGTTACCCGGGAACATTCGGAAACTACAAAGCTGCGTGTTGTATTCAATGGATCAGCAAAGACATCAACGGGACTTAGTTTAAACGACGTAATGTATACAGGTCCCAACCTACAACAAGACTTACAATCCCTTATATTAAAGTGGAGAAGATTGCGATATGTATACACCGCAGACGTGGAGAAAATGTTTAGAAATATTGACATTTTTGAGTGCGATCGGAAAATGCAAATAATTATTTGGCGAAATTCACAAAGTCGACCGTTACAGGATGAATTGACAACCGTAACGTATGGTACAAAGGCGGCGCCCTTTTTAGCCATGATGACTTTAAAACAGCTAGCTATGGATGAAAGACCTCGGTTCCCACGGGCAGCGGAAATCACAGAGCAGGCATTTTATACAGATGACTTAATATTTGGGGCCCATTCTATAGAAGAAGGATGCAGCATGGTAACGGATTTACAGGATTTGTTGCAGTCAGGGGGTTTTACTTTAAGATAATGGGCTTCCAATGAACCAAGAATACTGAAAGAGATTTCGGAAAAAATTAACCGAGATCAAAACCAGCAAATATTTACGTTTAAAGGAGATCTTATTTCAAAAACATTAGGGGTATACTGGAACCCGAAAGAAGACTGCTTTATGTTTCAATCGTCATTTGATTTCTCGAATAAGACGACCAAAAGAGCGCTTTTATCAGATATATCGAAGCTGTTTGACCCACTGGGTTGGTTAGCTCCTGCAATTACAGGTATGAAAATAATTTTTCAAGAAGTATGGAAGCAAAACATTAAGTGGGATGATCAAATCCCTACTTCTATTTTGAAAAAATGGAAGCAATTTAAAGAAGAAATAGAACTAAGTATTTCTAAAATAAGGATCCCGAGGTGGTTGCAAACTAGTCCGGACAGCACATTAGAGCTACATGGATTTTGTGATGCATCAAATAAAGCATATGCCGCAGTTATTTACTGTCGAATAAACAACAAGGTTTCATTGGTGGCAGCCAAAACAAAATTGGTACCCGTTAAAGGAAAAATCTCTATTCCGAGAGGTGAATTATGTGGAGCGGTTTTATTAACAAAGCTGTTTAATAAAGTTAAAGCATGCTTAGGGTATAATAAGATTAAATGTTACGGTTGGACGGATTCCATGGTAACCTTGGGGTGGATACAGGGACAGCCTGAGAAATGGAAGCCATTTGTAAGCAACAGAGTCAAGCAAATTGTTCAAGATATGCCGTCAAACACGTGGCGCTATGTTAAATCAGAGGAAAACCCCGCAGACTGCGCCAGTCGTGGTATTTCCGTCAAACAACTTGAAATGCACTCTTTATGGTGGAATGGTCCATCATGGCTTCCTTTATATAGGAATGACAAGGAAACTCAGTCGTATTTTACGAAGGAAGAAGAAAAGAATCAATATTTAGTTAATATAGTACAAGGTATAGATAACACAGTAAAGGGAATAATACAAAACTGCAGTAGTTTCTCACGGGCAATCAGGATAGTTGCTTGGATATTACGGCTTTTACCAAAAAATAAGGATAAAAGGGAACGATACCTTACATTAGCTGAAGTCAAGGAAGCGAAACGGAAGATAATTCGCAACGTACAAGAAGACGCCTTCTTCTATGAGATAGAAAACTTGAGAAGAAAGGAGAGCATTAATAAAAGTACACTAATTGCATTGAATCCATATCTTGTACGGAAGGAGGATGGCCTTCTTCGTGTGGGGGGAAGGTTGCGAAATGCCTTCATTAGTAAGGACATGCAACATCCCATTATAATTTCACATACTGGTAGGCTGACTGACTTAATAATAGACCAAGCGCATAAGCTTACCTTTCATGGCGGCCTCGCCTAACATTATCACTTATCAGACAGAAGTACTGGATTGTGGGCGGTAATAGAGCAGTAAAGAGGCAATTGAGATTGTGTGTAACATGCGTTAAAAATAACCCTCGGATGCAATATCAAATAATGGGCGACTTGCCCGAAGCTCGGTGTAATCCGGCGCGACCCTTTATGCATACTGGAGTTGACTTAACGGGATATATCCTAATAAAAAGTAGCAAAGGACGAGGGATCAAGTGCACAAAAGGTTACATAGCCGTATTTATATGCATGGCTACAAAGGCAGTGCATTTAGAAGTAGTATCTGATTTAACCACTTCGGCCTTTCTAGCAGCATTGAAAAGAATGGCGGCCCGAAGAGGGACTCCGGAACATATTTATAGTGATAATGGCACAAATTTTATTGGTGCCAATCGTGTACTTGACTCCGGGTATGACGAAATAAAACGAGTATTCGCAAATGAACAATTTGCCACCACAATTACGGATATGGAAATAAACTGGCATTTCAATGCACCTGCATGGCCCTCTGCTGGCGGATTATGGGAAGCAGCTGTTAAAAGCTTAAAGGCTCATACAAAGAAGGTAATCGGGGATCAAAAATTCACATATGAAGAACTTTCGACACTCGTAGCGCAGTTAGAAACCTGTTTAAATACTAGGCCTCTATGTCCAATTTCAGAAGATCCGGAGGATATTAATTTTCTAACACCAGCTCATTTCTTAACTGGGGGCCCTACACTTTCATGATTGCCCACCGAGAATGACTTAAGAACGAGATGGTACTTAGAAAACTTTCCAAGACATATGGAAGAGGTGGCAATCGGAATACTTGCCTACATTGACATCTCGAAGTAAATGGCAAAAACCACGAGAAAACTTAAAATTACAAGACTTGGTTGCCATTCACGATGCGAATATTCCTCCCGGAAAATGGGCTATGGGCAGAGTTGTAGAATTACATCCAGGCACTGACAATATCGTCAGAGTAGTTTCGCTAAAGACAAAGAACGGAGTAATCAAACGTCCAATTGTCAAATTAAGTCCCTTGCCAGTGCAGAACAGCAGTAAAGCAGCAGCCGAAAACGAGTCAAACATATCTGCAAAACCACGGCCCATACTACGAAAGGGTCTCGGTAACGTTTTAGCGATAATGCTTTCATTAATATACTTTTTAACATACGTATCAACTACGCATCCGGAAAATTATAATATAAGTACATTCAACAATAATAAGGGGTTATACTTAGACAAAATAAGTAATATGCAATTAATTCAGGAAAAATGGAGAATCGTTGTCTACTATGACATGAAACCCTATTGGGAAGGAGAAAAATATTATAAAACTTTACAAGGCATGTGTTCTGCCCTCGATGAAAAAACACATTGCGAAATTACTATGAATCAATTACGTCATAGCTTCGAGGAACACAAATACTACGATCAGGTGTTGCTTACGCAGCACCCGGGCACGCGCTCGAAGCGGCGTCGGCGCGGCCTTATCAACGGTGTCGGATACGCGGCACACTCCTTATTCGGAGTACTGGACGAATCATTCGCTGAACAATATCAAAAGGATATTTCTTTAGTTAAAGAGAATGAGCAGCATTTGGCAAACCTGTGGAAAAATCAGACATCAGTTCTGGAAGCGGAGTACAATCTCATGAAGCGGTCAGAGGAAGAAAATTATAATTTACGAAAATTAATAAATCGACACGCAAATAGAGTTAAGAAGGCTCAAGTCACTGAAATCAATAGACTAGAGCGCATTACTCAGTTTACTCTTGACAGCATTTCAGCAACAAACGTACTTGCTAATTTAAATATGCAGGAGTATCTGATTGACACCATCACCGATATTTACCATGGTCGATTTAATTTTCACCTTATTTCGTCGGAACAATTACGCAGGGAATTAAATATAATATCTAATCATATTTCAACAGATCTTTCTTTGCAAATTAATAATAGTCAAAAACAATTTGGCAATATATATAAATTTTTAAGAGTTAAAGCAAGTATGCTTTATGAGCAATTAATATTGGAAATCTCGGTTCCGCTTGTCAGCCGAGATGGTTTTGAAATCTATAATGTGATTTCTGTTCCTTATAAGAGTGACGCACTTACGATGGTCAAAATTGTCCCTATTTCAGATCTCGTCGCAATAAACAAAGAAAAAATTTCATACATACAGATGTCAGAAAATGAATTGCTATCAAGTTGTGACTATTATTCCGATATTTATTATTGTAACCTACCTAAACTGTTTTATAATATGAAACCAGAAGATAGCTTATGTTAGACAGGAATAAAAAAGCAATGTCAGTTTGAGAAAATGTCATGCGATAACGAGTGGATTGACCTGAATAAAAATAATACATATTTATACTTTTCTTCTGATCGGTGTCCATTACATATTATGTGTGGCGATCAAATTTCTGCAGAACAATTAAATACGACTGGATTAATAAGCATAGGTCATGGTTGCATGTTACGCAACAAGAAAGGTGTCATTTATGCTCATAACGATTATCAGAATGTGCTCAAGACTGGACCAATGGTTTATTCGCCGTATATGGATTCAATTAATAATATGATAAATGTGTCCTTATCCTCGGATGTTATTGAAAATTCAAAAAACCACTACACAATTAATAGTCTTGATAAAATAGGCACGGATCTGGAAGATATGCGAAAAGAGGCTCCCATAATTAGTAGTGTGACATTTCACGACGTACATCAGTATATTGCCTTATACTCTATTTTGGGCATCTTCGTCGTGGTAGGAGCGATTCTATTGTTGCGGAGGTTTCGTCGAGCAGGTACGGTAGCACCTGTCCAGCAGATACCATCTGGCCAAGCAACAATTCCAATACAGAAAACAATAGATGGGCAGCAAGAGACGTCGATAGCGGCATTGGCAGCAGCAGTGGCAGCCAGTCTCGCAATGGGCTCTACAGAACCCACCCGGGACCGGACTCCGATAGGTCTTAGTGTTAGTGATAGTGCCGTGGATTGGTGTAGGAAGTGTTAGCATAAGTTTAGAGACTTTAAGTATCTCCTAGAGACTATTAAGCACATAATGGATTCATCTTGTAAAGCACTACATATTCATCTTGCACTTTTTGCCTGGGGGAGTATGTACGAGCCAAAGCTGTACATTTTGCTCACTCAGGCTATCTTAGAATTATAAGCGTGATTAACCCTATGTACGTGCAAAGGTTCGTACATTCTTGCTCGTTTACAAGCTTGACAAATTCCTATGTTTGTACGTGCCATGGATGTACATTTCGATCACTTATAAGCGTGACGATTTCCAAAATCGTCGGAGTTACATCCCGAGAGCATAGCCAGACGTAGGCACTCTCTTTGACTGTTAAATTGTATTCATTCGGTACATAGCAATTAGCACGTCATTATTTCGCTCATATTATATTGTAACACGCGAGTGGTAAATATAGAGTAAATCAATAAATCTCTATTATTTGAAGCATCCCGGGAAGGAAGGAACCGTACATCAATAATATAACTACTCGTGAAAATGAAAAAATGCTAAATGTTAAACAACTCTCAACGGGTGAAGACATCGCATATGGGTTACCACCAAAAGAAATATTAAAATTAATTCCTAAAACTTATGTGAGGAGGGGTGAATTATTGATGGATACAATATTAAATAATACAGATCAATTGCAATGGAATAATAATGGAACAGTTGTCATTAGTGGACAAGAGATACCAGGAAGTAATATTATAGATTAAGTGAATGACATCTTAAGACCCTTGAAGAGATTCGATCCAATCGGTTGTCAAATATTCGCCAATTTTTAAATGATATAAATACCCCGATAACATACATTGGTAATCTGAAAAGAATCAAATATATATCTAACCTTAAAAGTATAGATAAAACATTGATTCAAGAACCACAAACTGAGGTTTCTTCAACTCCAACTCAATCTAAATACATCAATAAATTGAGAAACAAAAGTGATTGGTATAAATGGACTCCGTATTAGAGTTACATCGCATCTATTATGATATTTCACATCCAGCCGGTTACAGCAGTGTCAATAAGTTAACAAAGGCAATGAATAGAAAAATCTCAAAAAGTGATGTTTTGAAATAGTTGCAGTCTCAAGAAACATATACCGGTTATGAAAAAATTTCCGCGTAATAAATATATTTTATCAAATATTAATGAATTGTGGCAAGCTGATGAAGTCATTTAAGAACTTACATACAATATAATGATGGATATAAATATATTTTGTGTGTTAATGACGTCTTTAGTAAGTTTGCATATTTTAGAGCAATGAAAAAGAAGGATTCATGCACAATTAAAACGTGTTTTACTAGCATCTTTGATGAAGCTAAAACTGTTCCTAGACATATTCAATTAGATAAGGGTACGGAATTTGTATCTAAGGCTGTCCAAACTTATTTAAAAAGTAAAAATATAAATTATTACACTACAAATAATCCAGATACAAAAGCAAGTATAGTAGAACGATTTCAGAGAACATTAAAAATGAAAATGTGGCGTTATTTTACACATAAGAATACTTATCGCTATACAGATATTTTACAAGATTTGCTCAGTTCTTATAATCACAGTGTGCACTCTAGTATCAAGATGAGACCATGTGATGTTAAAATGGAAAACATTATGGAAGTTAGGCGGAATTTATATTATGATGAAAAGACTTATATTTCAAGTTTAAACAAAGTACCTAAGTTTAACGTTGGTGACTATGTAAGAATTACAAAATACAAACATGTATTTCAAAAAGGTTATGAAAGTAATTGGAGTTATGAAATTTTTATCATTACTTCGATTATAGATCGTTCCCCGTGGGTTGTATACACTTTAAACGATTTAGAAAATGAATCAATAACAGGAACTTTTTATGAGAAAGGACTACAAAAAAATAACTTTTTCCCCCACTTCCGAATATAAAATTGATAAAATCATCAGATCACGTAAAGGCGGTATTAGAAAGGAAGTATTAGTTAAATGGAAAGGATATCCTAACAAGTTTAATTCTTGGGTCTTACTGTCGAATATTAAAAATCTACAATGAAGGAAAGTTTCTATTTAACTTTACTCAGCAATAGTTCCACACAATATTTCCCGGGAAATATGACATCAAATTTTTCTACAAAACTACCTAAAGCCATTACATTAGAAGGAGAATGGATGGTAGGTATAGGCGAGTTTCAATATCCTTTTACTATGTTTTCCGTGCAAGAACATGAAAATATTATGTACATAAGTAAAAAAACTACCATTAATAACGAAGAGACCACACTGATGTATAAGAACCATATACCAGCCACCAACTATGATAATATACAAAATATTCTTATAGCTTTAAATTCCAAAGTTAGTTTTCGCCAGGATACCGTGTCAAAGTTTGTCTCTGCTGCAGTAAAGGATCCATCAATAATTTCATTATCTCTATCACCTAATTTGAGCTTTCAACTTGGATTTGAGCCAGTAATCGGTAAACGCCCTGCTAATCTACATTTGGGATTACCATTACAATTATTTGTGTATTGTGATATTATAGAACCACAAATTGTTGGTGATGTAATGACACCCCTATTGAGAATTATACCCTTAGATCCTGCTAAATACATATACGGTTCAAATAAAATGCATATATTTTCACCACTACATAATTCGCTGGTAAAGAGAAGAGAATTCGATGTTATTGAGATAGATATAAGAACAACCACGGGAAATGCGGTACCATTTCAATACGGAACATTTTAGCCTTAGCCTTTCACAGACAGAATTAATGTGCATTTTCCAGGACATTCGGTCATCTATTGTAAGCCCCAGGTACTTATGGTTATGAACTAATTCTAAGGCGTTGCAGTTGCAGCTTTTGGGGTACGAGTTATAAGAATGTGTGTGAAACTTCATTTTAAAAAAATATAAACTATATTACCTTTTTAAAATGTTTACACCTCAAGATACATGTATATGTCTTTATGAACATTATTATTCGAAACAAGCTGGGTCTGATATAAATGTAATCTACAAAGGAGCCTTACATCAACGTGGTCATGGTATCGGCAGTTTTCTTGGGGGGTTATTTCGAAGTGTGCTACCTTTACTCACTAGTGGTGCTAAGGTGATTGGAAAAGAAGCACTTAACAGCGGAATTGGGCTTTTGTCAGATGTTGTAGCTAGTCCTCCTATTAAAGAATCCATTAATAATCTATTGAAAGAATGGAAGTAAGATTCGGGAGCACATTGACTGAAACAATTAGTTTTCAAATATTATAGAAATAGATAATGTATGTGTGGATTATAGTAGTTAAGCAATCACTTATGTAATTATGATATTAAGAATAATAAAATATAACGTAAACGAATATAACATGGTTTTTATTTACCTTCATTACTTGTTTTATAAAAAGACTTATTACTTCTGTTGAGATCATATTATGAATTCAATGGTACAAATATGAATTGATAGTTAGAAATGTATTTAGTTAAAGAGCAAAAGAGTAGCGGAGTAAACGCGTATTAAAGTATGAACACACTAGAAGTGCAAATGAGTCTTCGTAGAATACATCCCAGCCTCCAGAGCAACATATATCCTTCAAATCGATTGCCAATTTATGCTCAGGTACCAGCACTTATCATATTATGCAATCTTGACCCTGATTCACAGCCGAGGTCTCATTGGGTGGCTATACATATCGCGTCGAAAGAGTTGGTGAATATTTTGATTCATTTGGACGTAAACCTATTAAGGCAATAGAAGGGTTTTTAAGGAGGAATTCTTGCATGTGGAGGTATAATAGCGTTACGGTTCAGGATTCTCTATCAGCGGTGTGTGGAGAGTACTGTTTGGTATATGTATATTACAAGTTCAGGGGGATGAGATTAGAAGACTTCCTTAAAAATTTCACATGTGACTCAGTGAATAATGATATGGTGCTAGTAAATTTGTATAGAAATATAATGAACATATAAATAAAAAATAATACCTGGAATAAAAATGTTTTATTTTACCATGTAACCCTTACATCTAATTATATTATAGGTAGTGGTGTTAATATAGGTTAGGTATATTTAATGTAATTTGTTTAGACCCGTACGTTAGGTTAGGTTAGATATAGTTTTATTATTTTTCTTTTAGAGCCATAGATTGGGTTAGTGAATGTAGGAAAGTAGATAACGCGATGCATTCGTACTGAGGCATTCATAAGATAATGACTGGGAATTTCGCGCAGGAAATAGGAGCTGATAAGGTGGTGATAAGTAATTAGCTATGGTTTTGGGAAAGCTAACTTTGAAACGGTTAGAGATATCAGTTCGGCTGCTATCGACTCCGCACACCCTGTTTAGTGGGAATAGAGTACAAACTTTTTTGTTCAGTCATGATTTTTAGGTTTGGTCACCCTTGAGCGGGAAAATATTGGAGAATTTTTTTGAAAAAATATATCCGGGTTCTGCCTTGGGGCATCTACCTTCCCACCTACTACTCATATTTGACGGACTTTTGCCATGGGATGGCTTGCCCGTATAGGGTTACCTCAATCTTGAGGTTAAATATTTCTCTAGCGCGAGCACCGGGGTTGCGCCTGGCAAAGAGAACTGCTACGCTTTTCTCGGGATTTATTTCGAAGCCCCATTCCCGAAACCATTCGCCTGACGACGTGGTAGCGGTCTGGAGTCTGTCCACAATGACACCTCTATCTTTGTGAGTGGTACAGAGAGCGGTGTCATCGGCATAGAGGGCTAGCTCCACATTGGGAGCCCTAGGGATGTCGGCGGTATACAGCGTGAACAGAAGAGGCGAGAGGACCGAGCCCTGAGGGACTCCAGCCATGATGGGTCGAGGAGACGATAACGTTCCTTCTACGCGATAGCGCATTGAGCGGTCGGACAAGAAGTCGTGTACGATACGCACGAGTCTTAATGGCACTTTAAGGTTGTAGAGCTTGTACACCAAGCCGTTGTGCCAGACCTTGTCGAAAGCTTTCGCTATGTCGAAGAAGAGCGCACCCGTGGCTCTCGGTTTCAGGGAGCTATTCATCCCGGAAAGGATGTGCTCCGTGATTCTATGGACTTGATGAACGCACGAGTGGGCCGACCTGAAACCAAACTGCTCATCGGGAATGAGCCCCTTTTCTAGGGCAAAGTCTAGGAGGCGCTTTTTAAGTAACTTCTCGTAGAGCTTGCTAAGCATATTGAGAAGGCTGATAGGGCGGTAACTGGTGGGGGCGTAACAACCCCACTCGGCTTCGCTGGTTTGTGAATACCAATGAAAATGGCCTCTTTCCACTGCACCGGGAAGGTGCAGTTTTCAAGGAGGCAATTGAATATGGCCACTAGTAGGCATATCAGATGGGGCGGGAGGCACCGGAGGACCTTGTTCGAGATGGCGTCGAGACCTGGTGATTTACGAGGCAGTGAACTCTTTATTAGAGTTTTGACCTCGGCGATCGACGTAGGAGGGAGCGGCTCGGGAGGGAGGGGCAGTGCTACGATGCGTTCGATCTCGCGGTTCACGTGTTCGACGTGCGCCGGCTCGCTATGGTCGAGATACGGGGTGCACTGCTCCACTAGGTTGACGACAGTATGTATAAATATGCGTTCATTCTTAATAGCGTCAGGACTCGCAGGGACATTGCACCTCTTCTAAATGCCAAACTAAACTTTCTAACTTCGGCTGTTCAACTAAAGAATATAACAAAATAGCGGTTTTTTTTTTTATAAAATAGGGGGCAAACGGGCAGGAGGCTCACCTGATGTTAAGTGATACCGCCGCCCATGGACACTCTCAATGCCAGAGGGCTCGCGAGTGCGTTGCCGGCCTTTTAAGAATTTGTACGCTCTTTTCTTGAAGGACCCTAAGTCGAATTGGTTCGGAAATACTTCAGTGGGCAGCTGGTTCCACATAGCGGTGGTGCGCGGCAAAAATTGCCTTGAGAAACGCTCAGTCGTGGAACGTCGGACGTCGAGGTGATACGGGTGGAATTTTGTATTTTGCCTCGACGTCCGATGCTGAAACTCAGCTGCAGGTATTAATCCGAACAACTCCTCTGAACACTCTCCATGGTAAATGCGGTAAAAGATGCAGAGTGACCCCACATCTCTACGCAACGCCAAAGGATCGAGCCGCTCGGAGAGGGATTGGTCATCGACGATTCGAACCGCTCTTCGTTGGATACGGTCAAGTGGAAGGAGCTGGTACTGGGGAGCCCCCGCCCAGAGGTGAGAACAGTATTCCATGTGGGGCCGTATTTGCGCTTTATAGAGTTGCAAGCGGTGGCCCGGAGTGAAGTACCGTCTCGCCTTGCTGAGCACACCAAGCTTTTTGGAGGCTAATTTAGCCTTTCCCTCCAAATGACCGCGAAACTGAACGTTGTTCGATATGTCAACGCCAAGTATTCCGATGCTGGCTGTGGCTTCAAGAAGAGTGTTTTCGAAAAGAGGAGTAGCGACAAAGGGTATTTTTTTCGCGGAAAACGCGCAAACTTGTGTCTTCTTGGGGTTAAATTGGACTAGGTTTAGTCTACCCCAGTCCGAGACTCCACGTAAAAGAGTTTCGACTTCAGACACAAGTTTGTTCCGAGGAGGAGGAGGAGGCTGAGTTATATGCTTTTTTATGTTCGCTGGTATTGGCATCACGAGATATCGCCGCTTCCGCCCATGCATTAAAGCATTCTCGCTTTCGACGCGATGCCGCCTTGCAAGAACGCTTAAACCAGGGCTGTGACCTGCCACCGATCGGCACCGCAGAGAATGGAATAAAAAGTTCCATGCCCTGCAGAACCACTTCGGCGACAGAGGCAGCGACGGAATCTGGAGCTTCCGACGAAAAGCACATAGGCCCCCAAGGGTAGGACGCAAAGAAAGACCGCATCCCATCCCAATCTGCTGACCGATAGTGCCAAATACGACGACAACCCGAAAAACGGGGCCGAGGAGGGCGCGTAGTAGGCACAGTACTCCGGACCACACAATGATCCGATGAACCCAATGGCGGGTCAACAGAGACTTGATAGGTCTCCGGATGTGAGGTCAGCAGAAGGTCCAACAAAGAGGGTTTATGACCATCCACATCTGGTATTCGCGTAATCGCAGGGACCATTTGTGACAGGTCGTAAGCTAAAGCAAAGTCGTGAAAGGATCTTCCCGCGTGATCGGTGGTTTCCGAACCGAGCCAATCGGCATGGTGAGCGTTAAAATCGCCAAGTATCACGATTTCAGCGGTAGGAACCCCTTCGAGCAGGGAATCTGTAGCCATTTGGATGTGCTCAATGAGTCGCTCAGTTTCGGTATTTCCGCTATGGTAATAGTTATTAGTGAAATCAGAACCCAATAAGTGAACGTTACCGATGATAACGTAACCGAATATTGTTTTGAAAGCGGTAGAAGTGCCAGGTGCGCCAGTAACACGGCCCAACAACATTATTTCAGCGTCTTGCACCAATAAGTATATCAACCTCTGAAGGATAAAAATAATTTTCATCCGCTAAGGTAATGTTGTTCAAATTTTTAAGCGATGACATGTTAATTTGTGATACCGGTAAACAGTCTGTAATCTTATCTATCGCAAAAGCATTTAAAGATATAGAATTATTATTAATCTGAGAAGACAGAACAGTAGAAACTTCTCCCATTATCGGTGTACGAGCCAAAGCTGTACATTTTGCTCACTCAGGCTATCTTAGAATTATAAGCGTGATTATCCCTATGTACGTGCCAAGGTTCGTACATTCTTGCTCGTTTACAAGCTTGACAAATTTCTATGTTTGTACGTGCCATGAATGTACATTTCGATCACTTATAAGCGTGACGATTTCCCAAATCGTCGGGAGTTACACCCCGAGAGCATAGCCAGACGTAGGCACTCTCTTTGACTTGTAAATTGTATTCATTCGGTACATAGCAATTAGCAC
Source organism: Pieris brassicae (assembly GCF_905147105.1). Taxonomy (NCBI): domain Eukaryota; kingdom Metazoa; phylum Arthropoda; class Insecta; order Lepidoptera; family Pieridae; genus Pieris; species Pieris brassicae. Next base: position 4,531,775 of record NC_059679.1, on the reverse strand, counting down.
GTCATTATTTCGCTCATATTATATTGTAACACGCGAGTGGTAAATATAGAGTAAATCAATAAATCTCTATTATTTAAAGCATCCCGTTGACCCAGGAACCGTACATTTTGGTCCTTCGAGCCATCCGGGAATAGCGGGTCTTTCGCGTTCAGTTGATCGCGTTCGCGTTTTTCTCCGTTTTCCTGAAGATCGGCGCCGTGGAAAAACATCCCACTGCTGGTTCGTTGGGTCATCAAGCAAATCAAATACCATCATCCGCATAAATAGAAAAGAGGAGAGCAACGTTTTCAAGGATCTAGACTAGTCCAAATATATCGGCGTCCTTTCAACCTAGAACAAGGCGACGGACGTCAATCTTCAACGGAGAGAGGTAAACTGCAGTAAGCCCTCTCCCAACTTTTTTCAAGAATCCAGGCGGGTCAAAATATATCGGCGTCCTTTCAACCGAGAACAAGGCGACGGACGTCAAGCGCAACATAGAGAGGCAAGCGACAGCGCTCGGTACAGTAAGTCCTTTCCAATTGTTTGAGCGCATAAATTTTGATAAATATTAGATTTATCTTACTTCAGCATAATAACTGCAATCCCTTTCGAATAGGGGCAAGTTAGACATCACTTTTAAACAACATTTATTGTTGACTGGGGCATCTTATTGGATACAATAAACCATTATGGATAAGTTATACCAAGACCAACTAAGAGTATGGGGGGATATTCAGAAATTAACAAATAACTACAACAAGGACGGAGCAGATAGAAAAAGAAATCCCGACTACTTTCAAACTCGAATGTTTCATTTGGAGGAATTATGGAACAAATTTCAATCCAACCAGGACCGTATGCTTATAGAATATAGCCAGGATCATAAGTACTTTCAAGAAATGGAATATGAACAAAGCCAGCGATCATACCACTCAACAAAGGAAATATTGGGTCAGGCCTACCAGGACATTTTACTAAGAATGGAAAAGCCTAAGGCCAGCACTAGCACGTTAGCGAGTTCGAGGAGCAAGGAACGTCTGGAAGACAAGAATCGGCCCAGCAACAACAAGGGTTTGGAATCAATGCTATCAAGCAGAAAGGGTATTCCCAAAGGATTAAGGATCTGCTCTGCAAGCAGGAGGCATTTTTTAGGTCCTCCGATCACCGTTCAATTGAATTTGATATAGATTCCATTACCGAAAAATGGGAACTCGTGGCAGAATTAGAGGAAATGAAGTCGCGTTGGGACGCGATTTATAATAATCACATAGAAATAGACGCCGATCTCGCGGGAACTTTCTCCGAATATCAAGAAAAATATTACATACAGGAAGCCATATATAGGCGCCAAAGGAAGGAGATAAATCTCAAATTGGACTCTATCACTCCAAATGAGAAATTAACTCCCCGTATAGAAATACCTATATTTAACGGCAGTTTTGAAAAATGGGTATCATTCCGGGACTTATTTGAAAAAGTTATCCACAAAAATTCAACCCTCTCAAATCAAAAACTCTTTAAAATCAAAATTAAGAGAGGAACCAGAGAAGCTTATACATCAATTGCAAGTTAGCAACGAGAATTATGACGCATGTTGGAAAATTATCACAAATAGATATGACACCAAAAAACATATTTTAACATCGTATCTAAATAGTTTTATGCAGCTTCCAAAGATTGAAAAGGACAACCTGGGGCAAATTAAAAGACTTCACGATGTCACTTTGGAATGCTTGAATGGGCTCAAAAATTTGGGGATTTGTGTAGAGCATTGGGATACCATTATAGTTCATATTCTGTCTCAAAAACTAGATTACGACACCTATCAAGCATATATTGCATCACTAAAGCATCCAAAAGAGTTACCGGTGCTTAAAAATTTAATTGATTTCCTGGAAAAAACATTTACTGCCTTGGAAAAAACAAGCAACAAACCTCAGCAGAGTCTTGTTACAAAACATTAATATCGGTCTAATAATAAGCCGATCAACAATAAATTCGTGTCATCGCAAGTGAGTAATCGAGGCCATGACAATATAGTTAAAAACACGTACTGTAAAATATGCAAAACAGCTAATCATGTCACGTTTAATTGTAAATCTTTTATAGTTCTGAATCATAGAGAAAGGCTTGATACAGTTTTAGCATTACAGATATGTACTAATTGTTTATGTGACCACGATGTCAAGGATTGTGTTTCACAAATCAGATGCAGTGTTTGTTATCAGAAGCATAATACAAGGTTACATAATGCATTAAATAGTTCGAATTCACCTAATCGCCCGTCTACAAACAGGCTTCAATATCAAAATAGTACTTATACGATGGAGCATTCAAAAAGGGTACATACGACATCTAAGGATTTTTCAGAAGTCCTCTTAGCTACCGCAAAAATTAAAGTGTTAGGGGTTAATTGAAAGCCTTACCTCATGCGCGCACTTATTAACCAGGGGTTTCAAATATCAATAATTAGCGAAAAGGCATCACAGTTGTTGAAACTAAAGAGGGAAGGCTGTAATAGTGTTATCTCAAGAGTGGGGGAAAACACAACGAATCAAGGGTCAGGTTACATTGACCTGTACTTCTATCCACACTAACTATACATTAAAAACAAGAGTTTTTATCATGAATAATTTAGTACACAAATTGCCAAATAACTCCTTTAATATGCCGTCATGGCCGTATATCAAAGACATCGAATTGGCACATCCCGAATTTATCAGAAGCAGTCAAGTAGACATATTATTTGGGGCCGATGTCTACGCCCAAATTATGATGAGTGGAATATTAAGAGGGGAAAATCTTTCACAACCAATAGCACAACATACACGATTTGGATGGATCTTATGTGGAAAACTTAAGTCCTATCAATGCAACATAATACTAAATAACACTGAAGATTTACAGAAATTTTGGGAAATAGAAGACATTGAAGAGTCCTCATCCGTCGTGTCCTCTGAAGACCAATATTGTCTTGAGTTGTATAAGAAAACAACACTGCGCCAAGCAAATGGAAGGTACAAGGTTCGACTTCCGCTAAAATATAATTTTAAAGAAAGTTTAGGTCTGTCCAAACCAATGGCGGTAGCACAATTTCACAGCCTGGAACGGAAATTAGCGAAACAGTCAAAAACTGCAAGGCAATATAAGGATTTTATAAATGAGTATAAAGATTTAGGGCACATGTCTTTCATAGAAAACAAGGGTTCGGAGATTGGGTATTACTTACCTCATCACTGTGTTACCCGGGAACATTCGGAAACTACAAAGCTGCGTGTTGTATTCAATGGATCAGCAAAGACATCAACGGGACTTAGTTTAAACGACGTAATGTATACAGGTCCCAACCTACAACAAGACTTAAAATCCCTTATATTAAAGTGGAGAAGATTCCGAGATGTACACACTGCAGATGTGGAGAAAATGTTTAGAAATATTGATATTTTTGAGTGCGATCGGAAAATGCAAAGAATTATTTGGCAAAGTCGACCGTTACAGAAATATGAATTGACAACCGTAACGTATGGCACAAAGGCGGCGCCCTTTTTAGCCATGACTTTAAAACAGCTAGCTATGGATGAAAGACCTCGGTTCCCACGGGCAGCGGTAATCACAGAGCAGGCATTTTATACAGATGACTTAATATATGGGGCCCATTCTATAGAAGAAGGATGCAGCATGGTAACGGATTTACAGGATTTGTTGCAGGCAGGGAGTTTTACTTTAAGAAAATGGGCTTCCAATGAACCAAGAATACTGAAGATTTCGGAAAAAATTAACCGAGATCAAAATCAGCAAATATTTACGTTTAAAGGAGATCCTATTTCAAAAACATTAGGGGTATACTGGAACCCGAAGGAAGACTGCTTTATGTTTCAATCGTCATTTGATTTCTCGAATAAGACGACCAACAGAGCGCTGTTATCAGATATATCGAAGCTGTTTGCTAACCAACCCACCCACTGGGTTGGTTAGCTCCTGCAATTACAGCTATGAAAATAATTTACATCATAGCTTCGAGGAACTCAAATACTACGATCAGGTGTTGCTTACGCAGCACGCGCTCGAAGCGGCGTCGGCGCGGCCTTATCAACGGTGTCGGATACGCGGCACACTCCTTATTCGGAGTATTGGACGAATCATTCGCTGAACAATATCAAAAGGATATTTCTTTAGTTAAAGAGAATGAGCAGCATTTGGCAAACCTATGGAAAAATCAGACATCAGTTCTGGAAGCGGAGTACAATCTCATGAAGCGGTCAGAGGAAGAAAATTATAATTTACGAAAATTAATAAATCGACACGCAAATGAAGTTAAGAAGGCAATTATTACTCAAGTCACTGAAATCAATAGTCTAGAGCGCATTACTCAGTTTACTCTGGACAGCATTTCAGCAACAAACGTACTTGCTAATTTAAATATGCAGGAGTATCTGATTGACACCATCACCGATATTTACCATGGTCGATTTAATTTTCACCTTATTTCATCGGAACAATTACGCAGAGAATTAAATATAATATCCAATCATATTTCAACAGATCTTTCTTTGCCAATTAATAATAGTCAAAAACAATTTGGCAATATATATAATTTTTTAAGAGTTAAGGCAAGGATGCTTTATGAGCAATTTATATTGGAAATCTCGGTTCCGCTTGTCAGCCGAGATGATTTTGAAATCTATAATGTGATTTCTGTTCCTTATAAGAGTGACGCACTTATGATGGTCAAAATTGTCCCTATTTCAGATCTCGTCGCAATAAACAAAGAAAAAAATTCATACATACAGATGTCAGAAAATGAATTGCTATCAAGTTGTGATTATTATTCCGATATTACTATATATAACTAACAGAGTAGTTATGAGTGGGTAGTGGGTAGTGCAACGTATATTGGTGTGTCTTGTGATTTGTACTAAAATAAAATAGTATTTGGGTTTGAACTTTGTTACTTACAGTTCCATTGATGAATTAATGTTCCACTGCACATTAATCGCAATTTTTCCTTAATAATATCCTTTATTTAACTAAAATTAACTTAAAGTTTGATAATCACTTCTTCAAGTACCTTCATTTGAACTATTAATTTTTCACTTGCACCTTATTATGGAGGATCTTAAAAAGTCTTTAAGGGATGTATCCGAAATGGTGTCTACCAGAATGGAGGAGTTCCAGCAGCGCCTTATTGCAGCTCAGTATAGGTCCCCATCGCTGGAACAAACTCCACTTGCTAGGGAGTTGGAAACATTTGAAAGTTTTGTTCTATTCTGCCTAGAGAATCTCCAGTCTCAGATGGCGATTCTGTTTAGAGTGCAGGATGAGCAAGAGATGCGTAGTAGGCGAAAGTGTCTGTTGCTGCATGGAGTAAATGAAGCGAAGGATGAAAGCCCGGCCTCCATTGCAAATATGATATCCATCCTTTTAAAGTGTCCAAATGTCACGGAGTGCCTTACCCGTTGCCATCGAGTAGGATTAAGATCCAATGAAAAGCCTAGGCCTATATTATTAAAGTTTCGTGAACATGCCGATAAGTTAAGGATCTGGGCTGCCAAGACTAGCCTTAAAGGCACTGGTATAACCTTGTCTGAGTTCCTAACAAAAACAAGGCACTCACTATTTATGGAGGCGAGAAAGCGGTTTGGTGTCTCAAAATGTTGGACCCAGGATGGACGTGTACAAGTGTTTGGGGCTGATGGGAAACTTCGCCGCATCTCTTCGTTGAAGGAACTTGATTCAGTCCCGGGCAGCATCCCGTCATCGTCCGCAGCTGATGATGCAAAGCGAACAAGAGACATGACCCGTAATAAGAAGGTTCCAAAGAAGGGTCATTAACTTCAGTGTCGGTGTTCCATGGTTCCGGAGTTATAATCAACTTTGTTGTTCTTTTTTGTTTTCCTTTTGTTTTAAAAAATGATTATTTAGTATCTCATAACCTTAACTTTTGTTTACTTAGTATTTTTAAAGCCCACTGACAGATTATAACAAATAACTACCAAAAGTGATGTGACACTGACAAAGGTTGTGATTGTCAATTAATGATAGATTGTATCTATTTCCACAGGTTATAAAATTATTCTCTTATAAAAAGCTTCTACAGTAATTTATCACTGCAAACGATTTATAAATTCCCTTGTTAATTTGTTTTTTTTTTTTTTTTTGAAATAGTTACAATTAGTTTATTGAACCCCTTTAAGTTAATTTGTTATTGTTTTCTTAAAGTGTGTGACTATATTATCTGTTCACTAATATTAGCGATTGAGTGTGAACACAGGATCATTTTTGTACATAAATTAAAAATTTATATACTTAGTAGACTTATACATAAATATTATTGGCTAACTCATGAATCACGATAGTGAATCTCTTGAATTTACATCGGTCTCTTCGTCGTATTTCGAATCATTCCATAGCGCTGAGATATCTCCCCCTCCCTTGCATAGTATCCTCACAGCTTTATTCAAAGACCAATCGCGACACTTGAATGTCATCCATATTATTGCTCAAAGCGTTCCTGCTCACCATTTGGACTTGCTGACAACATTTGTATCCAACGAAATTCACGCTATCCTTATATCAGAATCTTGGCTGTGTCCAACCCTGTCCTTTTTTTTTCTTTTTTTTTTTTGTCAGGAAATGCTTTTACGCATATCCCTACGGTATTTTACACCAGCAGGGATTATGTGGGACTCAGACTTAATAAACCCTACCCACTAAAACCTGACGGATGACTTCAGCTCGCCAAAGGGCGACGGCAGGTAACAGCTGAGCCCTATCCTTACCCCCGCCAAACGCGAATGCCACATGACTCCTCTCACACACAAATATTCCAAATCTTAACTTAGGGCAGACGTGCGAAAACACGGCATCGCTGCCCCGGTCGTCGTTTCCTTTACTGGCGGAGCATCTGAACCATTTTCACGCTGACGCTCCGCATTCTCTTTCTGACTCATGACGGCCTCACAAAAAGCCTTGAAGGCATTCCAAGGACCGTCATTGTCAGCTTCCACCATTCTTTGAATAATTAGTGGAAGCGACAGATTGCCATCAATGCTATCAGCAAGCACCGAGCGAAAGTAGTCCCAAGCCGGACACTCCTCCACTGTATTCCTCACCGTATCATCTATATAGTCACAATGATGGCAAGCGGGTGTCGCCTCTCTTCCAACGATTCGATGCAGATAACTTCCGAAGCATCCATGGCCAGAGAGAACCTGCACGAGCCGATAGGAAAGCGATCCCCACCGTCGGTCCACCCAGTGTTTCAAAAAGGGACGAATAAGATCAACAGTATGTAAACCAAACCGACATTCACTTAACTCTTCCCTCCATTCTTGCAAAATTAAGCGGCGATACTCCTCCTTCCACACCTTGACTACCTCCAGAGGTGGGTCAAAACCACCACTCCTGGCTTCAGCTCTTCTCCAAAAAATGTCTCCCAAAGCCAGAGCTACCAAGTGCCAAGGTGGAGTGGCGGCTATGACACATGCTGCATCACAGGATACTGTACGGTATGCCCTCGCAATTCTAATGGCAACTTTACGCTGTGACCGCCTCAGTATACCTTTGTTGTAAAATGTCAACTTATCCGCCCATATCGGACAACCATAAAGAGCTTTCGCACGTACTACACCAGCATAAAGAAGCCTACAGCCCTCGCCTGGCCCACCGATATTTGGCATTATACGACCCAAAGCCATTGCAGTTGACTCAAGCTTGGGTGCCAGGGCTGCAAAATGAGCTTTGAAAGTCCAACGGGCATCGAGAACCAATCCGAGGTATTTCAAAGTCGACTTTACTGCCATATGAACGCCATCTACAATTATTTCAGCGCCCCTAGGTGGAGACCTCCTAGCAAAACAAATGACTTCAGATTTTTGTAAAGCCACTCGAACACCAAGTCGCCTTATACGAGTCACTACTTGTTCTACTCCAGCAGCAGCTAACAAACTCGCCTCTTGATAATTACATCCCTTGGCCGTCACAAGGGTATCGTCAGCATAACATATTAAGCCTACTCCTGGCATCAGTCTACCTCGAAGGACTGCATCAAATCCAATGTTCCACAAAAGGGGCCCAAGAACCGACCCTTGGGGAACTCCACATCGAACCTGATAACATCTCCAACCTTCCCGACTTGGATATATGATCGATCGTTCAGAGAGATAAGCTCCTACTACATGTCGTAAGTAAACAGGCACACCATGATAAAAGAGACCGTCCATAATCGCTCTCCAGGGAATAGTATTGAATGCATTTGCAATATCTAGCGAAACCGCCAACACAACCCCACCACCAGAGACAGTTTCTTCGCACAAGTCCCTTAACCTAGCTAAGGCGTCAATTGTAGAGCGAGCACGCCGAAAACCGAATTGAGAATCAGACAGATTTGGACCAACGATCAGAAGATGCTTCTCGAGGCGCGAGACAATTATTCGCTCAAACAGTTTTCCCACCTCAGGAAGTAAAACAATAGGTCGATACGCCGAAGGTGAATGTACCGGTTTCCCGAACTTCCTAAGAAGAAGCAATTGACCGACTTTCCAGCTACTAGGGAATATGCCGTTCCTCAAAAGATCAGAAAGGAGAGCTCGAAATCTGTTAGATAAACCATTATTAAGAGATTGCGCCAAAACCGTTCCATGCAATCCATCAGGACAAGGAGCGGTTCTTTTGTTTTGAACTTTAAAAATACCTGCCCCTAACTCACCCTCTGACACCTCAGGAATATCATCTGAACGATCAAAGTCGACATTAATAAAAGGAATAGAATCACAAGGAAACAGCCATGTAACAACCATCTCAAGAAACGTTGGCTCCATTGTGGATGTTAGCGGCGGCCTCCAGGGACGGAGTTTACTCATGACAATATTATATGGTCGCCCCCACATATCACAATCCAAGGAGTTCAGGAGCTCCTTCCATGCCCTATCCTTTGCTTCAGCTATTTCCATCCGAAGAGCCCTTTTTGCTGCTTGATAAAAAGAATATAAACTTGCCTCTTCGTCCTGATCACGGTAACTGAGATGCCTTCTTCTAAAACGCGTGTACCGGCGACGGGCCTTAACACACTCCGCTCGTAGTTGGGCTAGTTCGGATGACCACCAATAGACGCTTTACTTAGGTGAGATGGGACCGATCCGGGGCATAGCAACGTCACTGATACGAGTGAGTGAGTTCCTAAACCATTCCACGTCAGAATCAATTGTAATATTTGAAGGTTTGGGATTCCAAGCTTCTACTAACGATACCTCGAAAAGCGCATCTTTGTCTAGATTTTTTCGGGACCATCTAGGACCTATCTCAGATGGAGCAGGACCCCGAATACTTACAGAAGAATCATTGATGTCAAAGCGAATGTACTTGTGGTCTGATAAAGTTTCAACATCTGACAACACCCTCCATCTATAAACATAACTTGCAAGTGCAGGACGTAACGTTAACGTAACGTAACGTCCAGAATAGAGCCACCATTCACACGTACGCAAGTCTGAACATTACCCCGATTCAGAGACACCAAATTTTGAGCAGCTAGCCAATCCAACAAAGCGTCACCACGTTCATCAGTTACTGGAGACCCTCACACTGTAGATTTAGCATTGAAGTCTCCAGCGACAATAAGATCGAGCAGTCGACACCATGAAATAAGACAGCCAAGTTCGGACAAAAACGTTTCAAATTCAGCAAGCGTTTTATTAGGGGAAAAATAAGCACCGACAACTGCAATTCTTCCAATTTTTAAAGCAACACAACCTCTACCCTGCATTGTTGAAGCAACTGACAGCAAGTTGACATCATTTATAAAAATCGCAACAAGACCATCACGGTCACCGACCCAGTTGTTTTTATCTGGAACCATGTATGGTTCTGAAACAATCCCTATATTAACGATCCACTGTGTCAAACTCTGAATTAAAAGGTCTTGAGCACTTGCACAGTGGTTCAGGTTAGATTGAATAAAACGTAGATCCATACTAACTAATTACAATTTCTTGGGTCTCCATTATGTCACTGCACAAAGATGGTTCTACTGAAACCTTCGTGTTGAATCTTCTCGGCAACTTTTGACTGGGAGCAGTACAAGCTTTCCCCCCCAGTCGATGATCCGCTGTTTTACCAGCCTCAATACACAGAGGACATTGCAGTTTGGATGAACAAACAGACGCACGATGACCTGGCTGGCCACACCGGTAACAAGACTTACTACGGTCTATTTCCGCCGTACAACGAGCTGCAACATGACCAGCTTGCAAACAGCGGAAGCACCTTAGTTCTCGTTGTTGCAGCACCGTCACCCTAGCTGAAGACCAGCCTACAAGCAGATGACCTTCAGACAGTTTCTTTGCAGCTTCCACTGGGCATTTCACCCACACCGCAAAGAGACCCGTCTTATCTTGACGAACTTCACCAACTCTAACATGATCGGATGAGCACTCCCCTTTCCTTCACACAGCGTATTTTACTTCGTCAGCAGTAACAGAATCGTCTAAGCTTGATACTCTTACTTCAACAGATTTAACAGGTCTCGACACAAGGATACCCTTCGTACCATAGCACTCCCTTAATTTTTTAGCCAGAACATCTGCTTTCTCTCCTCCACCTTCACCAGTGACTTGTATAATGGCAGCACCAGTTGCGGCACGTCTAAACCTAACTGCTTCAATTCCCAACTCCTCTAGCCTAATCTGTCCTTTCGCTTCTTTAATAGCCTCCGCATATGTTACGCCTTTTTTCAGAATTTCCGCCGGAACAGTTACAACAACAGCAGCTGTACGGGGCGTACGCAGTCTTGGCTTTTTAACTGGTGCCTGAAAACCTGTTACTATTGGTTGAGCTAACACAGCACCCGACCTTTCCCTTTTTTCTTCTTTTTTCTTTTCTTTCCTTTCCCAACAATCAACCAATGCTCTTTAGAAAGGTTGGAAGCCAATTGCAGAGGCGAGGGCTGAGCAATAGCAGATACCTTTTCAATGACCATTATTTCATCTCCTGTAATTCTTTTATTTTTCTTCTTTTTTGAAATAGAGGATGGTACTTGGGGCAAATCAGTAGATGCTGCTTGCACCAAGCCTCTGCTATTCACCAACCCTGTCCTCCCTCAGCTATTCTATCCCCGGCTTCAACCTAATAAGAAATGATCGAGTTGGAATGCGTGGAGGTGGCGTCGCTATTTACCTATGATCGCACATCCCTTACACTATTATCAATATGTTTCCTCAAGCACCACCACCTAATGAATGCGAGCATCTTCTGGTCGAGGTCATGCTCAGTAAGACTAAAATTCTCTTTGGAGTGTTTTACTCTCCTTCTCTTTTAGTCGACTATTTCGCAGGCTTTGATAATACTCTTAAAAAGTTTTCGCCTCTCTATAAAAACATAATAGTTATGGGTGATTTCAATACCTGCTTAATCAAAGACGACTGCCGATCGAAAAAGTTGCTCTCCATCACCGAATCTTATAATCTTCATAACCTGCCACTTAATGCCACACACAAAGTCCCAGGCTCCACTCCTACCTTATTGGACCTTATATTTACCTCTTCTCCTGACCTAGTTACCAACCATGGCCAACTTCCTGCTGTTGCTTTTTCTCATCACGACCTCATTTATTTGTCGCTCAATCTTAAACCGCCTAAACTAAAACCCACCGTAGTCCTGAGGCGTAATTTTGCTGCGATCGACACCGAGCGTCTGCTTATAGATGCGGCCAGAATTGACTTTAGCACGATTTACGAGTGTCCCACCCTCAATGGTAAAGTTGATTTAATAAATGCCTCCATCACTAATCTTTTTGATATACATGCTCCTTTGAGGCCCGTTATACTCAAGCATTTACCTGCTCCTTGGCTCAACGATGAAATGAAATCTTTGATTGAACAAAAAAACCGTGCTAAGGCCAAGCTGAGAACAGACAAAACGGATAAGGAACATGTATTTTACAAAACCTTGCGCAACCGTTGCAACACGCGTTGTCGCGATGCGCAGAGACGACACATTCACGACTCAGTGTCTAATGGGGATCCCTCAAAAATATGGAAATTTTTAAAATCTCTGGGTATCGGTAAGCCACCACGTACTGCCATGACTCCCGATATCGACGTAAACAGCCTAAACGCCCATTTTACCTCTCACTCCACTTCAAGTAATATCGATCTGGACTTAACACTTGAGTATATATCATCTCTCCCTCGTCCTAGTTTTCCATCTTTCTCTTTCGCTGAATTCTCTAGTCAGAAAGTTGAATCGAGTATTTCATCTATTCATTCCAATGCTGTTGGTTCTGACCTGATTGGTCGTGCTATGATCATACCTATTCTCTCTCTTATACTTCCTGTAATCACACATATTTTTAATTTCTCCATTTCTATAGGTGAATTTCCTTCTTGCTGGAAGGATGGACTTATCATCCCTATCCCCAAAAAGGCTAATCCTAGTAGTTTTTCTGATTTTCGACCAATCTCGATTCTGCCATTTCTATCCAAGGTACTTGAACGCCTCATACATGAGCAATTAAATAATTTCCTAAACAAAAATTCCATACATACATAATCCACTTCAGTCTGGGTTTCGACCTGGACATAGCACGACTACTGCTCTGGTCAGAGTAGCCGATGATATTCGCGAAGGCATGGACCACAAACAACTCACAATTCTCACACTGCTAGATTTCAGCAACGCTTTTAATACTATTAATTTTAAAATTCTAATGGGGTTGCTTAGATCTATTAATATTTCTTCTCATGCTGTTAACTGGTTCTCTAACTATCTTAATGGGCGCCGCCAGTGTATTAAGACAAGCGATTGCATATCTCAGTGGAGTTTGATTGAATCTGGCGTTCCGCAAGGTGGCGTACTTTCTCCTCTTCTTTTTGCTATATATATTAACTCCTTAACTTTCCGACTTTCAACTAATTTTCATTTATACGCTGACGATCTTCAAATCTACGTACAATCAAGTCTCGATGATCTCCTGCAAGCCATACAATCTACTAACAATGAGCTGGCAAAGATAGTTGACTGGAGTAAAAATTTTGGTCTTCTAATAAATCCCAAAAAGAGTAAGGTATTAATTACTGGCAGCCCCTATTTCACGATGAGAATTAATTGGGCCAGTATACCCCTCCTAGATACCCATACCTATGGATATGGGTATCGAGGATACATATGGATATTACAACATATGGATACCCATCCGTATCGATGGTGTAATTTTAAATTTTAGCCGTACAGTAAAAAATTTGGGGGTTTTATTTGATCAAAATTTATCCTGGGAACAACATGTTAAAGAAGTTAGCCGAAAATTATACGGTGCCTCCAGTATCCTTCGACGTCTTAGTAATTTTCTTCCCTTTAGTACCAAAACCTCACTGGCGCAATCTCTCCTCCTGCCTTTACTGGACTACGCCGATTCTTGCTCCTCCGATCTTAACGAGGAATTGCTAAATAGACTGGATTGTCTCCAAAATGTCTGTATCAGATTTATATTCGGTCTAAGAAAGTACGATCATATCTCTGCGTTCCGTAAGCGGCCATCCCATCTCATAACTCCTCCTTTCTTGGCGATTCCTTTAAGGTCTCCGCAGCTAGGCTATGGAATTCACTTCCCGTCCCTATTCGCTTAGCTCCTTCTCTATCTTCCTTTAAATTTCTTCTGTACAAACATTACGTGTCCACATTGTATCCCTAACTTTCTTACTAACTACTAACTGACGTGAGACTTATCTTAAATTATCGTGATTTATGTGTCTTTTTACTCTTTAATGTATCTTTAATATTTTATTCCTGTTTATTTTTTGTTTTAATAACTGTGTATTACATGTATTTTGCACTACTTGCCTATCTTATTTAATACATTTCTTTTTTCTTTACTCACAGTGGTTGCCTGGAAGAGATCGCTCGTAAGCGATAAGGCCGCCAGTTGCCCTCCTTTTGATTTAATTATGTTCATTTTTATTTTTATTTTGTAGTGTAACGAAGTGTAAATATATAAATAAATAAACCAATCCACTAACTAAATGCTTAAAAAAGGGTAGTAAGGTTATTTTAAATTTAGAATATATAGATTGTTTTGAAAAATGTAAAACTCTTTTAACTAATGACCTGATTTTACAAAAGATTGTATACTGACCACAGGTACATCTAATTCAAGGCCCGATAGGGTCAGATAAACCAGTCTCATTTGCCTCGCGTACTTTAAATGAAAGCGAAATTAATTATAGTACGATAGAAAAAGAATTGTTGGTTTGGGCTACAAGATACTTCCGACCCTATTTATTTGGCTGTAAGTTTAAAATAGTTACAGACCATAAGCCCTTACAATGGATCATGAATTTGAAAGAGCCTAACTCGCGTTTAACAGTAAATATGACTATACGGTTGTGTATAAAAAAGGTAAGTGGAACACGAATGCAGACGTTTTGACACGTGTGGAATTTAATAACGAGAACGTAGAATCATTGGTAGTTAATTTATCTGACTCTGAATCAACTGTGACATGTCCTGATGAGAGATCCAATATAAGCCTTTCATCGACTGATACTGCACCAACTTTAAGAGCCTACAGCACTGTCGAAAGCGCTTATATAAATCAGGAAGTTACTAAACATACTAGCCGCGAAAGTCACAAATTTTGGTTTATGGGAATTTCCACGTTAAAATTTTGGCCTTAAAAATGCAAGCCAGACATTCCAGAGATTCATGAACAATGACGTATTAAAAAGTTTAGATTTTTTATTTAATTTTGTTGATGACATAATTATTGCTAGTGACGATATGGAATAACACAAAATGCATTTAAGAAAAGTATTTGAAAGGTTAAATGATTTTGGCATAACCATAAATTTAAATAAATGCTAATTTGGAAAGTCTAATGTGGAATTTTTAGGCTATAATGTTTCAACTGACGGAATTCGACCGCTTGATAACAAGGTTAAGGCGATAGTAGAATTTCCTCGGCCTGAAACAGTAGATCAGTTAAGGCGATTTTTAGGAATGATTAATTTCTATAGAGCTAGTGTACCTAAGGCGTCTGAACATCAGTCGATATTAAATGAATATTTAAAGAATAGTAAGAAGAAAGACAAGACCGAAATAGTTTGGACAGAAAAATCAAATCAGCTTTTGAGAAATGTAGATTAGGACTTAAAAACGCAGTAATGATTTCACACCGCGTGCCTAATGTTCCTTTATCCTTGAAGACCGATGCGTCACAGAGTTGTGCCGGGGGAGTCCTTCAACAATGGGTTAATAAGACTTGGTTGCCTTTAGGTTACTTTTCAAAAAAGTTCACAAATATTCCACGTATGATAGGGAATTAACAGCTATTTTTATAGCTATAAAGCATTTTAGATATATGTTTGAAGGGAGAGAATTAACTGTATTTACAGATCATAAACCCCTAACTTATGCATTGAACAAATTAGAGAGTAAAAATGACACACCCAGACGGAAAAGATAATTATTATTTATTAGTGAATTTACAACGAACATTCAATACATAAAAGTGGACAGTAATATTGTCGCGGACGCGTTCTCCAGAGTTGAAACTATACACTGCCCGACGGCGATAGATTACGAGGAATTAGCGGACAGCCAGGTATGCGATGCTGAGGTAGCAAAGTTGTTGAGCGAAAAGAATGACAATATTTCTTTAAAGAAAATTCTCATTCCTAATAGGAAAAAAATGATATACTGTGAGGTTTCAACTAGTGTGTGTAAGCCATATATATCGGAAAACTTTAGGAATATGGTTTTCAAAAATGTACATGACACAAGTCCTCCGGGTATTAGGGCCACACGTAAGTTAGTATCGCAAAAATTTTTCTGGCCAGGAATAAATCGTGACGTAGGTCAATGGGCTAGAAAATGCATTCAATGCCAGAGATCGAAAATAAGTAGGCACACCGTTTCAGAATACAAAAATTCCCCGAAGCGAATCGCTTATCTCATGTACACATAGATATCGTAGGTCCCTTACCTACCACGGAGCATGGGTACAGATATCTTATTACAATGATAGACAGATTTACTCGTTGGACAGAGGCTATTCCTGTAAAGGAAATTACAGCGGACATTGTAGGCAAAGTGTTCTATGACAACTGGATAGCCCGTTTTGGCGTTCCTGATCGTCTAACAAGCGATCAAGGACGTCAATTCGAGAGCAATCTATTAAGTGAGCTTTTAAAAGTATTAGGAGTAAAAAAAAATCGTAATAGCCCTTACAGACCGCAAGCCAACGGGATAGTCGAAAGATGGCATCGGAGTATGAAACAAGCCTTAACAGCTCGGCTTATTGAGAATATTTGTTGGTTTAACGAATTGCCCACTGTGTTGTTAGGTTTGCGCTCGGTAGGTAGGAGCGACAACGGCACAAGTCCGGCCGAATATTTATATGTGCAAACACTCCGATTACCTGGAGACTTTTACAATGTCTCGGATAATCGAAGTGCTGGTATGAATTTGTGAACCAATTAAGAAATAGTATAGACAATCTCAAGCTAGTATCGAGTTCTATGCGAGACTCGCGTACCATTTTTGTACATAGCGAGTTAGGTAAGTGTGAACATGTCTTTATACAGAACGACGCGGTACGAAGGCCGTTAACGACACCGTACTGTTATACGACGTCCCGGATTTAGAGTTTTAAAAAAAGGATTTATTTTACACAAAGGATTTATTTAGAAATATAGATTTAGAAAGACAACTGCACGGTTTGAATCGTAAAGTGGGACTGACTTTAGCTGAAAGATAATGCTCATGGCAGTTGAATAGGAGAATGCCAGCTTGCTAAAATAGAAGTTGACATAGGGTGGTCTCTAAGGTTTTAAATATATAACAACCCCCTCGTTATGAGGAAACTTACGGTTTATTTGTAAGTTTCCTTAATATTTAACAAACTCGCAAGCGGGCTACTGAAGGATTACTCTGGTTTTCCAGATTATTATCTTGCTCAACCGGGATATTATTGGAAACTTGGAGTTTTCTCGAACATTTGCCTTTCTTATAAAAATATACAAAAACAAAACTAAAAACTAGGATTACAGAGAAAATACTTAAAATAGGAAAGCTAACATGATTATTAAAATTATTAGGATTCTTGATCTCATTTAGATCCTTCATTGACATGTCTGAAATAGCTTTAATTGATTTTAAATTATCAAGGTTAATAATCTTGATTTTTGGAATAGAAAAGTTATTACTTAATTTGTTTACACTTTTACAACAATCATCGTCAATAATATCAAAATTCGAGGATACAGCGGGGACATATGTTTTAGGATACACTTTAGTCACCAACTTAAGGTTTTTATGAAAACCTACACAATCTATTGGTAAATTTAGTACACCTGTACCGGATATAACTAACTCAGATACATTTTGATTACATTCAATAGACAATTTAGTGGACTTTGATTGTACAAATATCCATTTGTTATTATTTAGCTTATGCCAAATATCTAAATCACCAAACATGACTTTAACAGGACAATTTTCTGGAAGGGTAGTTAAGGCTTTAGTTTTTTTTTTTTTTTTTTTTTATAAAATAGGGGGCAAACGGACAGGAGGCTCACCTGATGTTAAGTGATACCGCCGCCCATGGACACTCTCAATGCCAGAGGGCTCGCGAGTGCGTTGCCGGCCTTTTAAGAATTTGTACGCTCTTTTCTTGAAGGACCCTAAGTCGAATTGGTTCGGAAATACTTCAGTGGGCAGCTGGTTCCACATAGCGTTGGTGCGCGGCAAAAATTGCCTTGAGAAACGCTCAGTCGTGGAACGTCGGACGTCGAGGTGATACGGGTGGAATTTTGTATTTTGCCTCGACGTCCGATGCTGAAACTCAGCTGCAGGTATTAATCCGAACAACTCCTCTGAACACTCTCCATGGTAAATGCGGTAGAAGATGCAGAGTGACCCCACATCTCTACGCAACGCCAAAGGATCGAGCTGCTCGGAAAGGGATTGGTCATCGACGATTCGAACCGCTCTTCGTTGGATACGGTCAAGTGGAAGGAGCTGGTACTGGGGAGCCCCCGCCCAGAGGTGAGAACAGTATTCCATGTGGGGCCGTATTTGCGCTTTATAGAGTTGCAAGCGGTGGCCCGGAGTGAAGTACCGTCTCGCCTTGCTGAGCACACCAAGCTTTTTGGAGGCTAATTTAGCCTTTCCCTCCAAATGACCGCGAAACTGAACGTCGTTCGATATGTCAACGCCAAGTATTCCGATGCTGGCTGTGGCTTCAAGAAGAGTGTTTTCGAAAAGAGGAGTAGCGACAAAGGGTATTTTTTTCGCGGAAAACGCGCAAACTTGTGTCTTCTTGGGGTTAAATTGGACTAGGTTTAGTCTACCCCAGTCCGAGACTCCACGTAAAAGAGTTTCGACTTCAGACACAAGTTTGTTCCGGTACTCATCGACAACTGCCCGAGAAATACCTGCCCGGCCAGTGTAAAGAGTATCCCCAGTGCTGTCGTCCGCATAGCAATGAATGTTGCTAAGTTGCAACATGTCATTGATATGCAGAAGAAACAGGGTCGGGGACAGAACACAGCCTTGTGGGACCCCAGCATTCACGGGTTTAAGGTCGGAACATGCTCCGTCGACGACGACCTTGATGCTCCGATCGGCTAGAAAGCTGGAGATCCAGTCGCATAATTTCTCAGGAAGCCCGTAGGCTGGAAGCTTCGAGAGCAGTGCTTTGTGCCACACCCGATCGAAGGCTTTCGCTATGTCCAAACTAACCGCTAGTGCCTCCCCCTTGGACTCAATTGCCTCTGCCCATCTATGAGTAAGGTATACTAGAAGGTCACCAGCTGAACGACCACGACGAAAGCCGTACTGATAATCGCTAATCAGCTGGTGGCCCTCTAGATAACTCAAGAGCTGGCCATTAATAATGGATTCCATTATTTTGGAGAACAAGGAGGTTATTGCGATTGGGCGATAGTTGGATGGATCAGAGCGATCGCCTTTTTAGGGATCGGATGTATCGAAGCGGTCTTCCAGCACTTCGGGACAGTGCCGAG
Organism: Pieris brassicae; assembly: GCF_905147105.1. NCBI lineage: Eukaryota > Metazoa > Arthropoda > Insecta > Lepidoptera > Pieridae > Pieris > Pieris brassicae. The sequence continues at coordinate 4,512,777 of NC_059679.1, read as the reverse complement.
CGAGTACAGGTACCGGAAAAGGCGCGTCAGGACCGGAGCCAACTCAGGAGCACATGTACGCAGCACAATTGGAGGGATACCATCCGGCCCGCTCGACTTATGAATGTCCAAGGAAGATAGTGCTCTGCGAACAGCACGTTGCTGGAATGTGATTTCCGGCATTGAGTTATCACACCGCGAAATCGCCGGTGGTGATCTCCCCCGGTCATCCAAAGTCGAGTTGGACGCGAAGAGACAGCCCAAGAGGTCGGCCTTCTCCTTCGCAGTGTGGGCGAGCGAGTCATCCTCTCTGTGCAGCGGTGGTATCGATGGCTGACAAAAATTCCCTTGTACAGCTTTGGCGAGAGACCAGAAGGCTCGGGTCCCAGAAGGGAGTTGGGCCAATCTCTCGCCAAATCTGGCGATGTGCTCTGACTTTGCCTTAGCGATTTCCCGTTTGAAGGACCTGGAGGCTGAGTTATATGATTTTATGTTCGCTGGTATTGGCATCACGAGATATCGCCGCTTCCGCCCATGCATTAAAGCATTCTCGCTTTTGACGCGATGCCGCCTTGCAAGAACGCTTAAACCAGGGTTGTGACTTGCCACCGATCGGCACCGCAGAGAATGGAATAAAAAGTTCCATGCCCTGCAGAACCACTTCAGCGACAAAGGCAGCGACGGAATCTGGAGCTTCCGACGAAAAGCACATAGGCCCCCAAGGGTAGGACGCAAAGAAAGACCGCATCCCATCCCAATCTGCTGACCGATAGTGCCAAATACGACGACAACCCGAAAAACGGGGCCGAGGAGGGCGCGTAGTAGGCACAGTACTCCGGACCACACAATGATCCGATGAACCCAATGGCGGGTCAACAGAGACTTGATAGGTCTCCGGATGTGAGGTCAGCAGAAGGTCCAACAAAGAGGGTTTATGACCATCCACATCTGGTATTCGCGTAATCGCAGGGACCATTTGTGACAGGTCGTAAGCTAAAGCAAAGTCGTGAAAGGATCTTCCCGCCTAATCGGTGGTTTCCGAACCGAGCCAATCGGCATGGTGAGCGTTAAAATCGCCAAGAATCACGATTTCAGCGGTAGGAACCCCTTCGAGCAGGGAATCTGTAGCCATTTGGATGTGCTCAATGAGTCGCTGAGTTTCGGTATTTCCGCTATGGGACCTATACAGGCGTAGAATCGCGGATGGTCATCGCAGTCTACGCGCAGCCAGAGGCTAGATAGGTCCCTTCCTTCAAGCGACCCGAGGCGACGAGAACAGATATCCTCTCTGACGTACACGCAAACTCCCGCCCGCGGCACAAATGAATGTTCCAATTTGTACCCCGGGTAGGAGAGGTAGGAAGTATCAGCCGGGAAGGATATCTGAGTCTCAGTAAGGAAGAATAAGGCCGGCTTCGCAGTTTCGAGGTGAAAGTGAACCGCGTTAAGATTAGAGTTGAGCCCCCTAACATTGGTAAAGTCCACTGAGAGCGTGGAAGGGGATGCCTTCGGTAAATTCTTCCGTTTGCCCCGAGATCGAAACTTATAGTTTTTTGAGCAGTTTTTGCCCACCCCAGAATACGAAGGGCAGCCTGTGCATCCACCACCGAATACTGATTGTTCCGATGATGGACGCTCAGAGGGGGATTCTCCACAGCGGAAACGTGTGGTACCCCCCTGGGGTAATCTCTGTTTAAACTGCATCTTCATATTCTGGGGGGGGGGGGAATTGATGGGCTCCGGGAGTCTCACTCACCGCACGAAACGCGAGTACAATAAGATGAACCTATTGCATCACTTCACGCCGGTTTTCTGTGAGACAGTGGTACTGCCCTGGTCGTGCCTGCCCGATTGGCTGAAGCCCGAAAGCAACAGCATGGCACTCCCACTAGTAATTATTTCGATTTCACATGAAGGGTTATTAAGTACTGCGTAGACATCGGTTATTTCACGAAGGTAAGTATAGGTAAGTATGCTTTTACAATCATTTAAATCTTTGAGATAGATATAAGATAGTTTATCTGTGCTCAAGGCTAAAAATTGTTCCGAAGGGAGGATCATAGCGAAAGAATTTAAATTACCCTCCGTATGTGGAATAGGCAATGGCACAGTTTTATAGATATTAAAATGTTCTAAGGTTACAAGTGGAACCTTTACAATAAACATTAAATTTTTGTTAAAATAGTAACAAGTTAAATCGGCTATATTAATTAGAATATGAATATTGCTTATTTCTATGTTTACAGGAAAGTCTCTATACTTAGGGAGTAACTTAAAATTATTTACAATATCATTGTACATTTGGTTTGGGGCTAGAACTGAAGGATGCAAGGTGTTACTTTTAATGAGTAAAATGGAATTAAGTAAGTCTTCCACTTTAAATGATAAAGTCAGTAAATTTGATTGCAAAATATTTAAAATGTTATAAAAATTATTCCTAAAATTAACCTCATTAAAAGCATTTGTTATATTGGATACCGTAGACGCTAATTCTTTGACAACACCATTCAATTTTGCTTGATTAAGGTTCATTTCATGTAAGGATTGATTTATATTGGAAATGGCAGATTGGGAAGCAATTACGGTTTTCTTCAATGTTCCTGAAATCTTTTTATCATTTTCATAAAGGGTTTTAATAGCGTCTTCATAGGTCTTCGCATCATCTTCGGTCAAGGTACCGAATATGTGTTTAAATACAGTGCCTATTCCGGAAAACCATGCGGATCTTTTCGAAACGTAATTATCGGATACTAGATGTGAAACGGCATTAAAGTCACGTTGGAGATCTTTAAGGATTGCTTCTAAAGGTTGCAATAAGCTATGACATTGCGAAACACCAATTAATTCGCTTCTCTGACAATAAGACTGAACGTTATTGAACACTTTATTTATGTCCATTATATGATTTTTTATGGGAATGATCTCTACGGGAATTACAATATGAAATTGGTCGTTTATTATCTTTAGTGTGCCAACAGGGTCGAAGAAGATCCCAGGACCTTTCACTATATTTTTGACATACTGATTTTCAGTTTCAGCTAGGGTGACATTGCAGAGAATTGCGATGACCCCGGGATTATATGTGAGCGTCTTATAATACTATTAAAGGGATTAAAATAATGTTACTTATAAAAAGTAAAATACAACAATAAAATTTGATATAAACTTATCTTATAAAACTGGCAACTTAAATACGTATACAAAGTATATATATATAATAAAAATAAAAACTTTTATAAAATAAAATTTAAATTAGATCTCGTGAGCTGGTTTTACTTCATCAAAATGATGTTTAACATGACGTCGATTTATTAAAAGGTGTAAAGTATTATTATCGTGGACTTTAACGATTTTATAGGGACCTTTACAAATTGGCGAAAGGGCCTTGCGCAGCCTGAGGTGATTTTTTAAATAAACATAGTCACCTAATTTATACTGTATAGACCGCGTGTGTTTATCATAGTAGGTTTTTGATCTTTCTTTGGAAGTTTTGATATTTTCCAAAGCTTTTTCTCGAGAAATTTTTAATCGGTGATGGAGCATTTTAATATACTCTGGATATGTAACGTCAGGGCGTGATTCAAATATTGAGTCAGGGTTATATGGCTTGTGGCCGAAAACAAGTTCGTATGGAGTGAATTTAGTCGTTGTGTGGACACTACTATTATAGGTTAACATGGCTGTATATACGAACTTATGCCAGTTTGTCTGATTTTCGTTTACGTAAGATTTTAAATATTCCTTTAAAGTTGAATGGCTTCTTTCTAAAGCGCCTTGCGTTTGAGGGTGATGACCAAATTTGTTTTATCTTTAAAAATTCGCATGTGCGTTTAAATAATTCGACAGTGAAATTAGTTCCTTGGTCTGTTAATATGGTTTTAGGGATACCCAATAGGGAAATAAAGTGAACTAAACCTTCGCAGGTTTCTTCTGCTGTAGCGTTTGATATTGGGTATGAAATTGAAAACTTAGTTAAATCATCTTGAAGAGTAAGTATGAATATAAGTTTTTGAAATCCAGCTTCAGGCAAAGGGCCAACTATGTCGAGACTAATTCTTTCAAATGGGCGTGTAGCGGTAGTCGTGATATGCATGGGTGATTGGTTGATCGTCCTCAGTGCTTTGTTTGATTGACATAATTTACAGTTTTGTATATAATTTTCTATATCTGTACGCATATTCTTCCAGTAATATCGTTCTTTGATTCTATTATACATCCTATTTGAGCCTAGATGTACTGCAATCGGGATATCATGGTTTTCCTTAAGGATTTTAGTGATCTCGGAAGGAACAGGATATAGGATGGTATTATGGTGTATATTTACTGTTATGTTAGTATTATTAAATAAGTAAATAAGCATACCATATATTTTAACAAAGGAATGTTGTTCGAAGAGACTTTTAAAGTCAGATATGGCTATTTCTCCAATGTTCGCGGAAAGCAAGATATCGTCTCGGCCTGTTTTGAGAGTTTTGAATATATCTGGATATGTACAGTCGTCGAAATAGTAGACTTTGGTAAATAAATGATAGTATATCTTGTTTTTAATTTCGATTTTTTGAAACGAATGTAGTTCTCTTTGTGAATTTAGGATATTGGTAGAGTCGGGTAGTGTGGACAGAATGTCTTGGAGATATGGATTTAATTCATCGAAGTCGATTGATACAGGTATTAAGATGGCTTTAGAATTACTCTTAAGGAGACTTTCATTGTGTTCCTTTATATGAGTGTTGAAGTTTTCATTTTTGTTTGAGAAAGTTTTCAGGAAGTCGTTGTAGTCAGTGTTAGAATTTGAAGCGCCTTGAAGAGGTGAAAAGCGTGAAAGGTTTTGCGTTGGTGAGTTGGTCTCATTCTCAGGGCTAGTAGCAGGAATCAACATTTCATCGTTTTCTAAAAGATCGATATTGGGTAGGCTGTCACTATCAGCATTGGATGTCGAAGGGAGTTGGATACCTAGATCATCTATTGTTAGAGGACTAAAGGGAAGTAGATCATTCTCACTTGAAGACGGTATTGCTCGTCAAGAATCAGACTGATCTTTGATAATTGGATTGACGGGAAATCGAGACAGAGCGTCGGCGTTACTATTGATTTTTTCCTTTTTATATTCAATGTTGTAGTCGAACTCCTCGAGTTTTAAACGCCATCTTACAAGCTTGGATCCAGGATCCTTACAATTAAATAAGCATTTGAGTGGTTTATGGTCTGTCAAAATTCTAAATTTGTTGCCATACAGGTATGGTCTAAAGGTTTTAGTTCCCCATATGATATCCAAGCATTCCTTTTCGGTAACGCTGTAGTTACTTTCGGCTTTATATAGTGTTCTAGACGCAAAAGCGATGGGGCGGTCTTTTCCTATAGGCCCTTGTGACAAGATAGCGGAGATTGCATAGTTAGATGCGTCGCATGTGAGATTGAATGGTTGGTTAAAATCAGGGTAAGCAAGTATAGGTGCGGAGATCAAGCTATTTTTAAGAGTTTCAAAGGCTAACTGTTGTTCATGTTGCCAAATGAACGGAACATCCTTCTTTAAGAGGTTTGTAAGGGGTTTAGCAATTTTAGACAGGTTAGGTATAAAACGACGATAGTAGGACACTAACCCCATGAAGGATTTAATGTCTTTAGGACATTTGGGTTGGGGAAAATCTTGGACTGCTCTGGTTTTTTCGGGATTCGGCTTGACACCTTCGTCAGTTATTATGTGACCGAGATAAGAAACTTCTTTGCGCAGAAATTCGCATTTATCTGGCTGAAGTTTGAGGTTAAACTGTCGGAGTCTGTCAAAGACATTTGAGAGGTTTTTCATATGTTTTTGGAGATCAAATGAGTAGATTACGATATCATCTAAATAGACAAAGCATTGTAGCCCTTGCAGGCCTGATAGAGCGGATTCATCAACCTCTGAAACGTGGAAGGGGCATTTTTGAGCCCAAACGGCATCCGCGCAAATTCGAAGTGTCCTTGTGGGATGGAAAAAGCAGTTTTGGGAGCGTCAGCTTCAGACATTTTAATTTGATGAAAGCCGGAAGCTAAGTCGAGTGTACTAAAATATTTACATTTACCCAATTGATCTAAATCTCCAATAGTGATATCATTTAATCGGCGATAGTCGATAACAATGCGCCATTTACGCTGACCAGAAACATCGAGCTTTTTTGGAACTATCCAGATCGGAGACGACCATGCAGAAGTTGACGGCTTGATAATTCCTTCATTAAGCATTTTATTAATCTGATTGTTTACCTCTTGTTTATGCACTTCAGGAAATCGATATGATTTTGTATTAATGGGTACAGAGGAAGAAGTTGGTATCTGGTGCTCGAGAGCATTAGTACAAGTCAGAGAATCTTCAGGGAGGTGGAATATATCCGAAAATTCAGTGCAAAGATTAAATAATGTTTCTCGTTCTTCGTTATTAAAGTGAGTGACTCTTAAAAGGTCTAAGACCTGCTCAGTTCTGTTAACGGCATTGTTGGGGATTGTATGAGATATATTGAATATTTGGTGATTTTCTTTGTTTTCCAAGGGCGTAAGTTTTAATTTTAAGTTTGAGTTTAACGTAATTGGAGATTCAGAGATATTTACAACAGAAATGTTTATTCTAGAATTAGGTTTCACCTTGACAATGCAGTCAGCAATTATAATTGAGTCGACGGGATTTTGATCTACCATCAAGCCTTCACCTATTTCTGGATTAAGTACCGAGTATTCTATGATGGTTTCAGTTCAGGGAGCAATAGTATATATTGGTTCATTAAATTTTAAAGCAAGTTCAACTTGACTAATCGTAAGCGATTCATTCTTAAAATCAATATATATATACTCTGTCCAATTACCTAATAGAATTATAAATATATCAATAGACAGGTTGAAGCCAGCCTTTTTCTTATATGATTCTAGCCATGACGATTGTACCGAACTGAAAAAGAACTGTATACCTTTTGATAACAAATTAACTGTTAGCGATAAATGTACACATGACACTACATCCAGGAATGGTAAAATAACAAAGAGTGGCAGAAGGGTAAAATTACCAGTAAGATTTAATTGTTAAAAGTATTTTATTAGATATTATAGGTATTATTCGTTTATCGAATTTAAGATTTATTGGAGTTACAGTTTTTTAAGTAAGTAAGCAAATTCATTACCTACAATTTATGTCAAAGCAAATGCATAGTGATAGGTATTTGGATTGCGCAATGCAAAATTGAGTTTCAATTAGTTTAAATATTAGCCTAGTTATTTTAGCAAACAAGCACCTAGTTACGAGGTAACGTTGTGGTAAGCACATTTAACTAAGAATTTAATGTACAATATATTTCAGTTTGGTTTATAATATTCACGGAAACAGTTTACTCATTTATAAATATTTAAAATGGGAAAATCATACAGTAAAGATGAAGTTATAATAGCTCAAAGTGGAGCAGTGCAACAGTCAATGGATTACCAAACTACAACAATGTTGATAATAGCCGTTTTATTGAGCGTCATAATTGTTTTTGCAATCATAGTATACTGCAGACATCGAATAAACAAGTGGTTCGAAAAGAAATTATCAAGAATGGCAACGTAGCAAACCGTTGTTATGCGCTCCCAGCCAGTGACTTTTTTTTTAGAAGAAATCTCGCTGTTAGCCGTTAGGCCTGTACAGCTCAGCTCGGGCTATACAGCTCAGCTCGGGCTATACAGCTCAGCTCGGGCTATACAGCTCAGCTCGGGCTATTTTGGCGAGCGTAGCTCGGCCAGAGAGGGGTTTTGTCCCGAGACTAGCGCAAGGGCGTCTCCTGTGAGACTCGAACCTCGGCTTGGGCCGTCGCGGGGTCAATCACCTGAAGGGCAGGACGGAAGCTCACTGGAGTGAGCGAAGTGCAAAGTAAAGATCCTCGCCTTCCCCGGTGATGGCGGTTTTTTTTACCCTAATCTGTGTGTTATTTTTTTTTTAAATTATTATTGGCCACGCGGGCGGCATTTAATTTATTGTTTTCTACGGTAATTGGATCGTCCGGATCCGTTAGTGTGTGTAGAGGCCTCCTACGAGGCGAACGGGGAAAAACTCGACGTGGGCGTAGTTATTGCGCTGTGTTGGAATCCACAAATTTCCGCACGGATTTGAGGAGCAGGACGTGCTCGATCACTAATTCTTTCTAGGCTTTCGCGCTTTTGGCGGATTTGTAATGCTCAGAGAAGTCGACAAGAGCGTCTATGTCTAACGCGTCTACGATGCTAAACGCAAGATTTAAGGCGCCGCGGACCTTGGCTGATTCCGCAGCGGCCTCCGCGGTATGGCTGCGGGCTTTAGGTGGAGAGCTCACCTTAAGTGTGGGCCCCTCCGTTATGACGGGGGTCGGCGCCGGCGCCTGGGAAGGCGTCACGGGTGCCAATTTTGTTGGCAGAGGCGGGAAGGCCTCTGACGTGAGCTGGGGAGGGCCCTCCGTAACGGGGGGCTTTGTCCAGGCACTATTTTTGGGAGGTGGGGCCGGCGCGTATGTGGGCTTTGCTCCCGCGCCACGACGGATCGCATTGCGCTCCGCTGTGCGCCCAGACGCTGGCTTATGCGCCCTGGGGGCACGAGGGCAACCGCGATAATTCGCTGGGTGGCCCTGTTTTTTTTTTATAAAATAGGGGGCAAACGGGCAGGAGGCTCACCTGATGTTAAGTGATACCGCCGCCCATGGACACTCAATGCCAGAGGGCTCGCGAGTGCGTTGCCGGCCTTTTAAGAATTTGTACGCTCTTTTCTTGAAGGACCCTAAGTCGAATTGGTTCGGAAATACTTCAGTGGGCAGCTGGTTCCACATAGCGGTGGTGCGCGGCAAAAATTGCCTTGAAAAACGCTCAGTCGTGGAACGGCGGACGTCGAGGTGATACGGGTGGAATTTTGTATTCTGCCTCGACGTCCGATGATGAAACTCAGCTGCAGGTATTAATCCGAACAACTCCTCTGAACACTCTCCTTGGTAAAAGCGGTAGAAGATAAACCACCGATCACGCGGGAAGATCCTTTCACGACTTTGCTTTAGCTTACGACCTGTCACAAATGGTCCCTGCGATTACGCGAATACCAGATGTGGATGGTCATAAACCCTCTTTGTTGGACCTTCTGCTGACCTCACATCCGGAGACCTATCAAGTCTCTGTTGACCCGCCATTGGGTTCATTGGATCATTGTGTGGTCCGGAGTACTGTGCCTACTACGCGCCCTCCTCGGCCCCGTTTTTCGGGTTGTCGCCGTATTTGGCACTATCGGTCAGCAGATTGGGATGGGATGCGGTCTTTCTTTGCGTCCTACCCTTGGGGGCCTATGTACTTTTCGTCGGAAGCTCTAGATTCCGTCGCTGCCTTTGTCGCCGAAGTGGTTCTGCAGGGCATGGAACGCTTTATTCCATTTTCAGCGGTGCCGATCGGTGGCAAGTCACAGCCCTGGTTTAAGCGTTCTTGCAAGGCAGCATCGCGTCGAAAGCGAGAATGATTTAATGCATGGGCGGAAGCGGCGATATCTCGTGATGCCAATACCAGCGAACATAAAAAGTATATAACTCAGCCTCCAGGTCCTTCAAACGGGAAATTGCTGATGTAAAGTCAGAGCTCAACGCCAGATTTGGCGAGAGATTGGTCCAACTCCATTCGGGGACTCGAGCCTTCTGGTCTCTCGGCAAAGCTGTACAAGGGAATTTTTGTCAGCCATCCATTGCACCACTGCACAGGGAGGATGACTCGCTCGCCCACACTGCGAAGGAGAAGGTCGACCTCTTGGGCTGTCTCTTCGCGTCCAACTCGACTTTGGATGACCAAGGGAGATCACCACCGACGATTTCGCGGTGTGATTATTCGATGCCGGAAATCACATTCCGGCAACGTGCTGTTCGCAAAGCACTTCCTTGGACATTCATAAGTCGAGCAGGCCGGATGGTATCCCTCCAATTGTGCTGCGTACTTGTGCTCCTGAGTCGATCCTGACGCGCCTATTCCGGTACCTGTACTCGCTCGGCAGTGTCCCGAAGAACTGGAAGACCGCTTCGATACATCCGATCCCTAAAAAAGGCGATCACTCTGATCCGTCCAACTATCGGGTGTGGCACAAAGCACTGCTCTCGAAGCTTCCAGCCTACGGGCTTCCCGAGAAATTATGCGACTGGATCTCCAGCTTTCTGGCCGATCGGAGCATCGAGGACGTCGTCGACGGAGCATGTTCCCGTGAATCCCACAAGGCTGTGTTCTGTCCCCGACCCTGTTACTTCTGCATAGCAATGATATGTTGCAACTTCTTCAAAATTCGAGCGTACTCCACCCTCAAAGGCCGGCAATGCACCCACTAAAAATGGGTGTCTATGGGCTGCGATGACTGTCCTTTTTGGGCGTTCCGCAGGCTCGTTTGCCTTTATATAAAAAAATAAAATAAAAACTTAGCAACATTCATTGCTATGCGGATGACAGCACTGGGGAGTAGCGGAACAAACTTGTGTCTGAAGTCAGAAACTCTACTACGTGGAGTCTCGGACTGGGGTAGACTAAACCTTGTCCAATTTAACCCCAAGAAGACGCAAGTTTGCGCGTTTGCCGCGAAAAAAAACCCCATTTTTTTGCTACTCCTCTCTTCGAAAACACTCTTCTTGAAACCACAGCCAGCATCGGAATACTTGTCGTTGACATATCGAACGACGTTTAGTTTCGCGGTCATTTGGAGGGAAAGGCTAAATTTGCCTCCAAAAAGCTTGTTGTGCTCAGCAACGCGAGACGGTACTTCACTGTAAGCGCAAATACGGCCCCACATAGAATACTGTTCTAACCTCTGGGCGGGGGCTCCCCAGTACCAGCTCCTTCCACTTGACCGTATCCAACAAAGAGCGTTTTGAATCGTCGATGACCAATCCCTGTCCGAGCGGCTCGATCCTTTGGCGTTGCGTAGAGATGTGGGGTCACTCTGCATCTTCTACCGCATTTATCATGGAGGGTGTTCAGAGGAGTCGTTCGGATTAATACCTGCAGCTGAGTTTCATCATCGGACGTCTTATTTATTCATTTAGAACAAAACAGATACATCTCTATAAGTATAAAACCAAAAAATTAACACATTGGATATATCCACAAAAAGTTTCACTGATAAAAAATAAGATATAAAACAAAAGAAAAACAAAACATGACAGCAGAATGTTATTTAAGTAGACAATACAATACAAAATATTTAAGTAGAAATTACAATACAATCTTAGTATTGTCTTTTGCTAACATAGCTTTTAAACATTAAGAAAAACACTTTTTGAACGGATTGAAGCTATGTATTAATACTTAGAATTATTTACATAATTCTACATTTTAATTTTTTTCCGACGTTTCGCGTGCTTTTCAGCGTGCGTGGTCACGGTGACTGAAGAGAAAAGGTGTTAAATGTGAAAAGTATCACACCTGCAGAGAAAGTTGCAAAGGATTTTGCAAAAATGACTCACGGTGTCCTCTATTTTCGCGGATTGTTTGTCTTGGGGTTTTAATTTGGATATTATTGGATCCCAGGTGTTTGATAATTTTTGGCCGTCGTCTCTATTGAAATTAGGGAGTTTTTTTTTATTTCAATGGCTTCGCGTACCAATCTTGGGAAGAATATTTTTCCTTTCGCAAGTACTTTCGGTTGTTCAAAGCGTATGTAATGATTAGGCCTATCTAGTGTGTGTTCACAGACTGCCGATTTTGTGTGTCATCTATGTCTTATGTCCGCAATGTGCTCTTTGAGTCTGCTGGACAATGGACATATTGCGTTTAGTTTGCCCTATGTAAGACAGGCCACAGTCGCAATCCAGTTTGTATATACCTGCATCTTGCAACGGGGTGTTACTTTTGATTGGTCTTAGGAATTGCTGAATCTTCTTATGCGGCTTGAAAATTGTATTAATAGAAGCTTGTTTTAGGATCCGGCTAATTCTATCTGTAACTCCCTTTACATATGCCAGGTAGGCTGGCTGGTGGGAAACTGTTTTTGTTTCTGTGATGCAGCCGGGGGATGCGCAGCTTGTTTCGGTAGCACCTGTTTTACATGCTGTAGTTCCTCGTCGAGGTGGGCAGCATCACAAAGACGTTGGGCTCTCTGGAACAAACATTTACCGACAGAAAGCAGTTGTGAAGGGTGCTGGTGGGATTCACCATTGAGGTACCTATCTGTGTGGGTTGCCTTCCTGTGTATTGTGTGACCTAGTGTGTCATCTGCTTTGCGTATATTTAAAATTGTTGTTGTTCTCTAGTTCGACAATAAATTTAATGTTGTTGTGTATTGAATTTCAATGTGCAGAAATGGAGATATTTTGTCATTGGGCAGTACTACAAATGTGTCATCGACATATCTCTTGTACAGTCGAGGTTTAACCGGGGCATTGGCCAGAGCTCTCTCCGCAAAGTGGTCAAGGAAGGACTTGTGCCCCTTGTGGGATAATATTGAGACGTAAGTGTTTGGCTAATTTGTATGTAGGTGAGTCGATATGATTGACTATGGGTCTTAAAGGATTGTTTTGTTTGTGTATTTTTGGAGGTTTTACGAAGGCTGTTTTTAAAGATTTAACGTCTAGTGATAGTATTTTAGAATATTAAGTGCATGTAGTAACAAAGAAAAATGGACAAATTAGACCTTGTGGAGACTACAGACAACTTAACGCGCTAACATTACCAGATAGATATCCCATACCCCGAGTTCAAGATTGCACGTACTTACTACACGGAAGCACGTGGTTTATAAAAATTGATTTACAACGTGCGTACTACAACATCGTGATAAGTGAGAGACATACCGAAAACTGCTATAACGACACCTTTTGGTCTCTATGAGTTTGTACGAATGGGTTTCGGATTGAGAACCGCTGCTCAAACTTTTCAGAGGTTTTTACACGATGAAGTATTGAGAAATCTAAGTTTCATTTTTATATATATCGATGACGTCATCATTGCATCTGCGACAGAGACGGACCATAAACGTCACGTTCGTGAAGTACTTAGCCGACTTGACAAATATGGAATAACGAATAATCTAGCGAAATGTGTCTTCGGAAGGAAAGAACTAGATTTTTTGGGATACCATATCTCTAAGGATGGATTAGCACCACTGCCTGATCAAGTTAAATTTATATCTGAATGTCCAAAACCAGCAACGGTAGATCAGTTACGTTTTCTAGGAATGATAAATTTCTATAGACGCCATTTACCAAAAGCAGCTGAAATTCATGCAAAACTAAACAAGTTTCTTCATAATGCAAAGAAGAAAGGCACTAGTTTGATTCCATGGACAAAAGATACCTCTGAAGCTTTTGAAAAAATCGTGGGTGCAGTATTGCAACAAAGAGAAGGAGACAGTTGGAAACCTCTAGGATTCTTTTCCAACAAATTAAGTGAAGCTCAACAAAAATATTCTACATATGGCAAAGAGATATTAACGATTTACCAAGCCATCAAATATGTCCGATACTGGGTAGAAGGAGGTTACTCACAATATATACAGATCATAAGCCTATTGTACATTTACTTCAGAAAAATACTATTGGAAAAAATGATACGCCACGACGAATACGGCAGTTAGATTTTATAATGCAGTTTGTTCGGAGATAAAGCATATTTCGGGAATAGATAATGTGGTTGCTGACTGTTTGTCAAGAATATCAGCAATAGATGTATCACATTTAGATTATGAGAAGCTGGCAGAAGCACAAAGTAATGACCCAGAGTTGGTTTTTTATTGTTGGTTTTTTGAAATCGAAGTCTCTAATGTTTCAGCAGGTTGTTGTACCCAATTGCAATGCACGTGTTTATTGCGATGTGTCGTTAGGACGTTGCAGACCATATGCCTAGGGAGTTTCGCGTATCAGCTTTCAACGCGGTACACAGTGTCAGTCACTATGGCACGCGCGCATATGGCATGGAATGAATAAAGATGTGACTCAATGGACAAAAGAATGTATTAATTCTCAGAAATCAAAAATCCAAATCCAACACATAAATAGGCCAGTCCGTTGGTTGTTACGGGGCCTTTTTGAAGTGGAGACGGATCGAGTTGGATCCCTGAGTTTTTGTCGCTAGATTGGTGCATTGAACTCACTGCTCGGTCTTAAAACTTATAATTTATTATTAAATAACTACCATAAAATATCAGTGTATCATCAGTGTAAATAAAATATTGTGAAAACTACAATCGTCGTGTTTTGTGCTCGCGCTTTACCCTCATGACGCCCACCAAATCTGCAACCACTGTTGACGACGTCACTGGGGAAAGTGTTTCTCCGACAGATATATTGTTACCATGGTCAGTCGTCGAAGCGCAGCCGTGCGAGTGAAACGCGCATAATCTAACACGATCTTTTAAGACAATCTAATCATGTCGAAGTGTGACCAATGTAATAAATCTTTTTCTAAATCTTTGCCTGGATGTGAATGTGCCCGATGTGAAAAAATGGTACACCTAAATACCAGATGTAGTGGTCTTACCAACAAACAGATAACCGCATTAAAGGCGGCCCCAAGCCTGGACTGGTCCTGTATGAAATGCCAACAGGAATCCCCGAAGCGAAACTCCTCTTTGTTTCTAACAGAGGATGCAGAGGAGGATATACCTATGGACACTAAGGGGCTAATACAGAAAATTTCCAAGGAAGTAGAAAAAACTATAAAGAAGGAATTAAACGAATTCAACCAATCTCTGCAATTTCACAGTACGAAGTTGGACGAAGAATTAGGTTGTATTGATGCCTTTAAAAACACCATAAAAGTTTTAGAAAGAAAAAACACGGAACTAATACACAAAAACAACAATCTGGAATTGAGGGTAGGTGCATTGGAGCAGCGTTTCCATGAGATGGAACAGGAGAAACTTTCTAATTCTATAGAAATAGCAAACGTCCCCCCTGCGAGTGAAGAGAATGTGAGAAAATTAGTTGAAAATGTAGTATTAAAACTTAAACAGCCCTTCGACGGTATCCGTAACACAATGCGATACCAAGGTAAAAACGACCAACCGGGCATTATACAAGTAAAACTTAATGATAAAGCAACCCAAGAAAAGTGGATTAAAGCTGCAAAAACCATTAAAACTATGGTGGCCGATGTTTGCCCCTATGAACCCAACAATAACAAAATAGTATTCATCAGGGAAGCAATGACTAAATACAACAAAAGCATTTTATGGGAAGCCAAACAGGAATTAAAGAATAAACAAGGATATAAATACGTATGGCTTAAAAACGGTATGGTGCGTGCAAGAAAGGATGAAAACACTAAAATACAAAACCTAAGATCAGTGTTGGATATACAAGTGCAAAAAAAAAGACAGAATGCCAATTAACTGACTAAATTAAATGCATATAAATTATTATTATTAAGATGGATAGTTTAACTAGTGATATTTGTTAATTAAAAGACTGTATAAACATAAGTGATTTTGTGAGTAAAATTCCCAGTAGACATTTAAATCTATTGTGTGTACACATAAACATAAGGTCAATCATAAAATACTTTGATAGTCTCGAGCAATGTATTTATGCGGCTGGCGCTGTTGACGTTATTGTGCTTACAGAAGCAAACATTTCCGATAGAATCAGTTGTCTGTATAATTTAGATGGCCATATGTTTTCGGCACTCAGAAATGGTAGGAATGGTGGAGGTATCTTAGTATATGTAAAAAAGAAACATAAATTTAATATGCAAATTGTAAAAAGCCAACATTTCGAGAATATACTTTTTACTATCACAACTCAGACAAAATACACTGCACAAATTTGTGCTATTTACCGCCCACCTAGCCTAAGCAAGAACCTGTTTATTGACGAACTTCATAATATTATTAAGAACAACTGTCAGAAAAATATTGACTTGTATCTATTGGGAGACGTTAATATAAATCTAAAGCTAGACATTCCTATAAAACATAAATATTGCAACACATTACACAGTTTAGGCCTTATGTGTGGGATCATAACTTACACTAGGGCGGAACTATACAAAGGAACCATTACAAAATCATGCATAGACCACATATACGCTCGATCCCAAACACACGACCTATACACGGCAACGGTTGGCACAAAACTAGCGGACCATCGAGCGATCGTGCTTGCTTGCACTAAAACACAGCCACAGGATGTTCCAACATATAGAACATTAATTGACAATAATAAATTAACGATCCTTCTAGAGCAAATTGATTGGAAGCCAACAATAGAAATGAAGTGTCCTATTGGTATATATAACTTCATACAAAATAACTTAACTCAAGCATATAAAAAATCTGAATGTACAGTTAAACTTAAATCTCTTCTCTCTTCGAAAGAGTAACCATTGGATTAATAATAGAATTATTAAAGGATGTCAGTACAGAGATAAACTTTTTACTCAATATATAAAAGATCCAAACAACTTAATACTCAAACAAAAATATAATAAAACCAGAAATTATGTCAATAAAGTAATAAATAAAATTAAAAATAAAACAATTAGAACCAATATAGAAGCTAATAAAAATAATCTTAAATATCTATGGGACATATTAAACCAACTAACAGGAAAAATTAATCATCCATGGACGTAGCTATACAGAACGCATTTGCAAACTAAAATATTACATGTAAAGATATTGCAAATAATTTTGCAACTTCCTTCCACAATAGTATTAGTAATATATCAACCAACTGTGTAAATCCACTGTGTTAGATAAAAGCTCTTACCAGCATGCAGAAAATACTAGTATGAGATTTCAGTCAGCAGACCCTAAATCAGTTGCAAAGATAATTAAATCATTAAACGACAGAAAGTATCCAGGTGCAGATAAGATACGAGCTATAGATATTAAAACATTATGTAATAAAATCAACGTAGCCATAGCTAACCTTATTAATACGAGCATTTATACTGGAAAATATCCTAACTTACTAAAAACAGGCATAGTTCGACCAATATACAAAAATGGTAGCAAAAAAATCTATAATAATTATCGTCCAATAACTATATTGCCAACAATTAACAAAATAATAGAAAAATACATATGTGGACAAATTCAAAATTATTATAAAAAAACACAATATTCTTTCTAACTAACAATATGGATTCCCACCAAATAAAAATACCACACAATTGCTATCCGCATTCACAGACCACATTTATAAACATTTAAATAAAAAAGATCATGTTCTAGTAGTGTTTATTGACTACAGTAAGGCATTCGACACATTAAAGCACAGCGTAATCCTACAGAACTTAAATGACTGCGGAGTACGAGGAAACCTACTCAAGTGGTGTGAAAACTATCTGCAAGACAGAACTTATCGTGTTAAAGTGTGCAACGAAGAAAGTTTTCCAATAACTATTACAGAAGGTACGGCTCAGGGCTCAGTCATTGGGCCTTTACACTACCTTACCTATGTTAACACATTACCTAACATAATAAAGTATTGTCAGATATTCCAATTTGCAAATGATACATGCCTAGTAGCCGCAGGGCCTAACATACAAGAAGCAGAAACAAAGCTACAATCTGATTTCGATACATTGACTAAATGGTCCCACGACGTAGGACTTGTACTAAATCCTAACAAAACAAAGTTCATGCATATCCGATCCAGTCACAATCTAAGCTCACGTACACCCATCTTAATCTTACACAACCACACATGTGCACATTCTTATAACTCGTACCCCAAAAGCTGCAACTGCAACGCCTTAGAATTAGTTCATAACCATAAGTACCTGGGGCTTACAATAGATGACCGATGTCCTGGAAAATGCACATTAATTCTGTCTGTGATAGGCTAAGAGCGATACTTGCCAAATTCACTTTAATAAAAAATAAAATACCTCTTAAAACTCTGCTACTATTATACAAAGCACTAGCCGAATCCATTATAATATATGGACTTACAAGCTATGGGAGAACATGCAAAACTTATCTAAATCAAATATTTGCAATACAAATACGTATTTTAAAAACAATTGCTCCCATAAAATTAAAATCACAATATAAAGCGGACTACAGAAAGCTATTTGCATTTTCAAAATTATACCTATACACGAGAAAGTGCAACTAGGATTACTAAATGAAAACTACTTTACAGAAAATTACCTCAAAACAATTAAAACTCACTATCACTACTCAACACGTAGAAAATTAAAAAAACGAATTTCTATTATCCAAATACAATAATTTATATGGGAAAAAAACATTAGATTACATTATTCCAAATTTAATAAACTCGATACCAGCTACACTTCTTCTAATATAACAAGAAACAATATTAAATTTAAATTAAAAAAATACTACATAAGTCAAACAATTATAAATTATGCTATATACGTCATTAAAAAAATAATATTCGAATATAGGAACTCATTCTGTATGTGAATGAGAATTCTCGACAAGAACAGGTTTCTTGCATCGGCTATCTATGGCGCGTCAGTGTTTAAATTTGTTTATGACGTTTTACGTGCAATTTTAAATCGTTTGAATGGTTGATTGTTATAAATTTACAGTTTATATGTCACTGGCCTTAGTATATATATATGTGTGTTAATGATTTAATTATGTTCGACGTCCTGGTGGATAGAAAAACTGTGCACAGTTTGTGTTTCCACCACATCAACTTCCTTTATATTAAGAACACTTATACAATAAATAAATAAATTATAAATGGTAGATAGGAAAACGGGTTGGCCAGAAGCTTATCCTATAGACTGGATCGTCTCCAAAATTTCTGTATCAGATTTATATTCGGTCTAAGAAAGTACGATCATATCTCTGCGTTCCGTAAGCGGCTAGGCTGGTTGCCAATTCGTCAGCGACGTGATGCTCATGTTTTTCATCTCCTATATTCCATCCTGTTCAACCCTAAAACTCCTTCCTATCTCAAAAATGATTTCAATTTTTAGGAGCCCATAACTATAACTTACACTCTTCCGAAAACTATACCCTTGAAATCCCATCTCATAACTCCTCCTTTCTTGGCGATTCCTTTAAGGTATCCGCAGTTAGGCTATGAAATTCACTTCCCGTCCCTATTCGCTTAGCTCCTTCTTTATCTTCCTTTAAATTTCTTCTGTACAAACATTACCTGTCCACATCGTATCCCCAACTTTCTTACTAACTACTAACTGACGTGAGACTTATCTTAAATTATCGTGATTTATGTGTCTTTTTACTCTTTAATGTATCTTTAATATTTTATTCCTGTTTAGTTTTTGTTTTAATAACTGTGTATTACATGTATTTTGCACTACTTGCCTATCTTATTTAATACATTTCTTTTTTCTTTACTCAGTGGTTGCCTGGAAGAGATCGCTCGTAAGCAATAAGGCCGCCAGTTGCCCTCCTTTTGATTTAATTATGTTAATTTTTATGTTTATTTTGTAGTGTAACGAAGTGTAAATAAATAAAATAAATAAATAAGAGAGATAAGTGCTGAAACTGTTGCAAATATCATGTATTCAGGGTGGATATCACGATTTGGGTGCCCCATACATATTATTACTGAAGTTACCTTACCAATAAAGTTTCATCTAACGAAAGGTTATCGACTAACACGAATGGAGTGTATAGAAAGTTACTGGAAGACTTTTAAAAGTGCACGTTTAGATTTAATAACAATTATGCCGCGTGAACAAAAGTCTATTTTACCATATTTTGTCAATGAGGATTATTATTTGATCGAGGATTTATATTTATGTATGGTGTCTGACATCAAGGATATGTTAGAAGGTCTTGAAATTCAAAGAGGACAACAATCCTGTAATCAGGGGGACGGCTCCACTGCAGTCGAATACAAAGTACAATCACAGGTTCGACTCCCGCGCATTGAATTACCTACTTTTTCGGGTAATTATGAAGAATGGCCTTCTTACAAAGATATTTTCGTTGCACTGGTACATGATAACTCGCCACTAAGTAATGTTCAACGACTACATTAAATCATTTGAAATACAGCATAACAGGTGAAGCAGCATCATTATGAAACCACATCCAAATCGCGGAGTCGAATTACTTATCTGCTTGGGAGACTCTAAAACTTAGATATTGAAATAAACGAATGATAATTAATTCATTATCAATAACACGTCCCGAACGCGTCTTTTTAACAGGCTTGGGTTCGACTTCTATGCTGGGTTTAACGTCGGGCGTTAGAAATAGAGGTGCCGGTTCGATGTTTTTCTGAGATTCTAACTCCGGCAACACATAAGCGGGCTTCAATCTATCTATAGATATACTAGCTGTACGATTAGGAAATTGTATGACAAATACTTTGGGCCCTCTCTTAATTACTCGATATGGACCATCGTATGGCGGTTTCAACGGCTTGCGCACCGAATCGTCTCTGATAAATACAAATTCTGCATCTTTTAAATCGGCATGCCGAAATATGGACGGGAATTACTATGCGATTTCGGGACCGATTTTAACGATTTCATATGCTTTCGGATACCCTCTACTAATTGTTGGGGCTCTGCAGACCCTACCTGCGTAGAAGAATCGTAAAAATCACCTGGTAATCTAAGAGTACGCCCAAAGTTCAATTCAGCAGCTGACACGCCAGAGTCGGTCCGCTGAGGTGCTCGTAACCCTAATAAGACTGTGGGCAGCTCTTCGACCCATGACTTATTTGACAATCGAGCCATTAGGGCTGCCTTCAATGTCCTGTGCCAGCGCTCCACCGCTCCGTTAGCCTGCGGGTGGTAACTAGTTGTTCGGATTCTGTTAATACCTAATAAGTTCATGAGTTCCCTTAATAACGAACTTTCGAACTGACGACCTTGATCGCTCGTGAGCTTTATTGGACAACCATAACGGCATATCCAGTTTTCATATAACGCTCTAGCAACCGTCTCCGCGTTCATATCCCGCAATGGCAAAGCCTCGGGCTATCGCATACAACGGTCTATCAAGGTTAAACAATATTTAAATCCGTCTTCAGTAATAGGCAAAGGACCTACTAAATCTATGTGCACATGCTCGAAACGATCGGCATGCGGGAACCTGCCCACTCCGGTCATCGAATGCCGGTCTACTTTAGCTCGCTCACAACTGATACACGTTTTGGCCCAAAGATTGATGTCAGACTTCATTTTTGGCCAAAAGAACTTTTTAAGAAGAACCGTTATTAACTTCCGGGTGGCTCGAATGCCCGGGTAACTAATATTGTGTATGCTATTAAAAACTATTCGTCTGAACTCGCTAGGTATATATGGCCTCGCTACATTTGACGAAAAATCACAATAAATTGTTTTATTACATGTAGGTAAAAATACTTTTTTAAAATTATCATTGCAACACAGTTCACTTGCATACTCGTCTATTAATTGCGATTCGGCATTTTTTTCATAATCTAGAAAACTCCAACAGTACAAAGTCTCAATGCGTGACAGCGAATCTGCCACAGTATTATTACTGCCAGTAACGAAACGAATATCTGTAGTAAACTCACTAATATACGCTAACTGCCTAACACGCCTCGGTAGCTCTTTCTCGTTTTATTAAATGCGTAAGTTAAGGGCTTATGATCGGTATATACTATAAGCTCTCTTCCTTCTATGACATCCTGAAAATAACGAATAGATAAATAAATAGCTAAAAGTTCTCCGTCGAAAGTAGAATATTTCCTCTGAGCCTCACTCAATTTCTGAGAAAAGTATCCTAAAGGTTTCCAACTGTTGTCAATATGCTGTTGCAAAACGCCTCCGATGGCGATATTTGATGCGTCTACGACGAGAGAGATAGGTATATCGGTTCGTGGATGCGCTTCACGTTTCTTTTTAACATGGACCTTCCATCGGAGTTTGGTGTCTAGCGTCATACCTAGGTACTTAGCTGAGTTTTGGAACGGCACTTTGACGTTATCAATATATACTGGCAGGTAGTTTGATGTTTTGTTGGAAAAGTTTATGTGAACTGATTTAGACTGATTTAGTTTTATCCGCCATTTTTTGGTCCACAAGCCAACAATATTTATGGCTTTTTGTAATTTTACTACCGCTTCCTTTTCAGTAGCCGCCGTAGACATGATAGCAGTATCATTGGCAAAGGTCGCGATAACGTTATCTTTTAGGCCAGGAATATCGCATGTGTATAAGAGGTACAGGACCGGACCTAATACACTCCCTTGCGGCACCCCAGCTTTTATTTCTTTTAGTTCTGAATAATCATCTTCTTGTCGTATCCTAAACATTCTTTGTGTTAAATATGACTCAAGAATATTTGCAAATTGACGAGGCAGTCATTTCCTTAACTTATGAACAAGTCCTCGATGCCACACTTTATCAAATGCCTGAGCTACATCCAGAAAGACAGTGGAGCAGACTTTTTGTTCTTCTAGTGCTTTTTCAATATTATTTGTGATTCTATGAACCTGCTCTATGGTAGAATGTTTTTCTCTAAAACCGAATTGGTAATCTGGTATGAGCTGCTTTTTGACAATAATATGGTTAAGACGTTTGAGTAAGAGTTTCTCAAATAGCTTGGCTATAACAGGTAACAGTGAGATTGGCCTGTAAGACGTGACTTCGTGTGGAGGTTTTCCTGGCTTGGGAATCATTATAACTTCCGCAACTTTCCACATATTGGGAACATATTGAAGTCGAAATGAGGCATTAATTAAGGTTGTCATTTTAACTACGGCTTTAGGGGGGAGATGCTGCAGGACTTCAACCGTAATTAAATCAAAACCTGGAGCCTTCTTTTTAGTTAGACATTTAATTTCACTTAAAACTTCTTTTGGTGTGACTAGACGGATGTTTAGCTCTTCTGACGATATTTCTTCGAAGTCAAGTGAATCTTCTTCATCGATTTGAAATATATTTTCTAGATGATCAGCAAACCTCTTAACTTTTTGTATGTTACTTGCAGCCCAATTCCCATTAGACTCG
The DNA here is from genome assembly GCF_905147105.1 of Pieris brassicae. NCBI lineage: Eukaryota > Metazoa > Arthropoda > Insecta > Lepidoptera > Pieridae > Pieris > Pieris brassicae. The sequence continues at coordinate 4,489,935 of NC_059679.1, read as the reverse complement.
CGTAAGGGAGGAATATGTGTTGTAGGTTTTTTAATATTTTTTATCGCTTTCCAGATGGAGTAGTCGGTGGAACCATCAGAAGTTAATTGTTTTAGGTATCTCTTTATTGAAGTATCTTTATGTATTTTAATCTCTCTCCTCAGTTGTTTAGTGAGGTTATTCAGATGTTTTTTGTCTTCTGGACATCTTGTGGAATGCCACCTTTTTCTTTGAGTTCGTTTTGTCATTATCAGATTTTTAATCTCTTCTGGGAAGTAGTTGTTTTGTACCTTTTTCTTAAATTTTGGAGTATTACTCCAAGCAGCTTGTTGGATGTTCTTTGTAAATTTATTGACTTCTAAATCTAATTGTTCCTCAGTCTTTAAAGGTACTCTAAGGTCTACCATATTGACAAGATAAATTTTGAAGCTGTCCCAGTCCGTATGCGTGTTCACGAGAGATGGATTCAGTTTTCGCTTTATAGGGTCTTCGCCAATTGTGAGTAAGATTGGTGAGTGATCTGAGTTCATATCATAGGCTTCCTCTATTTGGAGAACATTTGGTGATACTTCTCTAAATATGAAGAAATCTATAAGATCTGGTATTTTATACTTGTCTGTTGGCCAATATGTGGGCCTTCCTGTCGAAATTGCATCACATCTCAAATCTTTCATAGCATTGAACAGTTCTCTTCCTTTGGTCGATATTAATCTTGATCTCCAGTAGGTATGTTTTGCATTGAAGTCGCCTCCCAACATAAAACTATTTCCAAGACTTGATAGGCTCACAGCCACAGCCTGTATATGCTCTTTTTCATATTTAAAGACCTCATAGTGTTTTAAGCTATCCTTTATTATAACTGTACTTCCCCCACTGGATTTATTACTTGGGTGAAGAGCATGGTAGGCATTATATCCTTTAAATTGAATGTATGACTCCCTGGTGAAATGTGTTTCCGATACCAAGCAGATGTCAATGTTTTCATGTTTAAGAATTATTTGAAGTTCTCTTTGGTGTTTTAAAAGCCCAGTAGCATTCCATGCCATTATTTTTAAAGCCATCATTGCTTAAGACGTTTGGGAGCAGCTATTTTGGTGCCGCTTTCTAGTTTTTTAAGTCTTTCATCAAAGGATGTCAATAATGAAAGTATGGTGTTAATCTTTTCATCCATGCCTGTGCTAGCTATTTCATTTTGTTGTGTTGGGGATAGAGTCTTAGGATCTTTAGTTACCTGGGCAAAGGAAACAGTTTTGGAAACTAATTTTGCTGGTTTTACCGATTTGTCCGTTTCTATTATTGATTTTGATTTTAAGACATTTCTCATTTTAATTCTTTTGCTACTACACAGCCTCTGTAATTAGCTGGATGTGACTCACCACAGTGAACACACTTCGGTTTCGCGTCTCGTGGCTTGTTACAATCTACTGTGAGATGCTTTGCAGTGCATTTCACACACCTCGGCTCCTTGGAGCAGTATTTCTGTGTATGCCCGTAAGCCTGACACCTCTTGCATTGGGGAATCAATTTCGGTGATTTCAGTGGCTGTACATCAATTTTGCAGCCAAGTATGGATTTTATTTCGTAGATATTTTTTATGTTTTCCTGATGGTGGAAAGACAGAATAAACATGTTAAGTGGTTCTTTGGTTTTCCAGCTATATTTGACGGCTGCGTCTAAAATTTTAAATCCTTGGCTGATGAGGTCTTCAACTATCCTTTCAGGCTTGCAAGAAGCATGCAGATTTTTTGCCATTACTCTTATTGGCCTGCTCTGCTTGTTTTCGTAAGAGAACCACGAGGCATCTTCATCTTTAAGATGTTTTGTGATAACTCTGTAGGTAGCTTCACTATTGGTGTTAACGACATCAATTCGGGACATAATTGACTTCCCTTCTAAAATATATGTAAAATCACGTATACGCGGTAAAGAATACCTATCTGGCTTCGTGATCGCATTTAATTGTCTAAAGTCGCCGCAAGGACGTATTTCCCCATTCTTCTTGGGTACTACGTGTAACGGACTAGACCAACATCTCTTAGAACTCCTGCATTATTCGAAATTCCTCCTTAACTTTTTGAAGTGAAACTTCTTTAGAATCGTTGTGATTTCAAACCGGATGCAACGAAAAAACGACAGGTAAGAGACACAAATACAAAAATGTGTAGGATGAAGCCAGGGGAAAGAATGAGACAGAAATATACATACAATTTGTATATTATCGGTCTCTCCTCTTTGTGCCATACTTCGTAGCGTCCCCACTCCCGTCTTCTAAGCATAGTCGCCTGTAATTTGTGAGCCAGAGCGAGAGAGCAGATGTCAGTGTGTATGTATATTGCACACTGTTTAATACGTGCTTGTATTTGAGCATTTAACGTGTGTAGTGCATGTGAAAACTACGTGAGCTTACTGTACACTGTATGCGGCTGCGTATTACAGCGTTTTAGTAAGATAGCGTGGTGTGTTATTATTTAACTGTTTGTGAGTATTTTTATATCTTGTACTAAATAATAAATTTTATAAAATGCCGAAAACTAATGCCGAAATGTGTCGTCAATATCGACGCAAAAAAAATGAAAAAAAATTCAGCAAAAAGTTCAACAGAACGTAGTCGCGAGTTTCGTGCACGTAAAAAACAATTATTGAACAATCAAAATAGATGTTCAGATATAAGTGTCAATGTGACTGATGTAATAAATGGTAAGTGTAAATATTTTTTAATCCTGTTTTAAGTATAAACTAATATATCAATGTTTTTCAATCAATAAATTTGATTTTTATTTTAAACTGATCATGGATTATATATATATATATATATATATATATATATATATATATAACCTCAATACATCATGTGTCTAACCTTATTTATTTTTTTCTGTTTTAGACCACTCTCAGCAACAAAATAGTGTTCCAACGGGATATAATTTAGTAAATAATGATTGTAAGTACTAATAATTAATACTAACTTTCATCATTTAATGTTAAATAATTTAAAGAAATTTTTCAATTTAATAATAATTTTAATGAAAAAACTTAAAAAACTTAAAAATTTAATTTAAAAACATGTACCTAATTTACAATTCATGATTTAAAATATTTAAAAAAATTTAATTTAATTTAAACTTATATTCAATAATTCAATAATTCTTAAATTAACAAAATGATTTAATATTTAAATTTATAGGAAAAAAAAAACAATTTTAAGACGGATGAATATTTTTGAATGGTAAAATAAATTGTAAAAAAATTCAAAATTAAAATGATATTAAAAAAAAATAATTTAATTTTAAACTAAAGAGTGGATAATTTTTAAATGGTACATATAATTTAATAACCATATTTGAAAATAATCATTATCTTAAAATGAGTTTTTAAAATTAATTTTATATACATTTTTCGAATTTACGATGTAAAAAATTTTAGTTTTTTAAGGAATTGATTCTCAATACACAGTCGATAGATAACTCGTTACATACTTTGAATTGTTTTTTTTCAGATAACCCTCCAGTAGATGTACAGCCAGAAATTCCATACTCACGGTTTCGTCGAAATAAGTTTGCTCATAAAGAATTTAACGACAAGTTTTTAAACAATATGTTTGGTCATAAGTGCTCCGTTTGTGATCGATTGTGGTTTAAGTTAGATTTAAAATCACCACGTGCTGAAGATGAACAATTATTAAGGGTAATAAATGAAAATTACAATACAGTTGAAGATATTTTACTGTGCAACACGTGTTACCAAGCAATTGGGAGGAAAGTGATTCCTATAATGTCTACTTATAACGGTTTTAAATATGAAAAAATACCTGAGGTTTTACCACCGCTTGACTTAATTTCGGAAAGACTTGTCTCACCACGAGTTCCATTTATGCAAATTCGACGGTTACGACATGTTCATGGGCAATATGGAATTTATGGACAAATCATTAATGTACCAGTCGAGGTAAACAATATGGTAAAACTCTTACCCCGTAATGTCGATGATGATTACTGTATTAACGTACACATTAAAAGAAAAATAATACATAGATCAAGCTATTTAATGGGACTAGTTAATAAAAGGACAATTCGTGCATGGCTTCAGTATTTGCTTCAAACTCCACTTTATTTATTTTACGATATTAAAATTGATGAAAGCTTCTTCAACAATAATAGTAATAATGAAATCGATCTAGAAGAAATGAGTGAAGATATACCGGTCGAAGAGAGTCTAACAGCACAACAGAAAACTCTACTTTGGAATGAAGATATGTATTTACGGATCGCTCCTGGAGAATATAATATTCCCAAAAGTATAATTTTTGATGAACATGCCGAAGAACTTTCTTTCCCATCGATTTATTTGGGTCATTTCCGAAAATTCAGAGAGGGAGTAAATGCAACACCGTTCGCAATAGCAACTAGCGAATTACGAAGATCAGATCGGCGTGGAGTTACTCCACATCATTTATTATATCTAGCAATGAAAATTATGAGGTTAAGAGTTCGTGACTCGCTTACGATTGCATTTAAACATGTGGGATACTAATATTACACGGCAGCAAGTTGAGTCAGCTGACTACATTAATAATTGTATCGAAAGTAATTTAGCTTTTCTGCGCTCAATACCAAATTCAGTATGGTATTGGAGCGATCGAAAAAGAGATCTTTTTGCGATGATTCGGCAACTAGGAAAACCTACGATGTTTCTTACTTTGAGTGCCAATGAAATCGGATGGACCAATTTAATACAATTATTGTACAAATTAAAAAATAACGGTACTGAAATTTCAGCTGAACAAGCTGCGTCACTGGATTACATATCTAAGACTACACTAGTGAATGAAGATGCTGTGACCTGTGCTATCTATTTTAATAAAATAGTCAATATATTGATAACTATTCTCCAATCAAAGAAGAACAGCCCATTTGGAAATTATTATGTTGTCGACTATTTTAAACGAATTGAATTTCAGCATCGTGGTAGTCCTCATGCACATATTTTATTGTGGCTGAATGACGCTCCATCAGATCCTCTTGGTACAAACTATCAAGATACTGTAATGATGATTGATCAATTGATATCAATTTCTTCATCAGAAGCTTCTGGACATATTCGCTTGCAAAGTCACAAACATACCTTTACCTGTTATAAAAAAGTACATGCCAATCAACCTCAGAAATGCCGATTTGATGCTCCATTTATGCCATGTAAATCCACTACAATATTAAAACCAATGCAGAAAGATCATCCAGGATATGCTGATTACGCTAAGCGGTATAAACAAATACAAATTAATCTTGAGAACAATGATTACGAGAATATTGAAATGTTTTATGCACAAAATCATATAACTTCTGATAATGATTATTTTCATATTCTTGAAGCTGGAATTACCAGACCTAAAGTATTTTTGAAGCGACAACCTAAAGAAAAATGGCACAACCCTTTCAATCCTTTTATTCTCAATGTCTTACAATCAAATACAGATATGCAATTTATTATCGAAGAATACTCATGTGCAGCGTATGTTGTTGAATATGTCAATAAAACTAATAGGGGTATAAGTAATTTACAAAGACAAATTCATGAAATCATGGATGAAAACCCTGAGTTTGATATAGTAGAAATAACTAGAAAAATGAGTGTTAATATGCTCAACACCGTTGAATTAACAAGCCAGGAAGCAGCGTGGTACCTTCTTCGTGAACCTATGTCTAGAAGTTCAGTCTCCATAGTTTATATTCCCACCGTTTGGCCTATTGAACGACAGCGTATTAGACGAACACAAAAAGAATTAGATGAATTAAATATCGATGAAGATTCAACAAGTATTTGGAAGGAAAACTGGTTTGATAAATACGAGAAGCGGCCACAAGAAATGGAAGAATTATCACTTGCACAATTCGTTGCTAATTTTACTAAAAATTCGCAAGGTGATTATATTCGTCGAAAGCAACAACGCATCATTCGTTATAGGAATTATGACATAGCCTCAGATATAAATGAGTATAAAAGAGAAATGGTGACTTTGCATATCCCATTTCGGAATGAAGAATTCGAGATTCTGGAAGAGATGAAATTTATTAGGATTTACGACGAAAATGAAAATCAAATTCTAGAGCGACGTAAAGAGTTTGAATCTGACTTAGACATTAATAAAACTATAGAGCTATGCCGAAAACTATGTCGCGAAAATGAAGAAGCAGACGATGACGATGAGATTCATGATATTGCCACTAGATTTCCAGAAATTAATCCATTCCAAACGCTATATGACAATCCGAATTCGGATGTAAACAGTGATTTACGTCTCGCAACCCTAAATAAACTTGGTGCCATTGCAAAACGGAAAGAAAATTTAATGCCTAACGACCAATATTATGAGCTGATGAAAATGGCAAACCAACAACAAAAGGAACTTTTGATGCACGTCATTTACAATCTTCAGTTGGAAGATCCTCCTCCGCTGCAAATATTTTTTACAGGACCAGCTGGATGTGGTAAAACATTTGTTATTAAATTATTAATGGAAATTTATAATCGATATTCTGAAAGTGATGGGTTTTGTAATGCTTATATCGCTTGTGCTTCTACTGGTAAAGCTGCTGTGGCTATCAATGGGACAACAGTACACACTGCACTGAAGATAAGTCTTTCAAAGTTGCTTCCTTTATCAATTGAAGTAGCCCAACAATATAGATCACTTTTTAAATATGTTCGTGTATTGATTATCGATGAAATTAGTATGATTGGAGCCGAGTTGTTGTCCCAAATAGATTCAAGGTTAAAGCAAATCACCGGTAATTTTAAAGTCCATTTTGGTGGATTAGATATAATTTTGATTGGTGATCTACGTCAACTACCGCCAGTTCGTGCTACCCCAATTTACAAACAAATAAAACGACAAATAGCAGGTTCAACACTATGGCGAGGGTTGAAATTTTTCGAACTAAACGAAGTTATGCGACAAGCTAATCAAAGTTTTGCAACAATATTAACAAAAATTGGTAATGGACAGTTGTTAGATCAGGAAGAGCTAGATTTAATTGAGTCACGGATTTACTCTGAAGAAGAAGCTGAGAGACTTTGTCCAGACGGTATACGATTGTTTTTTAATAATCATTCAGTTGCTGAATACAACAATAAAATTTTGAATTCTATAGAAGAAAAAGTGAATTCAGAGGCAACTGATATATATATTGGATGTAGAAATGTTGAACAGCAAACTTCTATGCGTCAAAAATTACATAAAATGTCAACTATTGATACAGGAGGTTTGCCATATCAAATTACATTGGTTTTGAACAAACCATACATGATAACAACTAACATCGATGTATCAGATGGATTAGCAAATGGTGCGACGGGAAAATTAATTTTCATTGAATATAATGACAAAGGAGAGATAGGTCGTTTATGGCTAGAATTTCCAGAATCTCCAAAAATCGGAGAAAAATTGAGAAGAAAGGCAGCGGCATCAATTCAAAAAAATAATCTTCATCCACTGGCAGTACCAATAGATCGCAGAACATCATCTATACCACTAGTACCTAATAAAACCGTTATTGTAAAACGTAATCATTTCCCATTAGTCTCTGCATGTGCAATGACGATTCACAAGTCCCAGGGAGCTACTTTTGGTGAGATTGTATATGAATATGATAAATCACACGTTCAACAACTCCTGTACGTCGCATTATCACGAGTTACATCAATAAACGGCTTATATCTCGTTTCAAAAAAAAATGATAAAAAATTTTACCATGGCCGAAGAGCGTCAGTATCTACAATTGATCTACAACATGAATTTCGAAGGCTGAACTTGAATCGACTTGAGACAATTACAAATGTTTTATATGATTTCTTAAATAAAAGAAAAGGGATGTCACTGTTTACCTTTAACTGTCAAAGCTTACGAGCTCATGTACAAGATCTGCAACATGACAATATAGTGTCATCGTCAAATTTTTTAATTCTTTCGGAGACATGGATGAATAATGAAGATATTGTAGACATTCCAAATTTTAATATTGTTGTTAATTACAAAAGACCACGTACGAGGGCAGGCGGAGTAGCAATTTATCACAACGTAAATGATGGAGCCCGTGTTGTTACGCCACAAATGGATCTCAATGCACAACAGCTAGAATCATTGTCTGTTCAGCTTTCGAAAGTTGGAGAAATATGTGCCTGTGAGAGCAGAAATGACCAAGGAGATTTAATTTTGATCGTAGCAATTTACATCTTTCCCAACCAATCAATAAAATCAGTTATTGAATTTATACATGAAAATTTGATCAAATATACCCCAGAGGTATCGCGAATTCTCAAAAAGAATTATGATAAAATTCCGATGATTTTAAGTGGGGATTTTAACATAAATTTTGCATCAGATACAGCGCTTCCTTTGATTGAGTTTCTCGATACAACATTTTATTTAAAAATGTGTAACAATCGCACTCAATCAACTACAAGATCAAAAACGGTAATAGATGCAGTGTTCCAAAGATATATCAACTAAATTGAAACTAAAATATTTGTATCGTATTTTAGTTATCATAAGCCTCTTGTATCATTTGTTGAAACTGAAAATATGGAACTTGAGTAATAGATTATGTAACATATGTTAAATAAAATATAAAATATCTTTTAAAATTAATCAAAATACTTTCATTTTTGAACAATTAAACTTTGTAATTATCCTACCCTTGTTATAAATATTCATCTCATTCTTTTGTCGATTCACTGAAGTTTCACTTCTATCGTGTGTGAATCGCACACACACCTTTTTTTATACTTGTCGGGTGCTAATTGTCGAGCGCGGGAATGGACAGGAGGACCCGTCGTCTCTATATAGTGATATACGTCATGTGACGGCGGATCGTTAAAATTGCATGGTTTAGTAATGTTAGGAAACTTACTTATGACGTCACGGTACGGGTGATCTTTATTAATAGTATTTAAACTAGAGCAACTAGTGTTAACTATGGATGCCAAGGAATTAAAATTAGTTAATTTATCTATTAATTTCCGGGACTTTAAATCTACCAATAACCCAAAATGTGTTAAAAAATCAGCTCCAATGATTGCCTGTTTCACATCGCCTATAATAAAATTCCAACGAAATGCCCTCCTTAACTTAAAATTTACAACTAACATTTTTGAACCAAAAGTATTAATAAATATAAATAAAAGTATAAATAGCAGCATATAACTTAAAATCACTACATTTTGATCTGGCACTGTTTTTATCTACTGGAATGACGGATACGTTTGCGTCGGTATCTATTAAAAAATTATATCCACTATTACTGTCCAAGATGCATAGGCGTTGTGCTGGGGCGATGGTGCAGGCATCCGCCTCCGTGACCTGCACCTCTAGGGGTTTCCCTTCTTAAAAGCGCAAGGGGGTACACATTTGGTAGCACGGTCTTTGAAACGGTAATGGTAAAAACATACCCAATCACTCGGCGCACGGGACTGCGAACGCCGTGGCTGCCCACGGCTGTTACCTCTATAGGGCGGGCGCGATGATGTACGGCTCCTCAGCAACTGATCGAACTTGTGGCTCAGTTCCGCAATGGCCGCATGCACGTCGTTGTCCTGGTCTTGCCGAAGACCGCCACTTGTCTTGACCTCCGCCAATTGAGGTGGCTGGATGGATTCTGCTACCTTGTCTGCGACGTTGGCCAGTTGATCCAGGTTCTTGGTTTCCGTGACTGCCAGAACTGCACGGACTGCTTGCGGTAAATGCGTCTGCCACAAAATACGGAGAGTATCGTCTGGAAGCTTCTCCCGAGCCAAGTCCTTCATACTGCGTAACAACTGAGACGGTTTCTGTTCCCAAGTCCATCTCGCTGATGATCTTCTGCAGCTGCCTCGTTTCTGATTCCTCAAAAATGTCCAGCAGCTTCTTCTTAAGAGCTCCATATTTGTCTTGTTCGGGAGGTGAGAAAAGGATGTCTGTGATTTGTTGTCACATCCTTTCCCAATTTCGACACCACGATGTTGAATTTGGTATCATCTCCCATCTTTTGTGGTAACAGCACGGATTCAGCCCTGACAAACCATACACGGGGCTGATCTGTCCAGAAATCAGGAATCCGGGAGGTGACTGACGTCACCGCTACGATTTCTTGCGTGGCCGCCGCGTGCGATTGTGGCAATGCCATCCTATCTTCTGAATTTCGAAATCTGGGTTTCTTGTGCCGTCGGGGTTGCTTGTGTAGTCGGGGTCACCAATGTAGATGCGGGGGATGCCGGGGTATGTTGTTACCGGGTGCTACCCGGATGACTCCAAAGGAAGCAATACGATTGTGAATGACATCTTTATTTGACGTGCTTTCGCGTCGATCGCTAAGTACAGACTGTCTCTCTTATGTGTTGTTACATTGTCACTTATAAAACTACGCTCACAACTATATAGTATATATATATGTCGCAGATTCAACGCGATTAATAATTGCAAAATTGGTGTTACTACCGTCGTCCGACATTATAACAGTCAGTGCGCACGTCCGGCGCAGGCGACGTTCGAAACTCAAGTGACTAAAGAATTCACTTACTGCCACGAAACAGTCGCGCCACTGACATTTGGTAGATCACACAGACTAGGCATTGTCAATTTTCAACGTTGACAATCTACCTTACCATACCACACCGCATTCTACGACTAACTTCATAGTGGCGGGAATTTTAAAATATTCATTCTCCGACACGGCCATTCTGACAGCCAACGCGCTCTCGCGTTGTATCTTTGTCACTCGGACAGTCGGTATGTCGATACTACAACACCTCAGTGTCACAGCTATAGGTGCCATCCGATAGTCTACAACATTTGATCAGCGTAAAGCGTAGCAGCTTTTAACGAACTGATTGGTGTTGTCTTTTTCCGGGACAAAGCGACTGAGCTTTCAATCCTCCAGCGCCTTAAAGCGTAGTAGCTTTCAAAGTATTCAGACAAAGCGATACAGCTTTCAGTCCAATCATGTTGAATCATGGTAGGTTTCTATGTATTCAGACAAAGCGTTACAGCTTTCAGTCCAATCATGTTGAAGCATGGTAGGTTTCAAAGAGCTCGGACAAAGCGACTTAGCTTTCAATCCTCCAGCGGCTTAAAGCATAGAAGCTTTCAAATTATTACAAATTTATTGCACAGCAAATCGTTAAGCTTCCAACACTTCTTACGAGCAGCACATCGAACACATTGCAAAGCGTACACTTTTCAGCATCGATACTGGTAAAATAGATCTCAGGCTAAAATACAGCAAAGCGTCCAAGCTTTCAGCAACAATACTAGGCCATTTTACCGCAAAGCGTCTAAGCTTTCAGCATCAATACAAGGACAAATAACTGCAAAGCATCTAAGCTTTCAACATCAATACAAGGACAAATTACTGCAAAGCGTCTAAGCTTTCAGCATCAATACAAGGACAAATTACTGCAAAGCGTCTAAGCTTTCAGCATCAATACAAGGACAAATTACTGCATAGCGTCTAAACTTTCAGCATGAGGACCATTTAGGCAGATCATTAGGACAAAGCGATGAGGCTTTCAATCCAACATTGTCATTCATCATTTAGAGAACAAATAAATCCTTTTTACAATTTATAATGATCATAAATTGTACATTGATTAAAACACTATCACGATCAAGATCAACAAAGTTGATCACGGTTTAATACAATAATTCAGTTCAAATTATTAATCAGCACCCCCAAATTTACGAAACAAAATACCAATTGAAATCTGTTTTACAATAATAGAAAATTAATAATTTATGGATACTATGGGGTGAAGACATTCTGACATTTCAGGCAGACTAGCCGGATATTTACGCAATGGTTTGTGGCACACATATTTTGACCGTCCCTCAGATAATGGCTCACAAATGTAATGATCATTCGAACATAACTTTGTAATTTTACAGTGACCATTGAACTTCTAAGTTTGTTAATTATTCAGGGGTTCTTTTATACTAGCACCAAGTCGCCTATTGCAAATGGATGAAGCGTGGCTTTATGTGAATCATACAGTGTTTTATCTTTGGTTGCCTGCTCGTCCATCCTGCTTTTAGCAAGATCGCGCATCTCAATTAAACTGTCCTCATTATTACCTTGGTTCGCATCAACTGTGAGAAAATTTAGCCGACGGGGATCCTTGTTTGTTTATACCAAATAATAATTGGAATGGACTTCCACCCGTACTTTTGCATACTGTACAATTAAGGGCCAATTGTACCTCACCAACAACTGATTTTCATGACCTTTTTTTCGTGATTTTCAGCAATTGCCTGCCCATTGTCTCGACTAACACCACTCCTCACCTCATGAATCTCAATAGACCATTCATTACACAAGTTTTGGAAATTACTTCCGGAGAACGAAGTCACCTGATCAGAGATGATACGCTTAGGCGTTCCGAATATGTGGACAAATTCTCTAAGGGCCGTGCATGCAGACAGCGACGTCAAATCTTTAACAACGGTCAAGCAACAATATTTCGTAAAACCGATACGATAACGATAACGTACTCTTTAGAAACCCTTCCGCAGTTTCGAGTTCGTAACTATGATACCTACTTTCTACATCAGTTGTATCCAATAACCTTTAGCTGATTATCAATTTTTTTAAACAAAATTGCACCATATCCGATTGAACTTGCAACTGTGTGCAATTCAATTGGTTTACTGGGATCAAATATGGTTAAAACAGGTGCAGAAGTGAGGTAACCTATTACAGTAGAATGAGCTTTGGTATGTTCGAGTGTCCATCTGTTCGGATATTAGTGGTAGGGTAAAGGGTAACTATCGCGCACAGTGTTGGAATTGAGTTCCCTAAAGTCCACGCAAAGACGGTAAGACCCATCCTTCTTCTTGACAAGCAAAGCCGGACCAGAAAAAGGTGAGGAACTCTCACGAATTATACCTTCACGTTCTAAATCAGCTATTATTTCAAGCACCACGGCGCGTTCAGAAGGGGCCAGCCTACACGGCCGTCGCTGCACAATTTTATCGGGGTTCCCCAGCCCTACTTGCATTTTACCAGTTTTAACAATAGTGTTAGAATTGCCACTAGTAAAATTAGCTTTATATTCCTCCAGTATCAATCTCAACCCATCAACATCCTCTTCGCCAGCCAAATCAGTATTAATTGGTCCAGTACTGAGCCTGTGTTTATAGTTGGGCAAACGTTAACATCGCGAGCAATTCTAGCACCCTGACTACTAAGAGTAAAAATCAAACCTGGCGTCCTAAACATTTCTCTACCTAAAATAATATCATATGGAATCAACAACATTAAAAGTAACTTCGGTGTGAAATCCATCAAACTCGGCACAAGTCGTTATCCCTTGATAAGAGAAACATGGAGCAGACCCAATTCCGGTGAGACGGGTAAACGAGATTTCCTTTCCATCAGACAAACAACTAGCAATCTCCCCTTTCATTAACGGACATTCTGAACCACTGTCAATCAGCGCCCGTAATTTACAACCGCCTACACATACTACAATCAAAAAGTCACGGAAGGCAGAGCAAACGTTAACAGATCTCGCCTTTGCCGAATCGCTTACAGACACGTCAAAACTCTCCTCTTGCTGCTTTCTGGAAATCAGTAATGCCATAGATCACAACTTCAATTTTGTTGAACTCACCCCATCCAGTATCTAGTCGGTCTATAAGCGCCAATTTGTTTGTAGAATACTCGACGTACGTCACGGCCTGGTCACTCGTGTACTCCACCATATCACGAAACAAATCGTGAAATCTTCTCGTCGTAACAAACTGGCTAGTCAGCCGATCCTTCAATTCAGTCCAAGTTTTGCACAGTGGATATGAACGCGTAGCCCACCTTTTAGTGCGGCCTTGTAGATGTGTGAACGCTGCGTTTCTTATTTCGTAGTCGCTCCAGGAATTATTTTTCATGTGATGTTCAATCTCTTCACACCACTGTGACGCAGTGAATTGACACTCATCCGGATCAAAAGATGGCAGAAATATTTCACTCGATCGCAGTTTCCTAGCAGCTGCGGCAGATGTAGATGGCTGCGGGATAGGATCCTGGAAGCTGGTCATCATATTCTTCAGGAATAATGACCAGGCCTCGGGTGATGATAGCGTGCTACGTTCATTGCGGCTTGACGTGGACGGATCGTTAGCCACTTAGTCCCGAGTTGCATTAGGCGTGAAATATCCATTACTCAACGTACTGGCCGTTGCTGCAGACACGGAGGATGAGTTTGGGAGCGATCCCACTTCTGATGTCGCAGATTCAACGCGATTAATAATTGCAAAATTGGTGTTACTACCGTCGTCCGACATTATAACACAGTCAGTGCGCACGTCCGGCGCAGGCGACGTTCGAAACTCAAGTGACTAAAGAATTCACTTACTGCCACGAAACAGTCGCGCCACTGACATTTGGTAGATCACACAGACTAGGCATTGTCAATTGTCAACGTTGACAATCTACCTTACCATACCACACCGCATTCTACGACTAACTTCATAGTGGCGGGAATTTTAAAATATTCATTCTCCGACATATATATACCTACAATTATTTAAACGATTATTTTCACAAAAGAAAATTATGTCACAAGCGGCTTTACAATTAAAAAGAATATTAGATACAACAAATGGAGTTTTAAATAGCTTATAAAATCTTAAGGTATCCACAGAGACATGGGACCCTATAATTGTATTTTTAGTAGTTCAAAGGTTGGATCCAGATACTCACAAAGAATGGGAACGATTTTCTTATGATATTAGTCAAGAAGAATTATCTACGTGGTTTGATTTACAGTTAGATTACCTTTTAAAACCGAAGCGCCATTGTCGTCTGAAGGAAATACAAAAGAAACAGCAATTAAGAGATTAATGTAGATAGAAAGAAGGTTTAGTAGAAATCCAGAACTAAAAGACGAATATTTGAAAGTAATAAAACAATATGAAGCGTTAAATCATATTGAAGAAGTACCTAAAAAGGATTACATAAAAAATCAGTTTTCTTACCTCACCACGCTGTTGTCCGTCAGGACAAAGAAACTACGAAAACACGAGTTGTTTTCGATGCTTCCTGTAAGGGCTCCAACAATATTTCGCTTAACGACAAGATTCTGTCGGGTCCGGTTTTGCAAGAAGATTTAAGAAATTAAATCTTAAGATGATGTATAGAATGATAAAAATTATGTTGATTATCAGCGTATAGTATGGAGAGAAAATCCATCTGATGCGATACGTGACTATCGCCTTCTTACTGTAACGTTCGGGAGTCTCAGCATCGTATCTTGCTGTAAAAACTCTAAAGCAACTAGCGATTGATGAAGGGGATAAGTTCCCTGAAGCAGCTAGAATATTAAATGAAGATTTCCACGTTGATGATTGCATGTCTGGAAGTGATGACGTTCAAAAAGCAATTCAGCTTAGCAAGGATTTAAAAGAATTATTACAAAGAATTGAATGGAATTTAGGGAATGATCGATTTGAATACAATTCAAACCTAAAGTCGATGAAGAAAACATTATCAGAAAGCGGAATATCCTCTCAGATATACAAAAGTTGTTCGATCCTTTAGGTTGGATCGCACCTAGTATTGTTCAAACTAAAATATTAATTCAAAAACTATGGCTTGAAAAGGTCGATTGGGATGAAGATCATAACATTTTTCTGAAAAAAGAATGGTTGAAGATTCGTTGAAATCTTATGAATGTGAATAACATCTCTATCGATCGATGGTTTAGTACTTCTTACTCCAACATGGATACAATTCAATTTCATAGTTATTGTGATGCTTCTATATCAGCATACGCCGCCGTGGTGTACTGTCTAGTCAAGAAAACGGACGATTCATATAGAACAGCGTTAATTGCAGCCAGAACTAGAGTGGCTCCCCTAAAGACAATTTCATTGCCAAAATTAGAATTTCCTGGAACTTTACTCTTATCTCGACTATTTAACCAAGTAGCACAGGCCATGAGAATACCGATGGAAATAGTTTTCGCATGGACAGATTCATCTATAGTCATAGCTTGGTTGTCTGGTGAACCCACAAAATGAAAGCCATTTGTGGCCAATTGTGTAGTAGAAATTTTAACAAATCATAAAAAAGAACAATGGCATCATGTCCCGTCACACACAGAAAAGAAAAATAAAATAATTAAAACTCTCATATTGACAAATATTAAAGAAGAAAAAAGATTTTCTGAAATTTTTGAAAGATTTACTACCTTAAATGAATTATTAAGAACCATAGCTTATTGTAAAAAGTTTATCAAATTTAAAAAGGATAATAAGAACATAATGATCACAACAAAGGACATAGAATAAGCATTAATAACATGTATCAACATAGTACTATAGTACTAGCATAGTAGAATTCGAAACTGAAATAGATTCGTTACAAGATAAAGAAGAATATTAAAAAGAATAGTAAATTAAAGATGCTTAATCCATTTTTAGATAATAATTTAGTGCTCAGGGTGGGCGGAAGATTAGCAAAATCAAGTTTAGAAGAAAATACTAAACATCCTATAATCATTGGAAACAACAACACTCTTGTCTCACTTATTATCGCCGACGCTTATAAAAGAACATTACATGGAGGTATTCAGCTAATGCTTTGTTATTTACGCTCTAAATATTGGGTATTGCGTGCAAAATACATAACAAAGAAGCATATCCATTGATGTCTAATTTGCGCTAAGGAAAGTGCAAAGGTAAGCAAGGTAAGTAAGGTAACTCAATGAGTGACTTACCTTCCGTTCGTACTACACCATCTCCACCATTTGTCAATGCAGGCGTAGATTTCGCTGGTCCATTTCAAATTTTGATGAACAAAGGGAAAGGTATAAAACAAACAAAGCCTACGCTGCGATTTTTGTGTGTATGTCTACTAAAGCAATTCACTTAGAACTAGTCGGTGACATGACGTCAAATTCATTCATAGCTGCATACAGACGATTTACATCAAGAAGAGGTTAAATGACAGAATAGTTTAAGTTTTGAAGGTTTTTTTTAAAGGTTTGCTTGTAAGCTTTCGAAAGGACACTAAAGGTCCTTTGGTGGGCATATTATGTTTGTAATTTCAATATTTAGTAATAAAGTAGATTCAACGCGAAGCAGATGTTTCATTACACTAAATAGTCATACTAATCAGAAAGCAACATTACCGCCCCAACAAATGTTAATAGCTGAAGGTGCGCAATACACCAACAGCTCACTAAAATAATATCACGAATGTTTTAATAGGTGTAATTACTATTTAAGATACTATCTTTGAACAATAAATCAGATTTGAATATTGCTCTGTCGTATTTAATTCTCGCTTCCTCTCAAAGTGGCGAAGACTACTTCAAGCCCTTAATAATTATCGTGGTGAGCCTGCCCGATAGCTTCGAGATAATCCCATCACCTCGAACCTTTGATCCTACCCGTAGGGCTCCGTCTGTTACCTTAGGGCTCTTGGTGCAGACATCCCGTACTTATTTTTATATTCACTATTTATGTGTTAGGGCACAGGACTGTAGGGCTTAGGGATCTGTAGGGTTGTTAGGTTCTTACATCACACACTCTCATATATTTAGTTATCTAGTGCAGCTTGCCTACACATACATTACATATACTACACATATACTCCTGCCATACAATACATATAATGATTAAACACACATTTCACAGTCCACTAGCTAGCAAGCTGTACAAATTGTTAAAATGTTTTTTTATAATATCATTGGAGCTAATGCGATTAAATATAAACTAAAGGAACATTATTTTCCAATAATAAAAGGGCGGCAGATGATGAACTATTTAGAATGTTGGTGGTATTCTTTGGAATGTTAGTAAAAAACTCTTCATGACGTAACAATGTTAAAATAAAACAAGTAGCAGCGACCTTTAATCCAGACAGTTCCTTATCTATATAAATAAATCTTATATTATATAAATGAAGAATCGTCCGGATTTTCTCGACATTTTTGTGGAAAATTAAAGAAGCTGTTCTTTACTTCTATTTTTCTTTCTTCCTCGTGGGGGGCAGCAAAACGTCAGGACCATCGTTTTGTCGTATGGACAGCACGCACACTTCAAAATGATGGCCCTCACGTCTCACAGCGTTCTTCTGAAGTAGCTGCAAGGGAGCAAAGGGGCATCCGTGATCCGAGGTTATTAGAAGCATTTTTACAGGAAGCTTGATCCGTGGAAATCAAAACGAATAAGAATGCAGCTTCTTCTCACCTCAGCCTTTTGCATCTTATTCTGCTCGAGCAATCTCCACAATATATCCGCCATGTTCGTCTCTAAGACAATTTCGCCCATAACCGGTTCATCCAACACCTGATAGGTGGCGTCAGCGTCAGTTAACTCTTTAAATATGTTCGACGTCCTGGTGGACAGAAAAACTGTGTCCAGTTTATGTTTTCACCACACTTACTTTTTCTCTATTTAAGATTGCACATAGGAACATTATTTTCCAATAATAAAAGGGCGGCAGATGATGAACTATTTAGAATGTTGATGGTATTCATTGGAATGTTAGTAAAAAACTCTTCATGACGTAATAATGTTAAAATAAAACAGGTAGCAGCGACCTTTAATCCAGACAGTTCCTTATCTATATAAATAAATCTTATCTTAATATATATAAATCTCCTGTCACGATGTTTGTCCGCAATGGACTCCTAAACTACTTAACCGATTTTAAATTAAATTGGCACACCGTGAGCAGTCTGGTCCAACTTAAGAGATAGGATAGCTTAGATCTTTAATTATAGTCGCAATTTTATTTTATTGCAAATTATTTGTCTATAATTAATTGACAGTCACAATTATCTGTTAACTCCAAAAGATTCTAACAGATGTCGATACTTTTCGACTGGATTGAGTAAGTAATCAATAGATGGCACTGCTATGGTAAACCGACAAACGTATCATATAAGCTACAATTCAATATCATGATTATCAGGTGTTATTGAGGCTAAAGTATAAATTAAATTTATTTTGTAGTAAACGAAATACCGTTAAATTCAATAATTTTTACTTTTTTAATTTTTGGTGTTAGCATAGCCAACCACGTGTTACTTAGACCGAAGTGTGAATCAAATTCAAATTATAGTGACGATAATACAGTGAAATTAATTTTTCGTGTCACGGTATTAAGGCTAACTAAAACCACATTAAGGAGAAACGAAGTTCGCGGAGGCAGCTAGTATTATATAAATGAAGTATCGTCCGGATTTTCTCGACTTTTTGTGGAAAATTAAAGAAGCTGTTCTTTACTTCTATTTTTCTTTCTTCCTCGTGGGGGGCAGCAAAACGTCAGGACCATCGTTTTGTCGTATGGACAGCACGCACACTTCAAAATGATGGCCCTCACGTCTCACAGCGTTCTTCTGAAGTAGCTGCAAGGGAGCAAAGGGGCATCCGTGATCCGAGGTTATTAGAAGCATTTTTACAGGAAGCTTGATCCGTGGAAATCAAAACGAATAAGAACGCAGCTTCTTCTCACCTCAGCCTTTTGCATCTTATTCTGCTCGAGCAATCTCCACAATATATCCGCCATGTTCGTCTCTAAGACAATTTCGCCCATAACCGGTTCATCCAACACCTGATAGGTGGCGTCAGCGTCAGTTAACTCTTTAAATATGTTCGACGTCCTGGTGGACAGAAAAACTGTGTCCAGTTTATGTTTTCACCACACTTACTTTTTCTCTATTTAAGATTGCACATAGGAACATTATTTTCCAATAATAAAAGGGCGGCAGATGATGAACTATTTAGAATGTTGATGGTATTCATTGGAATGTTAGTAAAAAACTCTTCATGACGTAATAATGTTAAAATAAAACAGGTAGCAGCGACCTTTAATCCAGACAGTTCCTTATCTATATAAATAAATCTTATCTTAATATATATAAATCTCCTGTCACGATGTTTGTCCGCAATGGACTCCTAAACTACTTAACCGATTTTAAATTAAATTGGCACACCGTGAGCAGTCTGGTCCAACTTAAGAGATAGGATAGCTTAGATCTTTAATTATAGTCGCAATTTTATTTTATTGCAAATTATTTGTCTATAATTAATTGACAGTCACAATTATCTGTTAACTCCAAAAGATTCTAACAGATGTCGATACTTTTCGACTGGATTGAGTAAGTAATCAATAGATGGCACTGCTATGGTAAACCGACAAACGTATCATATAAGCTACAATTCAATATCATGATTATCAGGTGTTATTGAGGCTAAAGTATAAATTAAATTTATTTTGTAGTAAACGAAATACCGTTAAATTCAATAATTTTTACTTTTTTGCGTTGCCGGCCTTTCAAGAATTGATACGCTCTTTTCTTGAAGGACCCTATGTCGAATTGGTTCGGAAATACTTCTGTGGGCAGCTGATTCCACATAGTGGTGGTGCTCGGCAAAAACTGCCTTAAAAAACGCTCAGTTGTGGAACGACGGACGTCGAGCTGATACGGATGGTATTTTGTATTTTGCTTTGACGTCCGATAATGAAACTCAGCTGCGGGTATTAGACCGAACAACTCTTCTGAACCACCACCACCATGGTAAATGCGGTAGAAGATGCAGAGAGACCCAACATCTCTATGCAACGCCAAGGGACCAAGCCGCACGGAAAGTGATTGGTCGTCGACGATTCGAAGCGCTCTTCGTTGAATACGGTCAAGTGGAAGGAGCTGGTACTGGGGAACTCCCGCCCAGAGGTGAGAACAGTATTCCATATGGGGCCGAATTTGCGCTTTATAGAGTTGCAAGCGGTGGCCCGGAGTGAAGTACCGTCTCGCCTTGCTGAGCACACCAAGCTTTTTGGACGCTAATTTAGCCTTCCCTTCCAAATGACCGCGAAACTGGACGTTATTCGATATGTCAACGCCCAGTATTCTGATGTTGGCTGAGGCTTTAAGGAGAGTGCCTTCAAAGAGGGGAGTAGCGACAAAGGGAGTTTTTTTAGCGGAAAACGCGCAGACTTGTGTCTTCTTGGGGTTAAATTGGATTAGATTTAGTCTACCCCAGTCCGAGACTCCATGTAAAAGAGTTTCGACTCAGACACAAGTGTTAGCTTCTAATATTTATTTAATTAAATTCTAAACATTTTTATGAAACATATTCTTAAGAATCTTGCTACAAGTGCGCATGTGCAATAGTTATTATTGACTCGTTCGGTTGTTTACGAATTGTTACGAATTGACTCGACCATCTTCCCGAAGTGGAATGGTCGAGTCGGAGGAGGGAGTTGTGATTATAAAAGAGGTTGTGACACATGCGCACATGCCTTTTTCTTTGCACAAGTTTGAAGTTATACAGTTCACGTAAAATCAGTGAAGTAAATTATAGTGAATTAAGTCATCATTGAAGTGTTTAATTTCCTACCCTAAGAACTAAATCAACTACCACTAACACAAGTTTGTTCCGGCACTCATCAACAACAGCCCGAGAAAGGTCTACTAGTATCTCTACTGATGATATTAATTTTGCTGAAATACAGATATTTAAGGTTTTACAAAAACGTATACTTCTCTGATGTTATCCATAACATTAAAACCAGTAGCCGCTGCTCACGTTCTATTCAAAGATTATGTTCCTTTCTAGATATGCTGATGGGTTGATAAGGGTTGGTGGTAGACTAAAAAATGTCAATCTGCAGTATTATCAACAGCATCCTATTTTGTTACCGCGAAAGGACAGGATAATTGAGTTAATTATTTCTTATTATCATCGTCCTAACTGTCACGTTGGTCCAGTCACTTTAATACTCCTACAACGTTTTTGGATACTATCATGCCGCAGCATAGTGTGTTCAGTTATACATAAATGTAACTTTTGTTTCAAAGCAAATCTACTTTACTATAAATACTAGACTATCGTGTAAACGAATCAAAAGCTTTCGTTCATACAGCTGTAGACTATGCTGGTCCTATTTCTATAATTCCTTATCGAAAACGTGGAGTCCGCTCTATGAAAGCTTATCTTTGCATTTTCGTTTGTATGGTGATTCGTGCTGTGCACGTTGAGCTTACTACAGACCTTAGTACTAGTTCATTTCTTTCTGCATTTAAACGATTTATTGCGCGTCGTGGTTCTGTTTCTGTTTTGTATTCAGATAACGTAAAGAATTTTGTTGAAGCTAAAAATGCATTATCGGATATATTTACGCTTACAAATTCAAATGAATTTCATGGAACATTTGCAACTGAGCTTTCAAATAATCGTATTCAGTGGAAATTCAATCCTCCTCGAAGTCCTCATTTTGGTGGCTGCTTTGAAATATTTGTTAAAGCTTTTAAGAACCAATTGCGTTGTGTGATAGGTTATCAGTTACTTACGTACGAAGAAATAACTGTTCTTACACAAATTTAATCAGTTATCAATTCTCGACCGCTTACACTTTTAAGTGAGGATCCATCTGAGCTCACAGCTTTAACTCCGGCTCACTTCTTAATGTCATCACCAATAAAGTTTCTACCCGCTAAAATAAAAATAGATGAAGAACCAGTTTCACTTTTAAAATGATTTGCGTTATTGCCTGTTGTGCGTTTATGCCCATTACCGAATCAATAAATCCGCTTAATATACCGTTTAACAAACCGTTTAATATACCACTCAATAAACTGCTTACAAACCGCTTTACAACCGCTTTTCAAACCGCTTTAGAAACAACTTTAGAAACCGCTTTACAACCGCTAAACATATTTAGTTTTTTATTATATTATAATTTCTTTTACTATTTAAAAAAAAATCTCTTAATAAAAAAAAACTTAAAGGTTTTTTAGGCCGGGGGCAATGTTCACGCCATCCAGTAATATAGGTAATATTCCTCTATGTACACATTTCCTGTCTTTACCGCACCAATTCCCTAAACACCACTCTTTCTCTTTTACTATCTTTAAGTGTAGGAGGACGCCGACGCGAGGTCACGCGTGTGCTTAAGCTTGCGGTTCCGCTATTTTGCTTATACTTTTATTTGTGGTCTTCTCCCACGGAGACAGGTGAAGAGACGGAGGACTATAGGTGAGTGGTGTTTCCATATTTTTACGCCGCATTCCACTTGCCCTTCGGTCTACTTTTCTTTGTCTTCGTCGCTATAACGATATTGCACCATGCACTATTTAATTCAAATATAAATTGTAATTCTACGCAAGCAGACAATTATTGCAATATAAACCGGGTAAAAAAGTTCTTCGTCTTCAGTAAAATTGGATGGTTTAGCAGAAAATGGAAACAAGCACAGTATACGAGCACATATTTGTCAAGGCGGAGAATTATCCAAATTAGAAAAAGGCGTAGCACAAATGTTAACTTCAGTCAGCATGGAGCATCATAGAATCATCTCCGGGGTAGAAGAGACCCTACACCATAACACAGGTCAAGGGACAATGTATCGGTCTTCAATTCATATTAATAATATGTTTAATTCCAATGTGTGTACTATGAAGAAAATTGAGAGTAAATTATATATTGAATCTTTTAGCAAACCGACATGGTACTCCACAGAGCAAACGCAACTTGGTTGTAAAGTAAGCGGAGAAGATAAATCACATCGCGATAATGTGGGTAAGATCAAACAAAACTTGTCTTCGTCCATGTTTTCTAAGAATAATAAAAACTTAAATTGCAGCTTAGTGGTGTCTAAGCCTTTTTTAGAAGCACCGACCTAATTGTATACGGGACCCTTTTTGCAACGCAACTTAGGGAGCGTTCAAGCATTACGTAACGCATTTTTTTCCTTTTGTAAAACGTTACGATGCGGGGCGGGGATTGAATTACACGTTATTGTTAATATTGTTTTCTACTTTCCAGTACTTTACTCCACATAATGGTAAGTTTTAGGCTTAAAGAGTCACTGGAGTTGGTCACGAAACATTTTGCTATTGGAAACAGAAACGTTACGGCGCCTTTCAAGAGGGGTGGAGGGTTCAAGTATCTCCAAAAATTGCGTGACCTAATACTTGAACGCTCCCTTAATACAAGAGTCTGTATATAGCTGTAAGAATACCATAACATTATAACTAGAAACAGTTATAGCAAATTTTCACATGGATCAGAAAAGGTTGTACGCAAATTAAATGGTTTAAAATCAATAAAGGCAAGAAATATGAGCAACAAGCATTCGTGAAAAAGCAGGAATTTCGAAGAAAAAAATGAGTTAAGAATAGAAAAAAATTTACAGGAAGGTCAGAAAGAGTCGCTCCGCACTATAGCAGGCTCACCGATTCAGGATTTCGTAAAAGTAATATACAGCAAACTTAGTCGGTAATGAAATTGTTGGCGACTCGTAAATATAAATAGATATAGATTATACGTTAATTTTGGCGACTCTATAATTATAAGATAAATAAGAATATTTTTGGCAGGGCATAAGTAGAAATTGAGTATGAGTTATAAGTTTGATGAGAATATTGCTGATAGCTTATAAGTAGAAATTAAGTATGTGTTATAAGTTCTATAATTAAAATATGTAAATAATTTAAGTATGAAAAATGGTTAATAAATAAATGAACAAATGCTTCGCCGAATAAAAGGGTCGCATAGCTCTCGTCGCGGTATACCGGCGCAGATGTTTGTAAGCGCAGCTCTCGTCGCGGTATACTGTTCGAGTACTTAAGCTCGGCGAGATCTACGCAAAATTCTCTTTCCTCTCTCCTCTGACTACGAACTGGGACCCACGAATAATCGGCGAAGCAAGAAACAAGATCAAGGCGCAGTTTCATTTCGAGACAACGTCAAACAATTACGCACTAGCAGGGGTGCGTGGGTTAAGGCGGTGCCAGCACTACGTCAAACCGTCTTGACAAAACGTACGAAGTCAATCCCCACCGGTATACAAAACCGCGCCGAGGAACTTTGGTTACTGCACGGGCGTATTCAAACGACATAAACGTAACGACGACTTAAACGTTATATCCCGTGCAGGCCCGAGTACCTGAGGTGTCGTAGGGATTGGCAACAATAGCGGTACGTACGAAGTCAATCCCCACCGGTATTCAAAGCCGCGCCGAGGAACTTTGGTTACTGCACGGGTGTTTTCAAACGAACACATAAACGTATTATCCCGTGCAGGCTTGAGTCTCTGAGGCGTCGTGGAGGTTGGCATTCAACAGAAATACTATGAGTCAAATATGAGAAATCAGAGGAAAAGAAAGAAAGGTTAAACTTTGGAATATGTACCGTCGATATAAGATGGTTTAGGGGCGGAGGGGAAGGGAATGGGGTTGAGGGCTACCCTCCTATGCCATCCCCAACCTGCGCAGGCCCATGGTTATGGAGATATTCATAATTAAATAAAAAAATAAATTAAATAAAAAAATAAATTAAATAAATAAAAAAATTTGAGGTTAGAATGGTAACGATTTAGAAACCGTGGCCCAAATTCGATGATACTGTTTATGTAGGTACTCTGTACCTTGATTGGAACACCTCCAAGTGATTTTTGCTGCCAGAGTTGCGTCTAAGTATTAAAAAAAATGATATAAAATTTTGTGTAATGTATACAAATTCGTAAACAAACCGTACATCTTCTACTTTTTTATTGGTTATTAGAGATGGGACATTCTGCATTTTTTTTTTTTTAATAAATCGATTTTTTTTAAGCATGAAAAATAGTTTTTTTATATTTACCGATTATTTCCTAATTTTTGAACTATAAAGTTTTAGAATAATAACCCTCAACCACTTACACGCGCCAGAAACAGTTATTAAAAAAAATATTAATATATTTACCTAACCTAACCGAACAATAGATAATAATTGGTTTTTGGACTGCTCCGGCGCTACGGGAAATGCAGCCCCTCCACCCTTGCGTACCAAAGCACAGGCATTTTATTCAAGCCTCTGCAGCTTCGGCTTTTTGGTCGCCTTCGGCGGCCAGCCTTAGCCGCTACGGCTTGCATTGCAACCTGTGCTTTGTTACAGCGGGTGAGGGCTGCTCTTCCTGCGCGCCTCCGAGCTTTTATATACACTCTAGGGGTAGGGCAGACAAGACCACGTGGATAGTGGGGTGCTCTGATTCGGTTTTGGGTAGCTTTTGGATATTAAATAAGTAAGTAAACACTTAATTGATTGATGACACAGAATTAGATAATACAGAAAGTTACAAAAAACGAAATGAACTTAATATATTTTATATACATATTTAATCGCAGTTAGTAGTTCTTCGTATGCATCCAAATGATTTATCAAAACTCTTCAAGAGTACTATCGATTCTTTCAAAATAATCGGAACGCTACACTAAGTGATTGACGTTTGAGATCAATTATTTGTCAAATATATTTTGAAATGGCGTGTTATTTACCAATTTTTATGAAATTTTTTAAAAAATGTATCTCATGAACCGTAAGTTTTCGCAACCGAAAACTTTGCAAAACTCTTTCTTTTAGTGAGTACTATCTACAATAAAAATATGGGCTTTTAAATCAACGGTCCATATTGGAAAGTTTAGCGAAGAAAATGTTTGTTTATTTTCCTCACAAGCAATCTGATGCACTAGAAAAAATTAAAGAATTCAAGTGTCAAGTATAAAGTGCCTTCGTTCTGACAATAGTCTTGAATATGTGAATGCAAATTTTTCTTTAAAACTGCTGGAATAGTTCATCAAACCACCACTCCATACACTCCAGAGCAAAATGGAGTGGCCAAGCGTATGAACAGAACTTTAGTTGAAAAGGCCAAGTGCTTGTTAATTAACACCAAACTATCTTAAAGATACTCAGCTGAATCGGTACACACCGCTGCTTATCTAATCAACAGATCTCCAACTCGGTCACTCGACTAAAAAATTCCAGAAGAGGTCTGGGCCAGAAGCAAACCAAATATTGGTCACTTAAGAATATTTAAGTCAGGCAATGATTCATCTTCCAAAGAAAAGAGAAGAAAGTGGGACCCAAAAGCGCAAAAAGCAATATTCATTGGCTATTGTGATCATACGAAAGGATTTTGATTAACAATTCTTAGCTCCAAAACGGTAATCAAAAGTAGATATGCAGTCTTTCTTGAAACTACAGTAGAGAGAAATTATGTGTTAAAGGTTTTGATACAGGATAGCTCAATGTATGACTCATTATCTGAACCATCTGATAATTCCACATGTGAGTGCTCTAATGACACATTACAATTTGGGAGTACTGACTACTATTCTGCACAAGATCACAGTACAGATAGTGATCAAACCAGAAAATTGAAATACCCTCTCACTCCAAAATAACTATGAGACCAAGAAATAGAGAATTTTGAGAATTATTCTTAAACCAGAAAGGAGATCAAGAAAATTTTATATGTGTCATGGTGAAGATGCTCTTGTACCACTAAATTATAATGAGGCCATCACATCACCTGAGTTTGAAAATTGGAAACATTAATTAGAAAAAGAATTAAAACCTCATAAGCAAAATGGACCCCAAAATGCAAAGCCAATTGGAAGCAAATGGGTTTTTCAAATCAAAGATGAACCAACATTCCCTCATTACATACTCGCTTGTGTGCAAAAGGTTATGCAGCTCAAGAAAAGTTAGAAATAATTCAACTACTGCTTTTCTGTATGGCGAGTTAAAAGAACACATTCTGATGGCAGCAGCTCAGACTAGACTGCAAGCCTAATATGATATGTAAACTCGTAAAATCATTATATGGATTAAAACAGGCACCTAGATGCTGGAACACTAAATTTAGCTCAGTTCTCAATAAGTTTGGTTTTGAGAAAAGCAAAGGGGATAAGTCTGCTTATATTGGATGGAATTCTGTTCTGCAAAAATAAATCTGCAATGATGGAAGTAATTCATGAATTACAAACAAACTTTGAAATAAAAGTATTATGTGAGGTTTGGGATGCAAATTGAGAAAAAAAATTTTTTGAGGGATACCCGGGTGGAACGAAGTTCCTTTAGAATAATTAGTGAAGGAATTGTAATTTTTTTAAAGTTATAAATATATATTTTTTATTATTAACAAATATAATGAAATATAAACTTAATCAGTAGGCTCAATTTTAGTAATAATTGGCTTGTGGTTACTGAAGAATTCTATTTTATTTAAATGTCTTGAAAAAACTGCATCAATGGTAGTATTATATTTTGTTATTGATTCTGCTGGATTTGCTGGTTTATTCTTAAATCAAATCTTTCCTCTAGAAACTGTAACAATGGTTTTGATTTTTCATTACTCAAGTTGACGTTAAAATCACTGGCCAAAATGAAAATGAGTGGATATAAATTTGTGTTGTATCTGTTAAGCATTTGAGATACATCTTTAGAATACTCCAGGAGTGCTCGATGAATGAACTCCTGAATATCTATTAATTTGTTATTTGGTGAGACATAGGACTGCCTTGACTAAGGTAACACCGTTTTCCATTACACATAAATCTGCAGCACTTGTACGTCTTATGTGCAAGTCCTGAATATTGTTCATAAGTTAGTTAATAAATAGGGATGTGATAAAATAACCGTTTTTTTTAAAGTAAAAATAATTGAGAATCAATCATAGTTGATTTTTCATCTGCCACCTTCCGTCCTGACATCTGACATTATGTCTGGTCTTTTATAACCCAGATCTCAAACTATTAGGGATATTTGATATACATCGATGTTTACAATGCGATACATCGAATAGATCCGATACTTTGAAGAGGTATTGAGATTGAGTGAGGTATGAACAGTTATTTAAAAAATATATATTAATATACTAACCTAACCTAACCACTTCCACGCGCCGGAAACAGTTATTTAAAAAAAAATACTAATCATAATAGGTTTTTTGGACAGCTCCGGCGCTATGGAAAATGCAGCCTCTGCACCCTTGCGTCCCAAAGCACAGGTATTTTCTCCGCGCCTACGGTTTTAAAACAAAACACTAGGGGTAAAACAGACTAGAGTCTGGCTAATGAAAGTTGATACTGAAAAAGCGCGGCAAATTTAAAAAATATTAGCATGGCAGCCCTAAAGTAAAAAGGAAAGTTGGAACAACTCACTTTGATACTTTGACATTCATTTTTATTTTACTAGTGGATGCTTGCAATTTTGTCCGCGTTATGACGAGATTAAAAGTAGCTTATATCACTTGTTAACTCTTTATTAACTCCATACCAAACATCACACGGATACGTCACTCCATTATGGCGTATTAAAGGAACAAACAGGCTATCAAACACTATCATGAGTATCAATATTATCATGAGTTTAAATATTTGTAAATCTATGTGAATATGTATCAAAGAAAACAACACCATATATTTTTATACTCTTTTTTAATCACTATAATCAGAATCTGAATCTAAAAATTCTACATGGAGTGAATCGTCAAAATCACTGGAGTCGCTGCTGTCTCTTAAATGGATGATGAATCTTTCTAAATTATTTTCAGTTATATGGTCTCTTCTTTTGTTCTTGTCTTCCACAGGAATGACATGGTCTGTCATTTTTTTCCAATCATCTGCTGTAATACTCTCAAAAGATTGTTTTATGAGATCCTTGAACTCTTTTGGAGTTCAGCTTACATTTTTGCTTCCCACGTTTCTTTTTGCTAGACTCCATATGAGTTCTATAGCATTTAGGTCACAATGATATGGAGGAAGTCTTAGCACTTCATGTCCGTTTTGGCTTAAAAGTTCATCAGCTTCATAAATAGGTTCTGGTGTGTTCTGTTTTACTAAGCAGAGCAACTCTGCTTTTGAATAGTATGTTTCAAATGAAATACCATTCAATGTAAGCCAATTCTGTATCTCTAACTTTCGATTTTGAGATGTGGGCGCTTTATTTATTATGACAGAATGGTATGATGCATTGTCCATTACAATTACACTTGGTTCATTTAAATTGGGAATAAGCTTTTCTTGAAGCCATTTGTTGAAGTTTGTGGAATTCATGTCATGGTGGTAGTCGGTCATTTTAGATTTGGTGCTTAAATACTAACAATGAGTTTGGAATAGGGCCTTTCTCTGATCCTGCATGCACAATAATATATCGTTTTCCTGACGATATATTTTCAATTATTCCACTTGTTGATGGACCTTGCCAACATTTTTAGGCTTATAGGTTTTGTGGACATAAGTTTCATCTAAGTAGATTATTGGCTTACCTTCTGCACGTTTCGATGCAATGGTACGCAAAAAGCGATGTCTCCATGCAGCTATGACATATCGTTCAATTAATAATGACCAGTCATTTTTGTTTTTCTTAAATTCATAATCGTTGGCTAATAATATGCGACGGAGAGTTTCACGACATCCACCAAATTCTATACTTTCTTTTAACTCTACCAACAAAGATCTTAATGTTGGTACTTGTTTCCTCACACAGTAAAATTCGTTTACTTTATTACGAATAACATCCATATCGAAACTATCTAAGTTCGACACTTTTGAAGGGTGAGGTCGTTTTTTACCTGGAATCCTCCAGACCCCTTCGTTCACCGCACCTTCTTTTTTAATTCTCTTCAATGTAATAACACTTACATCTGTAAAAAGAATAAAATAAAATGTCAATTATCGTGAGTCTCAAAACTAAGAAATAATAGAAAATACACAAGTATTACAAAACTAGTCTAAGATTAACGTTGAGTGAAAACTCACCGGTGAGTGAAGTTCTTCTAAGTACTGGTTCTGCGATTTCATCATATCTTTTTGATCTAAATCTGTGACCTTTTCAATTGCTTGTTTAACTTCAGTAGTTCGTGCATTATCCTCAAGACTATCTGTAAAAGAACAATAACATTGACATAAAGTGACTAAAACTAATATGTACTTATTTAAAATAAAAAAATATCAAGACATTTTGACCGTACTAACCAAAAAAATCAGTCACAGTACGTAAACAATCCTATTTTTCTCGCAATACGGCTTGTTTCACAAGCTTTTTCTCTTCATATTTCGAAATCATACAAAACAATAGTTTTCGCACATCACTCTTTATAGTTTTATTCATTTTTATAGCATTAACACGGATATATCACAACAAAACTATACGCAAGTCAACCACAACGAAACATCCACTACACGCCATCTTGTTGCGTCAGAGATAGGGATACCATACACTGATTCCGATTTTACAAAATCTTTCGGAAAACAGCCGAAAATTAATTTCTTTAAAATAAAATTGCCAAGTTTTTCTCTAGTAAATAGTGTATCTAATTAATTAAGTTATTTATTAGACTAACTTAAGGCTCTTGAAATGATCCAACACGTACATACGATACTTATTTTCGATGAATACAATTTTAGCACACGTACAAATTTTTAAAAATCATTTTATAAAATGTTTAAAATAAGTTTGTTTTAAAAATGCCTTTTTTGAATTAATTGTTCCTAAGTACTTTCTGCTTAAAATACCCCAATTTGTAGGGTAAATATCCGATGGTAGGAACACTTTAGTGTTGTTTTATAAAAAGTTTGCAAAAAAATCCAGTATCTACTTTCGTTAGCCAGACTCTAGTAACACATCAGTTGAGGTTGACTGAATCTATGTTGTCATAAATGCGGACCTAACTTAACCGAGATCTAGTTTACATGTAGATTAATAATAATGTAACAGTTAACATGTAGTAAATATTAATTAATAGTGCTATAAAACAATTACCTCAATTGTAAAAGAAAGTAATGGATTTAATTTCTGACAAAATCTACATTCGAAATGCCGGTATGCGTTTATATATTTAAAAGGGATTAGAATAATTTCAATGTCTATTATTCTATAACGTTAAAATTAAAAAAAAATGAGGGAATAGATAAATAAAAATATCAATTATTTATTATTCCTCGATTTTTCATGCTAAAAACAATCGATTAATTAAAAAAGCTATTTTTTAATGCAAAATGTCACATCTCTAATAAGCAATAGAAAAGTAGAAAATGTCGAATTCTTTACAAATTTCAATACATTACACAAAATTAAATACTTAAACGCAAATCAGGCAGCAAAAGTCACTTGGAAGTGCCAATCAAGGTCTCCCGAGACTCCTACGTAATCAGTATCATCAAATGAGGCCATGAGAGCCAGAGCGGCCTAACTGCATGTTTTTCAATATTAATTTTATTCGTACTATTCGTAAATAGCAAACCTCATAAAGCCATAGTGGCCTAAAAATGGTACAAAAATAATTCATAGGTAGCGTTACCATTAACATCTTTGCCTATCGGACATTCATAAAGTTTGGTAGCGCTACAGTGGCCTATGTGAATTAGGCCAATTATGCACTATGGCAACACTAATGTCTTAATGTTAATTTCATTATTTTTTTCATCTTAATGTCATTATTTTGACTTTTAGGCCACATTGTCAAGTTTCGCGGTATTTGGCTATTTGTTTTGTTGATGGAAAAAGGTGATTTTCTTGCATTAATGTATTTTAATTGGAAAATATGGCACAAAGAAACTTAAGAGATGTTGAAAACATAATGGAAGGTAAGTAAATCTTAATTTTGATAGACATTTTGTCTGTTGTTTCAATGAGTATTGCAAGGACGTATTATAAATGCAAATCTCTTTATTTTTAGAAATCTTTGGGGTGTATGCGGAGGATCCCTATCAAGATTCAGGTTCGGAGTATTTGCCCACAAGATCGCCATCGCCATCTGAGGATCTACTGGATATTTATATATATATATTTTAGGGGTTGGGTTTGGATCTATGCTTCTACGGTTTCCAGCACGACATGCTTGCATTAGCATGGTAGCATAGGTGCAAACCCACCCTACCACATCCTTCTGATGGGTAGGGAGGCGTGGTCTTGGGGGTAGCGCAGGTCGCTGTGATCCCCAAGGCAAGTTTGGTGGACTAACCTTCCCGAGGTTGCCAACCCTGTTTTTGGTCTAATACCCTATGTATTAGACGTAACTAAAACCACCAAGCGAACTTTTGCAGGGATGTAGAGGTCATGTCCTTGCGAGTTCATCATCCAAAATAAAAGGACGGTGGACAGTAAATGACCTCCCGCGTGTTTGTGCCGTGCGCGGGGACCCGTACGGGGGGATGAAGGAGTCCTGGAGGTTGAGTGGAGTAGTGCGCCGGTACAGTTGTGCGCTGCACACAACACACCTCTTTGGTCTGGATTTCCCCTCACACGGGAGGCCGTGGATTAGCTGACAACGGTCAACCGGCTGTGGTATCCCGTAAGAGGGCTACCAAGCGAGAGTCGGGGTGTGGGTGGGGGGGGCGTCGGCGTGGCACGGGACTCGGGGTGAGTTTGCGTCATCGTCTCGGGATGCGAACAGCTCCGTACTCTCTTGCGGCGTGCGGACGCGCCTGCCCCTCTACACGTTGACTCTATACCGAAGGAGTAGCTCTGACGTCGCTTGCTGAGCAAGGGACGTCCCCGACTTGAGGGCTCCGTGGCGGGTGGAGAGCTCCGACGGTGAATCTATTTCATACCACCACATGTATAGAGAGACAAAACACACAAACCAACAAAAGGCTGCATCCACAGATGCGCCTAAAACTAACATAAACAGGGTTGCGTCGCAGGACGTGTTGAGGTGCAAGTCACCAGTGACACGATACTCTGATGCCCCTATCTCGCAAACGGATGCACCCAATAGGGCAGCGTCCGAGGCACCAAAGGAGAGGGCAGCGGCTGAGGAAGCGCCAAACCGGGATGCACCCTTAACCGTGCCCACTCCAATGGTATCTCATACACCACCACACAAGGATGCGTCCACTGTTGCGGCCAGGCTGACTGCGTCGGTCGAGCAGAAGATAGCAACTCCGAAGGATGATACAGCAATGTCTGCGTCCATAGGGGGGGCATCCGAAGCAAGATCGATGCGGAAGACCGAGGCTGCGACGATGAGCACGTCCAGTGCACAAACCTCGACCATGGACATGTCGGCCCTGAAATCAGCGATTCAGGAATCGACTCCCAGGATGGTCCTAAGCTCCTCAAAAAGGCGACGGCTCAGGAAGGCCAAAAGGGCGACGGAACAGCAACAGCTGATTACCGGCTCTCAGAGGATACCTGAGAACCCTGGAACTGCCCCCGCGGTTACCACAACTGCAGGACGCGGGAAAAGGGCACCGAAGCCGACTGGGTCCTCTGCCGCGCTCAAGCCTATTGGCTCTAGGTGCGGTAAAGGACCTAGAGGGGGGTACCAAACCAAAAACCCAAACCAAACCAAACAACAAACAAAGGGCCAGAAACGCGATCGGCCAGAGGAAACCGTGACACCGACTGGGGAGAGTAAAAGGGTTAAACCTAACAAACTCCGGCTGGAGTCAGGGACCTGGGCCAGTTACGCGGAAGCGGCAGCATCCTACAAAGCCAACGAGCTTTGTGTTGCCGTGATGACTGAGCCCTTTATAGACATGACACAAGAACAGGTAGATAACATCCGCCTACAAATCGAGGGTAAAATTCAAGATGAGCTCATGGCGGATCTTGAAGCTACCCTAGCAACTGAACCCAACGACATCAGATTCCGGGGAAGAGCCCACTTCTCAGATGGTGTCCTCAAAACTTGGTGCGAGGATACCTACACGCTGGGATGGCTTACCGGAGCATGCGATGTCATCAACAATCCGATACCGGACACCAAACTGGTGGTACGGCCTCAGTCAGACAGTCCGAAGAAGGTGCCGTGCTTACTGCATGTTCCAGAGTTCACTGGTAGCACGGAAACTTTACGGAAACTGATCACCAGGCAAAACCGCCACCTAAACATCAGATCTTGGACCCTGACTCACGAACGTAGAACACAGGACCCGACAGGCGTATCTTTGTTCCTTCGTGTTCCGGAATATGAGATCTCAAAGATCAAGGCACACGAACGTCGCATCTACTATCTGATGGGGAACATCTATATCCGAATTCTGGAAAAGGATGAACCCTCAGTGGTAGCTGCCGCCACAGTAACTACTGCCAGTACATCGGGGACGGGATCCTCGGGGCCAAAGCCGCCCTCGTCAACGACGGAGATAGCCGCGGTTGCCGAGGTAAACGTCCCCATGGAGACAGTTCAACAACCACCCTCACCGGTGCAACTAACCTCGGATGACGAGTTCTTTCAGGAGACAGGGGGGAGTGAATTCAGCGACAGCTGTTTGCGCTCCTCCCCCTAACCGGACTGACCTTATCCAGACCAACCTCCAGCACAGCCAAACAGCGTCGGCTTCACTACGCAGACTGCTGGAGACCAACCCGAAGACCATTGCCGCGATCCAGGAGCCGTGGATCAGGAATGGCAAGGTATGCGGCCTGGGTAACACCGGTGGTAAACTTTTGCTGGATACCTCAGTAAGTAACCCAAGAACCTGCATTATCATACCTAAACATGTACCAGCATACCTAATTAACGAACTGTGTTCAAGGGACCTTACAACCATTAGGTTACCTAGGGACGCACATCCAGACATCGTCCTGGCGTCCGCCTACCTACCGGGTGACGAGGACGTGCCCACTCCAGAACTCGGCCTTCTGGCTGACTACTGTGAGAGGGAGAAACTGGAGCTTATAATCGCAGCAGACTCCAACGCGCACCACACGCTATGGGGTAATGCAAATACCAACGCTCGAGGTGAGAATATGCTTAACTTCATTCTTAGCAATAATCTTATCTTAGCAAACAGCGGCTCTGAACCAACCTTTATCAACGCACGCTCGCAAACCATAATCGATCTAACAATGGTGACCTCTGGTCTGTCAGATCACATACAGGATTGGCATGTCTCCAGAGAGCTATCATGCTCAGATCACAGGTGGATCCGCTTTACAATCAAAGGGGAGCTACCTAAACCACAACCACGACGCATACCTCGGAGAACTGATTCAGTAAAATTTTACAATATAATCGGCTCAGAGGTAAGCAAACTAACAATACCAACCACCATTGATGTACAAGACATAGACAAACATGTAAATAACCTAACGTCCCTACTCCAGACCAGCTTTGAACGGTCGTGTCCCCTTACCATGCCTAGGTGGGGGAGTAGACATAACTGGTGGTGCCCCGAACTGGAGAGACACCGAAAGAAGGTCAGGAAGCTGTTCAATAGAGCAGGAAATACCCGTTTACCTGCCGACTGGGACAAGTACACAATCGCGAGAAGACGATTCAAAAAACTTTTACGCTCTAGGAAGCAAGAGTGCTGGAGACACTTCTGCACCAGCATTGAAAGCAACAACCAGGCAACCAGAGTGAAATCATGCCTCTCTAGTGAGCCTTATCACTCAATTGGTTGTCTTAAAAAACCTGATAAATCATTTACAAAAACCGATGCAGAAACATGTGAACTACTGATGGAAACACACTTTCCAGGCTGCATAATTGCCAACGACCAAGCATGGCAACCCTACTCAGAAAGTGCCACCACCGACTCAGACTGGAATGTAGCTCACAAAATAATCACAAATGAAAAAGTAACATGGGCAATCAACTCCTTCCTACCATTCAAAGCGGCTGGCCTGGATGGCATCTTCCCAGGCCTACTAAGATGGAGTGGAAACCTTTTGGTGGACTATCTTGTCTCAATCTTCCGAGCATGTATAGCCCACCGCTACATACCCTTGAAATGGAGGGAAGTGAAAATAATATTCATCCCAAAACCAGGCAGAGAGGACTATACCCAGGCAAAATCCTTCAGACCCATAAGCCTCACATCTTTCCTGTTAAAAACAATGGAGAGGCTTGGAGATCTGGAAATACGTAGCCAGGTATCGCTATCCAAATTCCTGCACCCAAATCAGCATGCCTACAGCCCAGGCAAGTCAACGGATTCATCACTCCACAACGTTGTGTCTCGCATTGGCGACTCCCTGAAGTTAAAACAGTCAACCCTTGGTGCATTTATTGACATCGAAGGCGCTTTTGACAAAACAAACTTCACGAGCATTACCAGAGCACTCGTTACATGTGGAGTATCATCAACCCTGATAGGGTGGATAAACAACATGCTAAAACAACGAGCTATACAGTTCACTGTTAATTCCACGACACGGGGCATTGTCAGCAGACGCTGCCCGCAAGGTGGTGTCTTATCGCCGCTACTGTGGAACCTCGTAGTTAACGAGCTCATCACAGAACTCAACGCTGGCAACCTCTACACAGTGGGTTATGCGGACGACATAGCTATCTTGATATCGGGAAGCTTTGAAAGTACCCTATGCGATCTCATGGGAAGGGCTTTCAAAGTAATTGAGAGATGGTGCAACAAGCACGAGCTATCTGTCAACCCATCAAAAACAGAGCTAATACTCTTTACAAACCGGAGGGTTCTGGGACCACACAGGCTTCCAAAACTCTTCAACACACAACTCAAACTCAAAAATGAAATAAAGTACTTGGGTGTGATTCTGGACAGTAAACTGCTCTGGAACAAACACCTAGAACACAAACTGAGCAAAGCAACGATCGCCTTCTATCAATGCAAAAAGATGCTAGGCGTGAAATGGGGCCTATCGCCTAAAATAACATTATGGCTATACACTGCCATAATCAGGCCAATGCTGGCCTATGGAGCCCTGGTTTGGTGGCCAAGATCTGAACTTCAAATGGCGATCACGAAACTGGGACGCTTCCAAAGGCTTGCCTTGTCCGCTGCTAGCGGTTGTATGAGAACAACTCCGACCGCAGCAATGGAGATAGCCCTGCAAATCTTACCTCTAGACCTACACATACAGCAGGAGGCGGCACTTGCGGCCATCAGGCTTATGGTATTGGACCTATGGGGAAAAAACCACTACAGTTCACACACAGTGATTCTCAACAGGGCAATAGAGTACCAACCTCTTATAGCTGCGCCATGTGACAGAATCACTAATCAATTAATATTCAACAAGAAATATCTTATACAACTGAGAGAAGAGGAGCAAGATCAGTCGCCCCTGAATGAGCTACGTATATACACTGATGGCTCAAAAACAGGGTGTGGCTCAGGCGCTGGTATTTTCTCCTTTGATCTCAACATCAACATACACCTACCTCTGGGCACACAAAGCACAATCTTCCAATGTGAATGTGTCGCTCTAACCGAAGCAGCTAGAGCCGTACAGCGGATGGGAGTCAACGACTTTTACATTAAGCTCATATCGGACAGTGCATCCGTGCTGATGGCGCTCGGTAACGAAAACACAAACAGCAAACTAATACTGGAGTGTCACGAAGCACTGGAGGCAATAGCTCTAACAAATAGAGTTACCTTACAGTGGATTAAGTGACACAGTGGCTCTCTCGGCAACGATGCAGCCGACGAGCTTGCGAGAAGAGGCTCTGGTATGATACCTGCTGGCCCGCATCCGCTCCTCCCCTTGCCCTTCTCGCTAGTTCGAACCTGGATTCGCCAGAGATCCACTGTACTCCAGAATCAACGATGGTCGCGAAGTGTAGATTGCAAACAGTCCAAAATGGCTCTGCCGGCTGTGAACCCGCAACTTACTAAGCGACTTCTAAACCTGAACAGAACCAATCTCAAAACAATCATAGGGACAATCACGGGCCATTGTCTCCTTAACAAACATCTTTTCGTCCTAGGCGCAACAGACAGCCCCTTGTGCAGAGGCTGTTTCAGCGCAGAGGAATCAGTCACCCACGTAGTCCTGGAATGCGAGGCTGTGGCTAATCAACGTACAAAAATCCTCGGAACAGTGAGGTCGCTCCGCGAAGCCTGTGAAGTGCCCGGGAGACTTCTGTGCTTCTGGAAGGAGTTGGGCTGGCTAAATTAGTCAGGGCTTCTACGCACAACGGACCGACTACGTGTCTAAGTGCGGAAATTGAGTCCACCTACCTAAACCTAAACCTATATATATTTTAGATACAGAAAACCAGTCTCGGCTAAACTTTCCAATATGGACCGTCGATTTAAAGCCCATATTTTTATTGTAGATAGTACTCACTAAAAGAAAGAGTTTCGCAAAGTTTTCGGTTGCGCAAACTTAGCGGTTCATGAGTTACATTTTTTTAAACTTTTAGTACAAATTGGTCTCCATTTAAGAAAGCAGTTTTCACATCAAGATGTGTTACTTCTAGGTTGAACTGCACTGATAATGCGAATAATAACCTAAGTGTTAAGTGTTATACCATACTACTGAAGAAAATGTTTCACTATAGTCCACACCATATTTTTGACTACAACCTTTAGACACAAGTCTAGCTCGATAGCGGACATTATTTTCACTATCACACTTTTTTTTAGAACCCTCTTGCACTTAACTATATTGCCACTTGCAGGAATATCAACAACTTCCTACGCTTTGTTGTCTTCGAAGTTTTTCAGCTCTTCTTTCACTACCTGTTCCCATTGCTCCTTCTCTGGTCCCCTTACTGCTTCTTCTAATGTCAGTTCATCACTAAAATATTCATTACACTGTTCTGTGCACATATATCCAAACCTTTCTGGTTTTTGTCTCACCCGTTGTGACTTTGATGTGGTTTCTGGTTGCTGCTCTTCCTCAGATGTCATGGACCCCTCCTCTGGTACATAGGTTTCATCCATGTCATTCGTTGAAATGAATGAATCCTCTCCATCATGGTCTGACACCTCTCCCACTGAAGATGTATGTAGACTATTTTCTGCTGGTTTGTCTTCTACCACTTCCATTTCAATCATATTTTCTTGATGAGATAACTTTTCATTTATGAAGACAACATCTCGACTGGTTATAATAGCCTTTGTTGAAGGATTGTATAACCTATACCCTTTGACATCCTCAGGATAACCAACCAGTATGCATTGTTCTGATTTCTTGTCCCGCTTACGTCTTCTCTCCTTGGGTATATGTCTCATGACAGTACTACCAAAAATCCTTAAATGACTGAGGTTGGGTTTGCCTCCTGTCCACAACTCGTACGGTGTACAGTGGTTCAATCCACTTTTTACAATTCTATTTTGTAAATAGACTGCTGTGTTAATGGCTTCAGCCCAAAATTCCTTGCCTAATCTTGCATCAAATAAAAGGCATCTTGCTTTCTCGATCAGAGTCCTATTCATACGTTCACAAAGCCCGTTTTGCTCAGGAGTGTAGGGATTGGTTCTTTGATGAATTATACCCATTTTCTTCAAATAATTATCAAAATCTCTGTTACAGAACTCTGTGCCATTATCACTTCTAAGTATTTTTATTTTATTTGACGTTGAATTCTCAACTCTTGCTTTATATTCTTTAAAATATTGTCATTCTCAAGTCTCATTTTTACCTTTTAAACAATAAACATATGTCATGCTGCTGTGATCATCAACAAAAATGACAAAGTACCTTGATCCTCCTAGCGATACATTCTCCATTGGGCCACATATATCACTGTGTACTATTTCCAATAGCTTAGTACTCCTGTTCCCTTTATTATTGAAGGGCAACTGACTTTGCT
The DNA here is from genome assembly GCF_905147105.1 of Pieris brassicae. Classification (NCBI taxonomy): domain Eukaryota; kingdom Metazoa; phylum Arthropoda; class Insecta; order Lepidoptera; family Pieridae; genus Pieris; species Pieris brassicae. The sequence goes on along the minus strand of NC_059679.1, from coordinate 4,449,676 downwards.
TTCCTTCACAGCACACTATACAGTTGGGACTTGTTGATGTCGGCCTTCTCAGTAAATTTGACCCCCTCCACAGCATCCTGCATTCTATTCATGTTATCACTGTTGACATGTCCCAATCTACGATACCAAACTTCTGGAGACTCTGCTGTTGCTGCCACCAAACAAGATGAAGTATTTAGTTTATAAACTCCATTTATAAGTGATGCAGTCGCTACTAGAGTGTCCTGTTTATTAAATATCACGCATCCATCGCTTGTAAAATACACCTTGTTACCCTGCCTTATCAGTTGGCTTACTGACAATAAGTTGGTAGATAATTTGGGCACACACAACACTTTTTCAACAGTTGTGTTAAAGTCACATCCTTCAGTTGATGTTGTTATGTTTACGTTTCCACAACACAACACTGGGATTTTATTCTGGTTAGCAACCATGATTTCCTTGGTGAACCCAGAATAACATTCGTCGACCATCCAATCTTTATTGCTTGTCAAATGCGAACTTGCCCCAGAGTCGACATACCAGTCACTCTTGTCAAATATTCTGCTAAAAAACACGGCACTGAATGCATTACTTGTTTTTGACGATTTATTTTCAGAATTCTTATAAGATTTATCTTTATAAGTGCATTGATTACGGTAGTGGCCATGTTGCGCCCAATCGCAATAACCTCCTTGTTCTCCAAAATAATGGAATCCATTATTAATGGCCAGCTCTTGAGTTATCTAGAGGGCCACCAGCTGATTAGCGATTATCAGTACGGCTTTCGTCGTCGTCGTTCAGCTGGTGACCTTCTAGTATACCTTACTCATAGATGGGCAGAGGCAATTGAGTCCAAGGGGGAGGCACTAGCGGTTAGTTTGGACATAGCGAAAGCCTTCGATCGGGTGTGGCACAAAGCACTGCTCTCGAAGCTACCAGCCTACGGGCTTCCTGAGAAATTATGCGACTGGATCTCCAGCTTTCTAGCCGATCGGAGCATCAAGGTCGTCGTCGACGGAGCATGTTCCGACCTTAAACCCGTGAATGCTGGGGTCCCACAAGGCTGTGTTCTGTCCCCGACCCTGTTTCTTCTGCATATCAATGACATGTTGCAACTTAGCAACATTCATTGCTATGCGGACGACAGCACTGGGGATACTCTTTACACTGGCCGGGCAGGTATTTCTCGGGCAGTTGTCGATGAGTACCGGAACAAACTTGTGTCTGAAGTCGAAACTCTTTTACGTGGAGTCTCGGACTGGGGTAGACTAAACCTAGTCCAATTAAACCCCAAGAAGACACAAGTTTGCGCGTTTTCCGCGAAAAAAATACCCTTTGTCGCTACTCCTCTTTTCGAAAACACTCTTCTTGAAGCCACAGCCAGCATCGGAATACTTGGCGTTGACATATCGAACGACGTTCAGTTTCGCGGTCATTTGGAGGGAAAGGCTAAATTAGCCTCCAAAAAGCTTGGTGTGCTCAGCAAGGCGAGACGGTACTTCACTCCGGGCCACCGCTTGCAACTCTATAAAGCGCAAATACGGCCCCACATGGAATACTGTTCTCACCTCTGGGCGGGGGCTCCCCAGTACCAGCTCCTTCCACTTGACCGTATCCAACGAAGAGCGGTTCGAATCGTCGATGACCAATCCCTCTCCGAGCGGCTCGATCCTTTGGCGTTGCGTAGAGATGTGGGGTCACTCTGCATCTTCTACCGCATTTACCATGGAGAGTGTTCAGAGGAGTTGTTCGGATTAATACCTGCAGCTGAGTTTCAGCATCGGACGTCGAGGCAAAATACAAAATTCCACCCGTATCACCTCGACGTCCGACGTTCCACGACTGAGCGTTTCTCAAGGCAATTTTTGCCGCGCACCACCGCTATGTCGAACCAGCTGCCCACTGAAGTATTTCCGAACCAATTCGACTTAGGGTCCTTCAAGAAAAGAGCGTACAAATTCTTAAAAGGCCGGCAACGCACTCGCGAGCCCTCTGGCATTGAGAGTGTCCATGGGCGGCGGTATCACTTAACATCAGGTGAGCCTCCTGCCCGTTTGCCCCCTATTTTATAAAAAAAAAAAAAAATGTTGTTTACAATTATAACATTTGACGTGTTGTTTTTCTTTGACAGATGTCGACATTCGTTCATTCTCACCATCTTTCTTGATCATAGACTGTGTACTCTTTACATTCTTTGATTTTTGATTCTTGCGGAAACAAGCAAACGCATTGTTGGCATCACTGTCTTCCGGTTCCATGTTCATCAATTTCCCTTTAATGGCGTCGGTTGTGATTATCATGCCGGAATGCTCGATTGCCATTATCATGGGCATATATTTTTCAGATAATCCAGCCAACATGATAGATCCGATCCACTCATCACTTATGCCAAAACCCTTGTAATTTCTGACCAGCTTCAACAATTTGTGTTACATATGACGTCATCGAAGTGCAATTTTCTAATGTATTCTAATAAATCTGCACAACTCAACACACTTAGTCCTATTCTGCCACGAATTATTATTATCGATAATGTCGTGATAATCAATAATTATACTGTCGCGAGAACTAATTACTTTTTATGAGCCAGGAGCGGCCTGGGCCCATAACCTGTAATGAAACAACGTGACTGAGCGAGTACCGGAAAATAACAGAACTTTATTTTCTAAAGACAAAAGTAAAGAATCACATAGACAACATTTGATGACACTTTGGTACAAGATGTCGCTAGTAGTAGGTACATATTTTGCTATTTATAATATTTGTTTACGAATTTGAATACATTACACAAAATTTTATATCATTTTTTTTAATACTTAGACGCAACTCTGGCAGCTAAAATCACTTGGAAGTGTTCCAATCAAGGTACAGAGTACCTACATAATTAGTATCATCGAATTTGGGCCACGGTTTCTAAATCGTTACCATTCTAACCTTAAAACTTTAACCATGAATATCTCCATAACCATGGGGCTGCGCAGGTTGGGAATGGCATAGGAGGGTAGCCCTCAATCCCCTCCCCTCCCCCCACCACTAAAACCTCAATCCCCTCCCCTCCCCCCACCACTAAAACCTCAAATATCGACGGTCCATATTGGAAAGTTTAACCCCAGTCTCCAAATAACATTCATCCCATTGCAAGCCCACAAAATGACGAAGCGCAAATACAGAACACAAGAAAGCGAGTACGATAGCCAAGCAAGTGGAAAAAGAATATCCGCAAGGTGAAACGCGTTAAAGGAGAAGAATATATAAATACGAAAGGTAACACTGTCCCTTCAAAAACTATAAATACAGATATTCCATGTAAATGTGAACAAAAATGCCATGATAAAGTTGGTGCTGAGCGGGCAAAAGGAACTCTTTGGTAGGTTTTATGCCATGGAAAGTATTGATCTTCAGTCATGTTACATATTTTCATTGGTGAAAGTGTTACCTAAGAAAAGATGTTCCATGCCAACTGATGGCCGACAAACTGAGTCTAGACGCTCCAATACCAGGGTGTATACGGTTCCAAATTCCGAAGGATTATCAACTACAGTATGCAAGGAATTCTTCAAACAAATATTTGTAGTATTCGATGGAAGAATATCCAGAGTTTTAAAAACTAAATTGTCCATTCCTACACCGCCCATTGATAAAAGGGGAAAGCATGTCCCAGTCAATAAGACAAGTTCAAAAGGTCAAAGATTTCATTGATAGATTTCCTAAGTACGAATCACATTACACACTACATACTACACAAGAGTGCCAACAGAAGATTTTTAGCTCCGGATCTAAGTCTGCCAAAAATGTATTCAATGTACTGTGATGACACTACAGAGTTAGAAAGGGTGTCAGAATTTATGTTCAGAAAAATTTTTAATGAACACTTCGTCACACAATTTGTCATTTCATGCTCCTATATCTGATCCGTGTAAGAAATGTGACAACTTTAAGATTAAGATAGATGCAGCTTGTTCACAAGATGAAAAAGACCAACTTGAGTTACAAAAAAAGTTACACCTTTTAAAAGCTGACTCTGCAAAAGATAATTATACAAAAGATAAAAATCTGGCTAAAGAAGACCCAGATGTCACTGTTATTGTATTTGACCTAATGAAAACATTACCTACTCCAGTAGTGTCAACTGGAGTGTGCTATTATAAAAGGCAGTTATGGACCTATAACCTGGGCGTACATTATGCTGCTAATGATAATGCAACAATGTTTGTATGGGATGAAACTGTAGCTTCAAGGGGGCCTCAGGAAATAGGATCTTGTTTATTGCGATACATTAAAGAAAATGTAAAGACCAAAAGATTAATTTTATATTCAGACCAGTGTGGTGGCCAGAACCAAAATATAAAAATGGCTACTCTGTGCCAATACATTGTCAGACATCCAGACTATGTTGTGGAAAAAATTGACCACAATTTTTTTGTAAGTGGCCATTCTTACTTGGCTTGTGATCTTGGCTCAAGACTTTGGGTTGATAGAAAAACAGAAAAAGTTTTTTAGGAATATTTTTATGCCTGATGATTGGATTGAAGTTATGAAGGCTGCAAGAAAGAAGAATCCCTTTAAAATTATAAAAATGACAAAATTTCTATTCAACAAAAAAACTGGAAAGTAATATTACCAATCGAAAAGTCACCTCGGAGAAATCAAAAGTAAAGTGGCTGAGTATTCAGTGGCTTTGTTATCATAAAAACCACCAATTTACTGTTTTCTTTAAATATTCAAATAATCCAGAGGACTTGTTTGAAAATGTGGACTTAAAAAAAAGAAATTCTGTTGATTTAGCTAATTTAGAGCTTGATATTTTGTATCCAGTGGGAAAGACAATAAGTGTGGAGAAGAAAAAGGATTTACTGGAACTCTTTCAATACATTCCCCCAATAAATCATAATTTTTATAAGAATATAAAGTAAAATACTGCAGAAAGGAACAATTTGTATGTAGAAGAAGTAAAAAGTGATTGAGAGTGTTAAGGATATGACATTAATTTAATAAGTAAATTTTTTTTTTAATAAATAATTTGGACTAACTGCTTTTTTCTTTATTAGATCTAAAACCCCAAATGCCAGAGTGGCCTATCTCACATTAAATTAATAAAACAAGGTATCTAGGGTTAATAAAATTTCTAAAATATAAAGAATATCTCATAATAAAACACTAAAGCAGCAAAGGATGTTATGATACATTTATTTACTAAAGTTACAAATATTTGAAATCAGGGATTCTAGTTTTTCCTTAATACTGTAAACTTTTGTTTGTGCAGTTGGGCCGCTCTGGCTCTCATGGCTTCAAATTATCTACGAGTGGCGGGCGACGTAATTCTAAACCCAACCCCTTTTAACTAACCAGGAAACAAAGGACTGAATTTAAGATAAAAATATAGCTACATCTTTGCAGTAAAAATCAATAATACCCAGACAGAGCAATTGATTTATGAGCGGGATAGGCATGGCATCCTCCATATTTAATATTTTATACAAACGTACCGCTATAAACTAAATAGGAATACGTAAAGGCCACAAAATTCACCACATTATACAAACAATTTTTAAATATACTTACGAAATACTGACAGAATTTTGATAATCTCGGTTTTCCATGGTTATTAAACACTAATACTGTGCACGAAATTACACTCACTTTATATAAAATTATTAGTAATTATAAAGATAAGTAAATTATGAATAATTATTTAATGTAAAGATTCAATTTGTGAAAATCGACAACAAGCAGAAAAAAATGGGGAAGAAAACTGCCAAGTTTTGACACAGGCGGCGCTGGTTTACTTTGACTCATAACAAGTGATATTAGTTGTCAAATTCCATACAAAAAATTGTAAACAAAACCTTTTGCGGCTTTTTATCAAATAATGCCGCGTTGCGTAGCGGTAGGTTGTAATAACAATGGAAACCATTCATTTCCCAAAGATATACAAATAAAAAAACTTTGGGAAAAGGCTACCAAAATACGCAATTTTAAAGCATCCAAAAATTCTAGGTTGTGTTCAAATCATTTCACAGAAGCAGACTTTCAAAGCATAAGTTCAGCTACAGGTTCGTATCTTTGTTCTCCTATTTATACATTTTTGTTTATGCAAGGAAGATACTACTCTCTATCGAGAGTGTTTATGTGTAACCTTAGAAGTATTAAAGATATTTATACTTTCAGGATTGCCTCCACTTCATCGATTTTTAAAAAAGACTGGAATTCCAACGGTTTTTGTGTGGAACAAAACAGCCTCCTCAACTGCAATTGCAAGGGAGCAGCGATATTTTCGCCGTAGTTCTAGAAAAGAACTGTTCCCAGCAACTACTGCTCCTCGAGTTTCAAATGAAAATTCAAATATTTTATCTGATTTTGAACATGAAATTGAAATAACTACAACTACTGTTCAATGCTCACCAGTTTCAGCAAATCAAACAATTTCAACTCAAACACCTCACATATTCAGACTTTTTACATGACTAGAAAACTATTTTATACAGGACTAGAAAACATGCATAAGTTTCTCTTGGTACTATCGACACTACTACCCATGGCAAATCATTTACCATAATCATTTTGAGGTAGCCAAGTAGTTAATGTTTCTATTGAAGATCAGTTCTGTTTAACATTAATTAAATTAAGAAGGAACAAACCAGACTGTGAGCTTTCAAAAATATTTGGCATTAGCACAACTGAAGTTGGTAACATATTTATTACATGGGTAAATTTTATGTTTGAGCTATGGTCTAAAGTAAATATCTGGCCAAGCCGTGCCTTGGTTGATTACTACATGCCTAAATTATTTAAACAACATCATTCATCTACAAGAGTAGTTGTCTATGGCACAGAGATACCTATTGCTAAACCTAAAAATCGTATTTCTCAATAAGCCACATTTAGTAGTTATAAGCATCATAACATAATAAAATTTTTAGTAGGCATAACACCAGGTGGCCTCATATCATTCTGTTCTGAGGGATATGGAGGTTCTACTAGTGATCGTCAAATAACAGAACGAAGTTCACTTTTAGACCTATGTGAAGAAAAAGATGCAATTATGGTAGATCGAGGCTTCAATGTTCAAGATTTATTTATAAATAAAAATGTATCAATTTATACTCCAACATTTCTGAAAGGTTTGACTCAACTGCCTGGCATAAAATTAAAGCATGATCACCAACTAGCAAAACGCCGCATACACATAGAACGCCTTATAGGATTAACAAAAACTTTCAAAATATTAAAATCAGATATAAATGCTTTCTATGTTCCGTTGTTGTCTAGAATATTTTTTATTTGTGTAATGCTATGTAATTTTAAAGAAGGAATTGTTAAGTAAAAATATACTATGCTGTCTTATTCATGCTAATCTAAATGTTTTGGAGACAGGCTAACTTCAAACTGTGTAGTGGGTGGAAAAAACTTCCAGAAACTGTTGAAAAGTGCAGATTCAGTAATTATTGTTACAGTTGTTTATGATATTTTTATTTGGATAAATCTATGTAATTTTAAAACAGGAATTGTTAAATAAAAAAATGTCTATTATCATGCTGTATTTTTTATCTCCAAATAATTCTTGTACATATACTTATTTAAAATATTTGGCATAGAAATTATCAAGAGATAATAACATTTCATCAATAAATGACTGATCCCTTTCAACAAAAATTACTATCATTTCCACAAAAGTAAAAACAATCAAGTTACAATATTTTCTGCCAGGGCAGTACATCTGCCCTTGAATTTGATAGTAGCATGGAGACCCTTTTTCAATTTTAAATCTCCATCATGGCATACTAAATATGGCACAGTTACACTAGTGATTTTCTGCAATCTGCTGCTATATGGACACTTGACTTCTATTATGGTCTCATCACCAAGGATGCCATCAGGTGATGCACCTAAATATGGACGTTCACTTGAAATGAACAAGCCACATTCGAAGACCTGTAAATTTGTTTCCTCCATATATTGTTGAAGGGCCACTTTTTCATTAATTATTCCATGATTTGTAGATCTTGAGGTAAACTTCTGCTGACTCAAAAACTGACAAGCGTAGCTTTCTTGGTTAGGTTAGGCAACTTGTGCTGGACTTATTGATAGGAGGTTAAACATATGCAGCAACTTCTCCTCTGTACCTTCTTTGCTGTAGGAATGATCCCAATCAATTGCATGAGGATTTGCAGGTTCATAAAGTTGTTTCAGAGGCATGCTTGATGAAGGATAGTTTGTAACCAAACTCCTGAATCTTTTATTATATTCTTCAGTATTAATGTTCATTGAACAAGGTGAAAATATAATATTATCAATATTTCTCTTAGATGGAAGTTTTGAGGTTTGTAATGGAGTAGATGTAAATACCTTTTTGGGAACATGGAATTTTTGTAACTTTTCTGTTGGAACTTGGTGTTTAATAATAATCTTTTCACATACCATATGCTCTATACCATATAACACAGTGGCTACATGTTTACAGTGGGCAGTGATTCCACTGCCTGCCGCACATTCACATGAGCACTCATCAATATGGCCACTTGTATGAACTTTTATGTTTACTTCATACTGCAACCGTTTCATTGATGCTTTGCATATACCTTTTACAAAGGTGTGTTCATTGACAGATGCAGCTCTTATGACTATCAAATATCTCGATTACAGTACATAGTACAGTAAGAGACCATCATCAGGCATCTTTCCAAACTCATTATAAAACATATGAATATGTTGCTTGGTTAGGTTAGGAAGCACTGTGCTACTATTAACATCATGGTAACACTCTGATGGTGGCAAATCAATTTTTGGATCATCAGTTTCATGCTGTTGTCGTATTCCAAAGTTCAGATTACGATCAAATGACTCTAGCCTATAACAAAATTGATTAAATTAGAGGTTATGTTCGGAAAGTTCACAAAATATAATTTTTTTTGCTAAACAGCAGTATTTGTACACAACAAAAAGGATTTATTTGGCATAACAAATGAAGTTATTGAAGTTTTTGTTGAAATAGGGCAATAATCTCCGTTAAAATAACAGGAAAATACGAAATAAATACCTCTTGACCAAATCTGCTTTTCGGCCTTTTAAAGTAGCTCCTCGTATCTTAAGTTCAGCTTTGAGCTGTGAAACATTCCACAGTGAATACATTGTTCTCACAAAACCAAAATACGACTAGTTACCAGTAATTTTCTCAGAAAAACAAGCAATAGTTTTATTGTTATGGGTCAAACGAATGCAGCGCCACCTACATTCATCTTTGCGTTTTCTTCCCCATTATGAATAGATAGGGTCGTAATATATTTCTAAAAAAGCTACTGTAATCGAACACAAGAAACGAATTAAAATTCAACAAAAGCAAGTGTTTCAGTTTTACTCGACGTTCACATTAATTCAGCTTTCTCTTTTATTATTTGGCATTATAAAATCTTTTAAAATGATGGTTATGATAATCAAAATAAACAAACACGGATAAAAATCACAGCGAATGGAAACGTCACTGACAGTGACAGAAACACGATGATGATATTAATTATCCCTAATGGGAAAGGCAAAGGACTTTAGTCCATACTGACAGAAACACGGTTATCGGAGACAAGTTTCTGTTTTTTTCTTAAGTTTATCAATGAATTTGTTTTTTTCTTGATGGTTGACGCACGTGTCAGTGAGATTTTAGTTTTTTTTTCGGTGTTTCTGTGATTTTCCAAAGCTAAAATAGTTGTTATTGTTCTATCTTCACAAAACTAACCCTATTGGTGCTGGTAAAGTATAAAATTTAAACTTATATAGTCGCTGCAGTTCCAGTAAAATGGATTCTGACCCCGAACCTCCCGACCCGGGAACCTTTTCTACGTCTCGCAAACGACAAGGTGAGGAGAGAAATATGCCTTCCTTTAAAAAAACAATTACGGATCCCACTCAGGCGAACCCGTCTGTTCAACACCTATATGTCCACCCCTCTTTTTCTGATGGCCCTCGATCGTACTCTAATGATGATAAAGGTCCATTCATTGTCCAAGTTTCCCGGGAAGTAGAGGACCCATCTTCTGGAGCCTCGTTACATTCGGTCAGTTTATGCATAAGCACAAAATTAGTTCCGTCATACACGGTGGTGTAAAACATGTAGGCCGTAATAAAATTACCGTTGAGTTTGCTTCTGCTGAAGCTGCCAACAACTTTCTGGTTAACCCGATGCTCGCTATGTGCAAGTTTAAAACTATTATCCCTTCTTATAACATAACCAGAATGGGGTTGGTCAAAGGTGTACCGGTGGACTGGTCAATGGACGAACTCGTTGATTCATTAGAGCTTCCTCCTGGATGTGGTGAGATGTTAAAGTCAAGGCGACTGAACCGAAAATCAGTTACTGAGGGTGTCACCACCTGGGTGCCTACCCAATCTGTTGTCCTTACCACACTTCCCTCCCTGTCGAAACCTACAAATTCCAATCATACAGTGCCTGAACTGCTGCCGTTTTGGTCATATCAAATCGGTCTGCCGATCTAAGCCCAGATGTTACAGGTGTGCTCAGCCCCATACAGGTGAAACGTGCGAAGTCACCTTAGAAACATCCACATTAGACATGTGACATTGCTCAGGTAAACATTTTGCTTCTGACAAGGGCTGTCCAGAATTTACTCGACAGCAATCCATAAAAATGGTGATGTCCCAGAACAATATCTCATACATTGAAGCAGCAATTCAGTTTCCACCTGTCCGACGTTCATATGCTGAGATAACAAAAGAAATTTTTACCCCTCCTGTCTATTCTCTCTCTAAGATCTCCTCAAACAGCCCAAACTCCTACCAAAACTTCCTATCGCCAAACAATCTATCGCTCCTCTCGTCCCCAAGCTTCTCTAGCAAAGGGGTACGATAGACCAGCTCACCAGACTATTGTTGGTGAGTGCTCCTCATCTCTCCCAAATGGTTGTGCTTTCAACAATAATGTTGACACCCTTCCCTCTCAGGGCAAAATGTTAGAATTTATTTCTGAATTCCTTCTCAGTATTGTCGCCCCATGTAGCGAAATTCCCCTACCGCCCAACGTTGCCAAAAACCTATCCCAACTCTTTAAATTATTACAAAACGGACCCAATAACCCTAATTCAATGGAATAGTAAAAGCTTACGTTCAAGAAAACACGAATTGATCTCCCTCATAAACCTCCATAAACCCACAATTGTTGCCATCTCGGAGACATGACTGAGACCTGGTTACCGATTTCGGGTACCTGGTTTCTCCTGTCTGGGGGATGACAGGAATGATGGGTATGCGGGTAGTGCTGTCTTTGTACGGCATTTCCTCCCTTTCTCCCAAATTCCTCTTTCTACCCATAGCGAACAGATTAATGCTGTTGCTGTTCGTACCTTAGATATTTCTTTTGTATCTTTGTATATTGCTCACCCTTCTCCTTCTCTTCTTCCCGAGATACAATCAATTTTATCATTTCTTCCCAGCCCTATCATAGCCATGGGTGACTTTAATACCCATCACACTATGTGGGGGTGCCACGCTAGTGATAGGTTTGCTCCACTGCTGATTGACTTGCTCGACGTTGTCAATCTCTGTATCCTCAATGATGGCTCCCCAACTCGCAGGGTATACCCTAATCAGAATTCCAAATCTGCAGTGGATCTCACCCTCTGCTCCCCTAACCTGGCCTCGCAACTAACTTGGAACGCCCTTGAGTCCACCTATGGCAGTGATCATTTTCCCATACTTATTACATTAAACAACAAATCCTTACCCCCCTCTTACCACAACCCCCTTTTGAAATATAAACTCAAAAAAGCAAACTGGAAAGAGTATGCCCAATCCGTTGATTGTATGGTAGACTTTCTGCCGGATTTGGAACGTGAAGAAAATGTCTTGTCTTGCTATGATCTATTTTTAAATTCTCTCAAATCTTCGGCCGATTATCAGATCCCCAAAAAGCACTCTCCTAAAAATCTGCTGCTTTCCTCTCCCTGGTGGGATGATGAATGCAGCGATTTGTTTGGTAAGAGAACGGCTGCAGAGAAATCTTACTCAGCCTGTATGTCTCAGGAGAACTTTAATAATTATCAGAGGCTTGATGATAAAATTAAAAGGTTAGTATCGAAAAAAAAAAAAGATCTAGTTGGATACAATTTTGTGAATCCCTTACCCCTCGCTCTCCATCCACTATTGTGTGGTCAAATGTGAGGAGATTCCGTCGTTCCCTGAACCATGTTGATGCTTCTTCAAATAACCCTTCTGACTGGATTAACAACTTTGCAGACAAATTGGCTCCACCTTTCGTTCCCTATGTGGACTCATTTCTGAGTTCTATGCCAGCTCCAGCTTCCGATGAAATGGATGCTCCCTTTTCTTTCTCTGAGCTTCAAATCGCTCTTCATGGTCTCAAAGATTCGACTCCAGGGGAAGATGGCGTTCCATATTCCTTCCTGGCTAGACTAAATGACAAAGCTAAACTTTACTACCTTAAAATAATAAACAAATGTTTTGAAACTGGTATTATACCGGCATCTTGGACATCTCAAATAGTCATTCCCATTCTCAAACCTGGAAAAATCCCTTCAGATTCAAATTCATATCGACCCATAGCTTTGTCATCTACTTTAGCTAAAGTAACAGAACACCTTCTTAAAAACCGACTGGAATGGTTAATGGAAAGTAGAAATATTCTCCCCTCCTCCCAATTTGGGTTCCGGAGGGGTTTGAGTACCACAGACAGCCTAAGTATACTGACAACAGACATTCGCCTAGCCTTTACAAAAGGAGAGTACCTTGTGGGTGTGTTTCTTGATATTGCTTCTGCATATGACAATGTCCTACTTCCGGCGCTCAGGCAGAAAATGCTTAAGCTGAGTGTGCCTTCGAGGATGGTTCATCTCATATGTAATCTGCTATTTTGCAGATCTATACTGATAAAGCATCAGAATACCTCTCTTCCCCCCAGACTAGTCTGGAAAGGTCCCCCCCAGACTAGTCTGGAAAAGTCCCCCTCAAGGCTCAGTTCTCAGCCCTCTGCTCTATAGCATTTATACCCACGACCTCGAACTGTCTGTCACCAGTTTTTGTAATATCTTACAATATGCTGATGATATTGTCCTCTATCACAGCTCAGGCAGTATAGGGGAAGTATCCTGTCGTATCAATTCTGCTTTGCATTATCTAGGCCAGTGGTTGTCTGACCACGGCTTGTCCCTGTCAGCTGGCAAATCTCAGGCAGTGGTTTTTACAAGGAAGAGATACATTCCTACTCTACTCATTTCATTTGAAAATCAAGCAATCAACCTGACAGATAAAGTAAAATTATTTTTAAAAATTATTAAAATTTTAGGTATTTATTTAGACAATCGGCTGAACGGAATTTCCCACTCTGAACACATAATAAAAAAATGTGAAAAAGGTATTAACGTACTAGGAGCAGTAGCGGGGGTTTGGTGGGGTGCTCACCCCTATTCTTTAAAGTTATTATATAATGCCTTAGTACGTAGTCATATGGATTACTGTATGTTTGTTCTGGATCCCTTTAACAAATCAGCTGCTGGAAAATTAAACAAAATTCAGTATAGGTGCCTAAGAATCATTCTAGGTGCAATGAAATCCTCCCCTACTAATGCTTTGCAGGTTGAGTGTGTTGATCCTCCTCTACACATCCGCCGGCAGTATTTATGTGACCGCTTTGTTAGCAAGATGTTACAGATATCATCCCACCCTCTTTGGCATCGATTAACCCGACTATCACATGCTCCTTGCACCCGCAACTCCTCTTCCTATCTGCTCGATAGTTATCTAAAGTACACCAGCCTCCCTAACCCCATGATATCTTTTCCAACAAATCCCCTATATTCTACTCTTTATAAAGCCCTGGTATACAAACCTCCCATCATTACAGACCTTGGTCTGATCAAAGGAGCCCCAGATACCAACATCAAATTACAAAGCTATATTAATCAAAATTGGTCAAATCATCTTCTTATTTACACTGACGCATCAAAGCTGTCTCCAGATGGCTGTGTTGGTGCTGCCTGTTGGGTTCCTCGGTATAGAATTATCCTGAAATTTAAATGTCCTCCCGAGTCTTCAGTGTTCACAGGAGAGGCCACAGCTCTATTGGAAGCAATCCTCCCATTTTCACACTCCCATAACATACAACAGACAGCTATTTTGACAGACTCTTTAAGTTGTTTAATGTCCATTAAAGAGAACACATTTCGTAGCAAATCACGTTTTCTTATTATACTAAAAATCAGGGAGACTCTGCTCTCTTGTAATCAAAAAGGATTGTCTATCATACTAGTTTGGATTCCTAGCCACTCAGGTCTCCCAGGAAACGAGACTGCTGATTCATATGCCAAAGCAGCTGTTGAGTCAGGTTCTCTAGATCATTTTAAAAATTCAGCTCAGGATCTTTGTTCTCTTGTAAAGATATATCTGGACAGAACGTGGAAGACATTTTGGAATGACTCCAAATCGGTTAAGGGTAAGTTTTATGCTTCCATCCAACCAAACATACCAAGACAACCCTGGTTTTGTTATTATCGAAATGCAAATCGCTGGATTACATCTACAATCTCGCGTCTGCGTCTTGGACATGCTTGCACCCCTGTTCATCTAGCCAAGCTCCGGATTAGGGATCACTCTATCTGTGAGTGTGGCTTGGATGTAGGCACTGTATCTCACATACTATTTAATTGTCCCAAACTAACTTATCCTCTTTATGACATTCTTCCCCCTAAAGTCCCCCGTCCTTTAAGTGTTAAATGTTTGTTAATGTCTGTGTTTAGTCCATATTGTAGATTTTTATGTAAATATATAGAAAGCAATAGAATTAAAGTGTAATATATAAAAATTATTCATAAATAGTAAACAGTATTTAATAATGCTTTTACTCATATTTGTGTTGTCTGTGCTGTCTGAAAACTAACAATCCAATTTCAACTATTTTTTTATGTGCATATTCAAAATTAATCAATAGTGGGTAGTGCAAAGTGTATTGGTGTGTCTTGTGATTTGTATTAAAATAAAATAGTATTTGGGTTTGAACTTTGTTACTTACAGTTCCATTGATGAATTAATGTTCCACTACACATTAATCGCAATTTTTCCTTAATAATATCCTTTATTTAACTAAAATTAACTTAAAGTTTGATAATCACTTCTTCAAGTACCTTCATTTGAACTATTAATTTTTCACTTGCACCTTATTATGGAGGATCTTAAAAAGTCTTTAAGGGATGTATCCGAAATGGTGTCTACCAGAATGGAGGAGTTCCAGCAGTGCCTTATTGCAGCTCAGAATAGGTCCCCATCGCTGGAACAAACTCCACTTGCTAGGGAGTTTGAAACATTTAAAAGTTCTGTTCTATTCTGCCTAGAGAATCTCCAGTCTCAGATGGCGATTCTGTTTAGAGTGCAGGATGAGCAAGAGATGCGTAGTAGAAAGTGTCTGTTGCTGCATGGAGTAAATGAAGCGAAGGATGAAAGCCAGGCCTCCATTGCAAATATGATATCCATCCTTTTAAAGTGTCCAAATGTCACGGAGCAGTGCCTTACCCGTTGCCATCGAGTAGGATTAAGATCCAATGAAAAGCCTAGGCCTATATTATTAATGTTTCGTGAACATGCCGATAAGTTAAGGATCTGGGCTGCCAAGACTAGCCTTAAAGGCACTGGTATAACCTTGTCTGAGTTCCTAACAAAAACAAGGCACTCACTATTTATGGAGGCGAGAAAGCGGTTTGGTGTCTCAAAATGTTGGACCCAGGATGGACGTGTACAAGTGATTGGGGCTGATGGGAAACTTCGCCGCATCTCTTCGTTGAAGGAACTTGATTCAGTCCCGGGCAGGATCCCGTCATCGTCCGCAGCTGCGAAGCCCCTTGATGCAAAGCGAACAAGAGACATGACCCGTAATAAGAAGGTTCCAAAGAAGGGTCATTAACTTCAGTGTCGGTGTTCCATGGTTCCGGGGTTATAATCAACTTTGTTGTCAACTGGTTTGATGTCATTAATTTTAAGTGTTAAACAGTTCTTTTTTGTTTTCCTTTTGTTTTAAAAAATGATTATTTAGTATCTCATAACCTTAACTTTTGTTTACTTAGTGTTTTTAAAGCCCACTGACAGATTATAACAATTAACTAGCAAAAGTGATGTGACACTGACAAAGGTTGTGATTGTCAATTAATGATAGATTGTTTCTATTTCCACAGTTCATAAAATTATTCTCTTATAATAAGCTTTTACAGTAATTTATCACTGCAAACGATATATAAATTCCCTTGTTAATTTGTGTTTTTTTTTTTTTTGGAAATAGTTACAATTAGTTTATTGAACCCCTTTAAGTTAATTTGTTATTGTTTTCTTAAAGTGTGTGACTATATTATCTGTTCACTAATATTAGCGATTGAGTGTGAACACAGGATCATTTTTGTACATAAATTAAAAATTTATATACTTAGTAGACTTATACATAAATATTATTGGCTAACTCATGAATCACGATAGTGAATCTCTTGAATTTGCATCGGTCTCTTCGTCGGATTTCGAATCATTCCATAGCGCTGAGATATCTCCCCCTCCCTTGCATAGTATCCTCACAGATTTATTCAAAGACCAATCGCGACACTTGAATGTCATCCATATTAATGCTCAAAGCGTTCCTGCTCACTGGACTTGTTGACAACATTTGTATCCAACGAAATTTACGCTATCCTTATATCAGAATCTTGGCTGTGTCCAACCCTGTCCTCCCTCAGCTATTCTATCCCCGGCTTCAACCTAATAAGAAATGATCGAGTTGGAATGCGTGGAGGTGGCGTCGCTATTTACCTACGATCGCACATCCCTTACACTATTATTAATATGTCTCCTCAACCACCACCACCTAATGAATGCGAGCATCTTCTGGTCGAGGTCATGCTCAGTAAGACTAAAATTCTCCTTGGAGTGTTTTACTCTCCTTCTCTTTTAGTCGACTATTTCGCAGGCTTTGATAATACTCTTGAAAAGTTTTCGCCTCTCTATAAAAACATAATAGTTATGGGTGATTTCAATACCTGCTTAATCAAAGACGACTGCCGGTCGAAAAAGTTGCTCTCCATCACCGAATCTTATAATCTTCATAACCTGCCACTTAATTCCACACACAAAGTCCCAGGCTCCACTCCTTCCTTATTGGACCTTATATTTACCTCTTCTCCTGACCTAGTTACCAACCATGGCCAACTTCCTGCTGTTGCTTTTTCTCATCACGACCTCATTTATTTGTCTCTCAATCTTAAACCTCCTAAACTAAAACCCACCGTAGTCCTTAGGCGTAATTTTGCTGCGATCGACACCGAGTGTCTGCTTATAGATGCGGCCAGAATTGACTTTAGCACGATTTACGAGTGTCCCACCCTCAATGGTAAAGTTGAGTTGATTTACTAAATGCCTCCATCACTAATCTTATTGATATACATGCTCCTTTGAGGCCCGTTAAACTCAAGCATTTACCTGCTCCTTGGCTCAACGATGAAATCAAATCTTTGATTAAACAAAAAACCCGTGCTAAGGCCAAGATGAGAACAGCCAAAACGGATAAGGAACATGTATTTTACAAAACCTTGCGCAACCGTTGCAACACGCGTTGTCGCGATGCGCAGAGACGACACATTCACGACTCAGTGTCTAATGGGGATCCCTCAAAAATATGGAAATTTTTAAAATCTCTGGGTATCGGTAAGCCACCACGTACTGCCATGACTCCCGATATCGACGTAAACAGCCTAAACGCCCTTTTTACCTCTCACTCCACTTCAAGTAATATCGATCTGGACTTAACACTTGAGTATATATCATCTCTCCCTCGTCCTAGTTTTCCATCTTTCTCTTTCGCTGAATTCTCTAGTCAGAAAGTTGAATCGAGTATTTCATCTATTCATTCCAATGCTGTTGGTTCTGACCTGATTGGTCGTGCTATGATCATACCTATTCTCTCTCTTATACTTCCTGTAATCACACATATTTTTAATTTCTCCATTTCTATAGGTGAATTTCCTTCTTGCTGGAAGGATGGACTTATCATCCCTATCCCCAAAAACGCTAATCCTAGTACTTTTTCTGATTTTCGACCCATCTCGATTCTGCCATTTCTACCCAAGGTACTTGAACGCCTCATACATGAGCAATTAAATAATTTCCTAAACAAAAATTCCATACTGAATCCACTTCAGTCTGGGTTTCGACCTGGACATAGCACGACTACTGCTCTGGTCAGAGTAGCCGATGATATTGGCGAAGGCATGGACCACAAACAACTCACAATTCTCACACTGCTAGATTTCAGCAACGCTTTTAATACTATTAATTTTAAAATTCTAATGGGGTTGCTTAGATCTATTGATATTTCTTCTCATGCTGTTAACTGGTTCTCTAACTATCTTAATGGGCGCCGCCAGTGTATTAAGACAAGCGATTGCATATCTCAGTGGAGTTTGATTGAATCTGGCGTTCCGCAAGGTGGCGTACTTTCTCCTCTTCTTTTTGCTATATATATTAACTCCTTAACTTTCCGACTTTCAACTAATTTTCATTTATACGCTGACGATCTTCAAATCTACGTACAATCAAGTCTGTATCAGATTTATATTCGGTCTAAGAAAGTACGATCATATCTCTGCGTTCCGTAAGCGGCTAGGCTGGTTGCCAATTCGTCAGCGACGTGATGCTCATGTTCTTCATCTCCAATATTCCATCCTGTTCAACCCTAAAACTCCTTCCTATCTCAAAAATGATTTCAATTTTTTGGGAGCCCATAACTATAGCTTACGCTCTTCCGAAAACTATACCCTTGAAATCCCATCTCATAACTCCTTCTTTCTTGGCGATTCCTTTAAGGTCTCCGCAGTTAGGCTATGGAATTCACTTCCCGTCCCTATTCGCTTAGCTTCTTCTTTATCTTCCTTTAAATTTCTTCTGTACAAACATTACCTGTCCACATCGTATCCCGAACTTTCTTACTAACTACTAACTGACGTGAGACTTATCTTAAATTATCGTGATTTATGTGTCTTTTTACTCTTTAATGTATCTTTAATATTTTATTCCTGTTTAGTTTTTGTTTTAATAACTGTGTATTACATGTATTTTGCACTACTTGCCTATCTTATTTAATACATTTATTTTTTTTACTCACAGTGGTTGCCTGGAAGAGATCGCTCGTAAGCGATAAGGCCGCCAGTTGCCCTCCTTTTGATTTAATTATGTTCATTTTTATTTTTATTTTGTAGTGTAACGAAGTGTAAATAAATAAATTAACTTAATTATTATTTTTACCGATCAATCTCCTTCGTTTCTTCTCCATCTACGCGACACTGGCGAAGTACCTTGTGCCCAGTTGGCATAAATAAAAGCCATAACAAGAGAAAAAAAAAAGTTTATCAATGAATTGCGACGTTGCCGTCTTGTGCCTATGGCATAACGGGGGAATAGTTATACCTTCGTAGTAGAGTTTATAAGTAAGAAATTATGATCTTTTTATTCTAAGCATAACTATTCCTAGTATAAGGTTCGAATAAGTAAGTTTTTATTTGTACCACTGTAAAGGACTTATTCGCTCTAACGGAAAGAAAACATGATCAGGTAAACCTTAGACCCCTGTTAGGTAGGCCTGGTAACCTACCTGCCTATTAAGAGAAATGATATAGATAATCCAGTCATTGGTCCAAACCTAAAATTTCATTATCCCATATATTATATACACAAATTAACGGTTTGATTGCTATTTTTAAATATATTTTAATTGTTTTAGTGTCCATCTTTTGGGTACAAGAGATTTTGCAAGTCTTGACTTACATACGTCGAAGATTGACATACGATATTCATACTTATTCCTATTAATAAATGAATCAATTAAAAATATATCTTATACATTTGGGTTAAGTTCTCGTTCCTATATACCGCATGATTCCTTATGTCATCCATTTTATTAGCATTTGGTTTTTACGTTACTTAATGAACCTCATTAGTAAAACGACCATAGATTGAAAATATATTTACTCCGTTTACGTATTGTATAGTGCATAACAACAAAAAAGTTTACAGCCGGTGCCCTGTTCTTGATTGTTTATGTAAACGCAACATCTCAATAACGGAAATTAGACAAAGAAACCTTACGAAAAACTGGGCGGATAGTAACCCGATATGGGCCTAGCAAATATTCTACCTATAACATGTCATAAATGAAATTTAGAACGTATTTATAATTCATTGTTGTTTCTTCTTAGTTTTAAGAAGTCCAATCGTTTAAATGTAGAAAGTGCTGCTAATTTCGTTTTAGTTTACGAAAATCTGACTTTACGTCGTAATTTAAAACTGTAACAAATTATTATTGCAGTCTCTAGTTCCTTTTTAATCGATACATGAAATTTAAAGCCAATAAGTTGTTAGTGTTACTATTTATTTGCCAATAAGAATTTAAAAAATCAATGGCACTACAACCTTTTTAGGTCTGGGCTTCAGATTTCTGTATCTGTTTCATCATCTTTTTCTTTAATCGAATAGGCAAGTAGGTGAATAGCCTTCTGGGCTTGACGCACGCCGTCGACTTTTTGGGTCTAAGGCAAGCCGGTTTCCTCACGATGTTTCCCTTTTATTTATTATGAAGGCACATTTTAAAAGGAATTTGAAATATGTTCCTGTTTTCTTAACAATTTTAATTCACTCAAGTGAGTCAAAATGAGTATTGCGTTTATATTTATGGTTATTTCAGATCTACATATTCAACATTTATGTCGACGTTAAATAATATATTTTTCACCCACTTAATAATTACGTAGATTACACATAGCTTCTAAGATTATGTTTATTGGCATTACCGTAAATACTATATGAAACTCAAACGTTTGAAAACCGTAAGTGCTATTTAAAAATAAGGAGACTGACACTAAATGAGTATGTCTGAAAGAAAACCGTTTCCTATTTCGACCTATTTCCCTCTTGGAATGTATCTTTTTTCGGCAAGCATTCATAAAGGTGTAGAACTTCTTTCATGGAATTATTTTGTATTTATGTAATTGATGATACAATACAGATAAAATCAAGAACAGATGCATGCAATATGGTAATGAATACTATGGCAAGATTTGAATGCCAACTCAAAACGAGTGAATGACGTTAGTAACGAAAAAATTGCCTAAAATTAATAAAAAAAAGCTTTAAAATCAGTCGAGACTTGCATTTTTATACATATTCGATATCACAAAGAATTTAAAATTACAATCTAAATCTATATAAATAAAAAATCACAGTATGGCGACGACTTTGGTTAATTAAGCGTTAAGTGGAAAGTCTTTTGAAACCCAAATAACCTAACTGTATCCTTAATCACATATCCTTCAATGCGTTAGTGAAAATATAAAAAAAAAATATATTCGTAACGATTAGAGAACCTTTAATGCAACTACAGTACCTTCTAAGATCTTCGATAATACGCCTTACTTAAGGCTTCCACTAAAATGTCACGGAATTAGACACTAGGAGAGTCACTAATCAACCACAGATTCACGCATAGATAGATATAGAGTCAGGTCGCAGATAATGCAGTCTGTGTGTCGGGCATTGCTTCGCGTTGCGGTCGCCGGGCCGCTTTAACACACATTCATCGGACCAGCGGTGCCAGTACAAAGATTTTCCTAGTGGGAGTGCCATGCTGTTGCTTTCGGGCTTCAGCCAATCGGGCAGGCACGACCGGGGCAGTACCACTGTCTCACAGAAAACCGGCGTGAAGTGATGCAATAGGTTCATCTTATTGTACTCGCGTTTCGTGCGGTGAGTGAGACTCCCGGAGCCCATCAATTCCCCCCTCCCCCAGAATATGAAGATGCAGTTTAAACAGAGATTACCCCAGGGGGGTACCACACGTTTCCGCTGTGGAGAATCCCCCTCTGAGCGTCCATCATCGGAACAATCAGTATTCGGTGGTGGATGCACAGGCTGCCCTTCGTATTCTGGGGTGGGCAAAAACTGCTCAAAAAACTATAAGTTTCGATCTCGGGGCAAACGGAAGAATTTACCGAAGGCATCCCCTTCCACGCTCTCAGTGGACTTTACCAATGTTAGGGGGCTCAACTCTAATCTTAACGCGGTTCACTTTCACCTCGAAACTGCGAAGCCGGCCTTATTCTTCCTTACTGAGACTCAGATATCCTTCCCGGCTGATACTTCCTACCTCTCCTACCCGGGGTACAAATTGGAACATTCATTTGTGCCGCGGGCGGGAGTTTGCGTGTACGTCAGAGAGGATATCTGTTCTCGTCGCCTCGGGTCGCTTGAAGGAAGGGACCTATCTAGCCTCTGGCTGCGCGTAGACTGCGATGACCATCCGCGATTCTACGCATGCCTGTATAGGTCCCATAGCGGAAATACCGAAACTGAGCGACTCATTGAGCACATCCAATTGGCTACAGATTCCCTGCTCGAAGGGGTTCCTACCGCTGAAATCGTGATACTTGGCGATTTTAACGCTCACCATGCCGATTGGCTCGGTTCGGAAACCACCGATCACGCGGGAAGATCCTTTCACGACTTTGCTTTAGCTTACGACCTGTCACAAATGGTCCCTGCGATTACGCGAATACCAGATGTGGATGGTCATAAACCCTCTTTGTTGGACCTTCTGCTGACCTCACATCCGGAGACCTATCAAGTCTCTGTTGACCCGCCATTGGGTTCATCGGATCATTGTGTGGTCCGGAGTACTGTGCCTACTACGCGCCCTCCTCGGCCCCGTTTTTCGGGTTGTCGTCGTATTTGGCACTATCGGTCAGCAGATTGGGATGGGATGCGGTCTTTCTTTGCGTCCTACCCTTGGGGGCCTATGTGCTTTTCGTCGGAAGCTCCAGATTCCGTCGCTGCCTCTGTCGCCGAAGTGGTTCTGCAGGGCATGGAACTTTTTATTCCATTCTCTGCGGTGCCGATCGGTGGCAGGTCACAGCCCTGGTTTAAGCGTTCTTGCAAGGCGGCATCGCGTCGAAAGCGAGAATGCTTTAATGCATGGGCGGAAGCGGCGATATCTCGTGATGCCAATACCAGCGAACATAAAAAAGCATATAACTCAGCCTCCAGGTCCTTCAAACGGGAAATCGCTAAGGCAAAGTCAGAGCACATCGCCAGATTTGGCGAGAGATTGGCCCAACTCCCTTCTGGGACTCGAGCCTTCTGGTCTCTCGCCAAAGCTGTACAAGGGAATTTTTGTCAGCCATCGATACCACCGCTGCACAGAGAGGATGACTCGCTCGCCCACACTGCGAAGGAGAAGGCCGACCTCTTGGGCTGTCTCTTTGCGTCCAACTCGACTTTGGATGACCGGGGGAGATCACCACCGGCGATTTCGCGGTGTGATAACTCAATGCCGGAAATCACATTCCAGCAACGTGCTGTTCGCAGAGCACTATCTTCCTTGGACATTCATAAGTCGAGCGGGCCGGATGGTATCCCTCCAATTGTGCTGCGTACATGTGCTCCTGAGTTGGCTCCGGTCCTGACGCGCCTTTTCCGGTACCTGTACTCGCTCGGCACTGTCCCGAAGTGCTGGAAGACCGCTTCGATACATCCGATCCCTAAAAAAGGCGATCGCACTGATCCATCCAACTATCGCCCAATCGCAATAACCTCCTTGTTCTCCAAAATAATGGAATCCATTATTAATGGCCAGCTCTTGAGTTATCTAGAGGGCCACCAGCTGATTAGCGATTATCAGTACGGCTTTCGTCGTGGTCGTTCAGCTGGTGACCTTCTAGTATACCTTACTCATAGATGGGCAGAGGCAATTGAGTCCAAGGGGGAGGCACTAGCGGTTAGTTTGGACATAGCGAAAGCCTTCGATCGGGTGTGGCACAAAGCACTGCTCTCGAAGCTACCAGCCTACGGGCTTCCTGAGAAATTATGCGACTGGATCTCCAGCTTTCTAGCCGATCGGAGCATCAAGGTCGTCGTCGACGGAGCATGTTCCGACCTTAAACCCGTGAATGCTGGGGTCCCACAAGGCTGTGTTCTGTCCCCGACCCTGTTTCTTCTGCATATCAATGACATGTTGCAACTTAGCAACATTCATTGCTATGCGGACGACAGCACTGGGGATACTCTTTACACTGGCCGGGCAGGTATTTCTCGGGCAGTTGTCGATGAGTACCGGAACAAACTTGTGTCTGAAGTCGAAACTCTTTTACGTGGAGTCTCGGACTGGGGTAGACTAAACCTAGTCCAATTTAACCCCAAGAAGACACAAGTTTGCGCGTTTTCCGCGAAAAAAATACCCTTTGTCGCTACTCCTCTTTTCGAAAACACTCTTCTTGAAGCCACAGCCAGCATCGGAATACTTGGCGTTGACATATCGAACGACGTTCAGTTTCGCGGTCATTTGGAGGGAAAGGCTAAATTAGCCTCCAAAAAGCTTGGTGTGCTCAGCAAGGCGAGACGGTACTTCACTCCGGGCCACCGCTTGCAACTCTATAAAGCGCAAATACGGCCCCACATGGAATACTGTTCTCACCTCTGGGCGGGGGCTCCCCAGTACCAGCTCCTTCCACTTGACCGTATCCAACGAAGAGCGGTTCGAATCGTCGATGACCAATCCCTCTCCGAGCGGCTCGATCCTTTGGCGTTGCGTAGAGATGTGGGGTCACTCTGCATCTTCTACCGCATTTACCATGGAGAGTGTTCAGAGGAGTTGTTCGGATTAATACCTGCAGCTGAGTTTCAGCATCGGACGTCGAGGCAAAATACAAAATTCCACCCGTATCACCTCGACGTCCGACGTTCCACGACTGAGCGTTTCTCAAGGCAATTTTTGCCGCGCACCACCGCTATGTGGAACCAGCTGCCCACTGAAGTATTTCCGAACCAATTCGACTTAGGGTCCTTCAAGAAAAGAGCGTACAAATTCTTAAAAGGCCGGCAACGCACTCGCGAGCCCTCTGGCATTGAGAGTGTCCATGGGCGGCGGTATCACTTAACATCAGGTGAGCCTCCTGCCCGTTTGCCCCCTATTTTATAAAAAAAAAAAAAAAAAAA
Source organism: Pieris brassicae (assembly GCF_905147105.1). Taxonomy (NCBI): domain Eukaryota; kingdom Metazoa; phylum Arthropoda; class Insecta; order Lepidoptera; family Pieridae; genus Pieris; species Pieris brassicae. The sequence continues at coordinate 4,424,671 of NC_059679.1, read as the reverse complement.
AAGATAGCAGCAAATGCTAACGCGATAGAAGATGCTAGGGCCGCCCCGCGGGAGTAGGAGAGCTCCTCGCTTTTCACAACATCGTTTGGAGATTTGTCATACTCGTGCGTCTTTTTCGTCACCGGCTTCACGGTCGTTATCGTGGTAGTGGTCGAGGGGAAAGTGGTTGGCAAGTGCGTCTGTGGCGCTGGAGCCTGCCCCTGCTCGACCATGGAGCACACTCGAACGCCTAGCTTCATGTTATGACTAAGGCACCTCCCTCCAATGCGCCTATGCAGATCGTCCTTACTGGACGTAGATATAAAGTAATAGTCCTTGCCTGGAAGGAACTCTAGCCCTCCAGGCTGAGGTGTAAACGGTCGAAATGTAATTGTAAAATACATTAATTTGTGCGGTTTATCGCATATAGCTATGATTCGTGGGTTTGGGTTTGTAATTCTACACGTATCATATTCTTCTTTGCTTACATTGTAGATAATATATTTTTCCGTGTCGTCCTCAAACGTTCCGGGAGTGTAGAAAGGACATATTATGTTCACTTGGTCATATTCAAACTGAGCGTTTCCTTTATTTAAGTCGAATACGTGATCTGTATTGTCTATTCTAAATATACTGTTTGTACTGTTCCAATGTATGTAGAATGATTTGGCGAAGTTCCCCATGACGCTTTCCACGATGAAAATTAAAACTAGGAGCGTCCAAGGTGTCTGGCGCAGCCCGAAGTAACTGTAGGATACCATTGTTGCGGTACACTTCATCCGAACACTATGTAAACACTTATAAACCAATCCATATTTAGTAAATTACATTCACGACTTTATAACACAACACAGACGATTTCATTCGCGCCGCAGTCCACCATGTTCGACTCGCACGATTTTATGTGTCAATAAAAGAGGAATTTAACGGGTCGTAGACCCTTCTAAAACGCACAATGTTCACTGAAACTGTTTTTGTTATGGGCGGATCGCGTTCGATATCGCACGAGGATGCCTTTTATGTTTAAATAACGTTGGAATTAATCAATACATCACACATTTTTACAGGGAGGCGTTCTTTGTATAGACGTAACCTGGGGGCCGGACGAACTGATCAGTATTGCCAGATGGTCTCGGCGACGTACCCCTAGACTAATTTGATTTCTCCCTAGAAATCCAATTAGGATTCTAATAAGGATCCTAGGATGCCCTCCCGTTATATTGGGATTGTTGGGAAATGAAATTCATTGCGCAAAGTATCTATAATAGAAAATGGATTGACATGTTCAAGTTTTATTCGATTTTTGGTTAAACGAATATACAATTAGTAAGGTTAACCACACGGGTCCTATTCTTACGATGTGTTTGTACTTCAATTGAGTTCTAAAATCAAGAACGTGATGTACAATAGCAAAAAAACTATTTGGTGTTTTTGAAATTTCCCGTAAAAAAATCCTCAAATATTATTTTCCCCTATTCTGCCCCTAATTCGGTTGAGGAACCCCGAAATCTAGAGGGAAATCCTCTGATCTGGCAACACTGAATGGAATGCTGTCCCCGCTCTACGCATGCGACACCCTGCCCTTGAGCCCGCGCTTTAAGCTGCGTTCGAAGCTTTGAGTTTTGGGGGACGGCCGTTTGCGTTTGAATGAATACTTAACCACGTTTAAAATTTCATAAATTTTCAATCGATTTGTTTCTTTTACTGTACAGCTTGCTAGCTAGTGGACTGTGAAATGTGCGTTTAATCTTCTTATGTATTGTATGTCAGGAGTATCTGTATTGTATATGTAATGTATGTATGAGCAAGCTGCACTAGATAACTAAATATATGGGAGGGTGAGATGTAAGAACCTAACAACCGTACGGATCCCTAAGCCCTACAGATGTACCCTAACACATAAATAGTGAATATATTTTATAAGTACGGGATGTCTGCACCAAGAGACCTAAGGTAACAGACGGAGCCCTACGGTTAGGATCAAAGGTTCGAGGTTGGTGGGATTATCTCAAAGCTATCGGGCAGGCTCACCACGATAATTAAGGGCTTGAAGTAATCTTCGCCACTTTGAGAGGAAGCGGGAAATGAATACGACAGAGCAATATTCAAATCTGATTTATTGTTCAAAGACAATATCTTAAATACTGCTTATACCTATTCACACAAACATAATATTATTTTAGTGAGCTGTTGGTGTATTGCGCACCTATAGCTATTAAGATTTTGGAACACACGTGAGCCGTGTCAGCAGTTGGTTAATGTTCAAATGAAATCTGAATGTTATAAAAACGAAATTTGAAGAATGAAAAGTTAAGAAATATAATATGAGAAGTGTTTAATTTCAGTGTTCCTTAATATTATTATAATATCAATTAATATTGATATGTGTATAATGCACCTGTATAAATACAACAGCTATTTTATACTACTTGAATATATTTTTGATTTTTATTTTAAATTACATCTCAAACTAAACTCAAGTTCAACAAAAACTTAAGGCAATTTTAATCAAAATTTAATCATTGTATTTGATGTTGGGCCTAGGTGAGACATTCTGTAGGAGTTGACTGGTTTTGTTCTAAAATTGCCATTGTACCAAGTCATTTTAATTTATTTTATTTCATAACAATTGAAAATTAGCAAGGCTGTTAAGTGATTTGTTTTTAAAAATTACTCCTTCAAGATAAATTTAACACAGACTGTAGTTTCTCTAATAGTAGTAAATATTGTTTAACAATAACAATATTTAATTTAAATTCATGTCTCAAAATGTATGTGCCATAATATACAGAATGAGAAATGACTGACAAATAATTGAACATTATTAAATTATAGTATTGTCTTTTGTTAGCATAGCTTTTACACCTTATCTTTAATCCGGTAATAAAGTGGTTTTTTTTTTTAATTATTCACTAACTTAACTAATATGTACATATTTTTAAGATCGATTTTATATTATTATTCAATGTTTCTATTAATAAAAACTGTTCTGGTCACTAAAATAGAGATAGAATAGTTTTTAATCTACAAAAATCTTTTTACAACTATTTGAAATACTTTAACTGAAGAAGGACGAAAATTTCACAGATATACATAAGTATTTTCTGCCAGTGGTTGTACTAGAATGTCTACATACAAGCCAAGTACTAATGCTCAGTTATGCCAGACTGCGAAATTAGCTGCTTTAGCAGGTAAATAAATTTGATTGTGCAATTACAATAGAATACCAATAACAAGTGCACAAACATTTAATATAAATTAAACTTTATCAAAATATATTATAGAAGCTGTATCTGTTAGAGACTACAAAGGATTGTATCAATTTCAATAAAAGAAGACGTTCTCCAACAAGTGATGATGAAATAACAATTTAAAAAAAAAGAAAAATAAGCATTTTGAATGCACCAATATTTCAACCGGCTGTTGAAGAATTTAATGTCAGTATTATAAATTAGTCCTTGTTGTAACATGTCAAAAATGTTAGTTGTTAGAAATGTAACGAGAAATGGTTCATGTAACATATACGGCCCATTACCAGTTCTTTTTTTGACTTTCCATTGCCAGTTGCTTTATTTTTAAAATTACAAAGCCATCTAGTAATGTGTAGACAAATTACAGTAGTATTTTTTTGATTTTGTATGTAAAAATCTCAGGAAGTGGTCATCGCTCAGAATGCTGCAAGTGGGATAAATCAGGCTACGGCAGACCAAATACAATGGCATATGTCGACTACTAACATATTGCTCATGATCATATCTCTGTGCATATTTATGGGTATGCTGTATTTTGCGTATACTTTGTATAAGAAGTGTCACATACGATGGATATCGCGGCAAATTAATAGAGCTGCATTGAGAACTTCTTTTTACCGGCGACCAGCAGCGACTTCTGGATGTCTTGAGGGTGATGCTCAGGCACGAGCTCCGAATAAACTCTACCCAGGTGTTGTGTAGTGAAAAGCGATGATAAGTGCATGGTTCGATAAGTGCTCGGTTAGATAAAATTATTTCCTAGTAAATTACGTATTATTAAATAGTGTATGTGCGTTTGTGTTTATATGGTACGGCTATATTTAATGGACTGTTATGTTAATTAATAATTTTAACTATAATAAAATAATGTTATTTATATATACTTCGAAAATGTATAAAAATGTAATGGTAAGTTTTGGCAATTTATTTACAGTCTTTATATAGCGAATTGAAAGAAGTTACAACATATTTAATAAAAATAGGCCCAAAGAGGAGGCAAGGTGATGTTCTAATAAATAAATTAAATGCAACTATTCATTAGCGATATATGGGCGATATTTAAACTGGCTAAATGAATATAATTTAAAATTAAGGAAGGACGATGATGATGATCAACTTGTGAGAAGTTTTTGTAACCAGTTTTTAACATTATAGAACGAAATAATTGATTTATGTCGCAGTGAATTACCGAACTCTGAAACTACTGTAACAATGAATACTTTTGATTTAAAAACCGCTTTGAATTTATTGCCCGTTATGACAGATACCGAGGCCAATACTAAACAATTAATAGACAATATTGAATATTATAATTCTTTATTGGAAAAAGCAACGTGTAAAAATAATTTAATAAATTTTGTTTTAAAAAGTAGATTATCTCAAGCTGCAAAATTAAGATTAAATACTAGTTATTCAAATGTGAGGGATTTAATTGTGGATATGCAAAAAGAACTTTTACCTCGCAAGGCGGCAACTGCAATTTCGAGTAAATTAGAAAATACGAAACAAAATAATTTATCTATTTCAGATTATGGACAACAATTATCTGAATTATTCGTGAATCTTACGATATCGCAAGCAAACGGAAATTCAGAGAGTTATAACATTTTGAAGCCATTAAATGAAAATATTGCTGTTAAAAAATTCGCTGATGGTTTGCGAAATCGTAGGCTCAGCACTATCATAGCAGCTAGGAATTTTAGTACCCTGAAGGACGCTATCCAAGCGGCTCTTGATGAAAAGTCACCAGCGCATCTGGTGCGGGAGAAATTTTGGGTATGCATAAAAATCATTATTTTAATTCTAAATATAGGGGTGCAAGGAATAATTTTTGAAGTCACCGAGGAGTAAACTACAACCAGTTCCCTACCTATAAGGGGAGAGGACAAGGTTTTCGAGGCAACCAGCAAGGATGGAATCATCAGTTCAGCGCCCGAGGCACTCCAATGCGAGTTCACCAGTTCAGAGGTCAGCAGCATAGAGGTACGTTTAGTGGAAATCAAAGGATACGGCAACAACCGAATGTTCACGTTATGAATGAAAATCAGACTGTAAATTCAATTCCAAATTTAGAAAAACCAGAAACATTTTTTGGTGACTAATGAAATAAATCATTCAATTTTATCATGTGATAGCGACTGTTTCACAAACTTTTTAATAAGGGGAAAAACATTTTCATTTTAGTAGATACTGGCGCATCTTTGTGTGCAATTAAATATAAACATGTGTTAGATTTAAATCTTACAATGCATCGCAAAAATATAATTATCAATGGTCTTGGGGGCAAAGTCCAAGCAATAGGATACGTGTTTATACAATTGAGCTGCGATGATTTAATTATTACTCATAAGTTTTATGTGTTTAATACATTGCCGATTATGTGTAGTGGTATAAATGGTCGAGATTTTTTAAGAAGGTTCAATTCCGTTTTAGATTTTGAGAAAAATATTTTGATAATGCGTGATGGGTTTAATAAAACAATTATTCTGCCCATTACAAATAAATGTAATAGTCAATTAGAATTTTCCCCTTGATGTGAATCGATTCATTATATTCAGACAGAAGTCCAGGAAGACTGTGTTATTTGCTCAGCAGAGATACAAGACGGAGTTTATTTAGCGAGTTCAATCGCGACGCCTAAAAACCGTGTAATACCTATTAAAATATGAAATACAACGGAGAATCATATAGTCTTACCAAAAATTAATTATTATATTCACAAATTGAGTGAGTATAATCTTTATTCTTTCAATAAAATAGAGAATAAAGCAGAGAGGGTTAAACAATTATTTTCCTGTATAAATTTTTCTCATATAAATGATGAGGAACAAACCTCTGTTGAAAAATTATGTGCCAAGTATGCTGACATTTTCTATTTACCGGGAGATAAGTTACAAAAAACTAATACTTATACTCACACCATACATTTGAAACCAGACACTACACCGATTTTTTCTAAGCAGTATAGATTACCTCGAGCTCAGAAACATGAAATTAAGAAACAAATAGATAAAATGATTAAAGAAGGCATAGCAGAACCAAGTCAAAGTGATTGGTCAAGCCCTGTATTATTAGTACCGAAAAAATTAGATTCAACAGGTGCTAAAAAAATGGCGATTAGTTATTGATTATCGGAAATTGAATAATTGCATAGTAGATGATAAATATCCTTTACCGGATATAACTGAAATTTTAGAATCATTGTCTGGAAGTGTTTATTTCAGTCAGATTTCATTTAGACCTGTATCAAGGTTATTATAACGTGAAACTTGATAAAAATAGCCGAAAATTTACAGCATTTGGCTCTGGTCAGTTTCAAATGACTCGGATGCCTATGGGCTTGAAAACAAGTCCTAGTTCTTTCTCTCGAATGATGAATATAGCTTTAGCAGGTCTTAATTACGAAAAATGCTTAATATATTTAGACGATTTGATTTGTTTCGGGAGATCTTTAAGTATACATAATAAAAATCTGCAAGATATTTTCGAAAGGTTACGAAAAGTTAATTTGAAATTAAATCCTTCGAAATGCGATTTCTTAAAGAGATTTTATATTTAGGACACGTAATATCTAATAAAGGAATACAACCTGATCCAGGAAAAATAAATACAGTAAAAAATTATCCCTGTCCAAAAAATTGTGACGAAGTTAAGAGATTTGTAGCTTTTGTAAATTATTATTGAAAATTTATTCAAAATTTTGCTGAAATTGCGCGACCTTTAAATGCACTTTGTAGAAAAAATGTGTCATTTAATTGGAATCATGAGTGTCAAAACGCATTTGAAACACTAAAACAAAAAATTATCTCACCTCCTATTTTACAATATCCCGATTTTCGAGAACAAAATGAATTTATTTTAGAAACTGGTGCATCTAACTATGCAATAGGATCTGTTTTAGCTAATAAAGACGGACGTCCTGTTGCATTTGCAAGTAGAACACTAAACAAAGCCGAGAAGAATTATCCTGTAATAGAAAAAGAGTTATTGGCAATAGTGTGGGCGGTTAAATATTTTCGTCCATATTTGTATGGTAGATATTTCAAAATTTGTACAGATCATAAACCTTTAATTTACCTCTTAATTTGAAAGACCCATCAAGTAGGTTAACGAAATTCAGACTGACTCTAGAATATAATTTTGATGTAGAATATATAAAAGGTTGTAATAACAACGTTGCGGACGCTTTATCTCGAATATCGTTAAATGAACTCAAAGAAACGAATGAGAATGTCATTAACGTTTTGACTCGTGCTCAAACTAGGAAGATTAAAGATTATTCGGTTGATATGCAAACCTCGGATATTTGGCCTGATCAACCAAATGTCGTAGGAACTCATATTAAACCGAAGGAATCAGTGGAATAAGTATTTATCGATTTAAACAGATATGAAAAAATGAAAAGTGAAGGTATCATAAATAATGAAACTGATTTGTTTTGTTTCGTAAGCAGTAAACGAACTATTTTTATAAAATATTTAGGATCTCAATCGCGGAGTACACGAGGTGAATTCGTGAGAGAACTAGATAAGTTATGTAAAGATATAAATGTTGAGGAAGTATGTATGTGAAAAATAAGGATAATACAGAATTTATTTGTAAATTGTTAGAAGTAATAAAAAATAGTAAAGATAGGTCCGGACCACATTTGCATTATAAAGGATGTAGAGAGAATAAATAGCAAAGATGACAGGCGAGTAATTTTGAACGACTTTCATCTCCTACCTAGTAGTGGCCATGCTGGTATGAGACGAATGTTGAATAATATTAAGAAATATTACTATTGGCCTGGAATTGATAAAGATATAAAAGAATTTGTAAGACGTTGTGATAAATGCCAACGACAAAAATATTCAACTCCACATAAAGAGCCCATGATTATTACAACTATGGCTAATTCGGCATTTGAAAAATTGTTTTTAGATCTGGTTGGCCCCTTAGAAACTGATAATAAAATTTTTTTTTCTTATATACTCACTTTACAATGTGAGCTTAGTAAATATGTTGAAGCTTATCCTTTACTTTCCAAAAAGACAGACGAGGTAGCGAAATCTTTTGTTAACAACTTTATTCTTAGGTATGGAGTTCCCAAGGAGAATTGCTACTGACCGAGGTAAGGAATACATATCATCCACATTTCAAGAAATGTGTAAATTGTTGCAAATTAAACAATTAAATTCAACGGCATATCATCATCAAAGCATAGGAGCTTTAGAAGTATCTCACAAACATTTAAATTCTTTTCTTAGAATTCATACTGATAAACATCCAGAGACTTGCCACTGGCTTCCCTTTTGGTGTTTTGCATACAACACTTCGGTGCATTCAGAAACAAAGTTTACACCTTATGAACTAGTGTTTGGTAAGAAATGTATTCTTCCAAGTAATTTGTGTAAAGACTTATTGGAACCTGTATATAATTACGAAAGTTATCCATGTGAATTAAAATATCGTATATAGCTTTCACAAAAAGAGATAATTTGCTTAATAGTAAATTCAAAAGAAAAATAAATTACGACAAATATACTCACCCTGTTGCATATAAGGAAAATGATTTAGTTTTAGTGAAAAATGAAGGTGGTAATAAATTTGATGAATTATATTCTGGTCCTTACAAAGTGATTAGGGACATACCACCAAATGTGGAAATTATAAAAAATAACAAGTTAGATATAATTCATAAAAATAGGACTAAATTATATGTCTCTTAACTAACTATGTAATCATAATCATACTCATTTTATATAATGATAATTAGTATTAACATAATGAGATATTTTTTATAATCAATATTAGTTTTTGATATATGTTTGTAAAAAAAACAATGTATTTTTTTTTCTTTAAGAAGGGTGGTGTAGTGTATGAATAACCCATGTATCTTTTAAGGTCATATTTTATGTAACACGTGTAACCTAATTATAAGGTACACAGTACATCCCTCTTAATAAAAAAAAAATATATCTAGATACATAGCAAATGTTACAATAAGAAAATATAATAATTTTACCATTACATTACTAATTCAAGAACTTAATTTAAGATGTACAGACACATTTTTTGGTGCATCTAGGTCTTTGAAGTGTCTGATTGCATACGCTGGCTATAAACGATCTATACTAACACTTCTGTGTGTCTCCTTGCATAATTTTGAAATATTTTTCTGTCTTGGATAAAACTTGAAATGGACCTATATACGGTTGAGTAAAAGCACAATACATGTGTACAAGTATTCAATTCTGGATGAACAAATATTTTCCTTGATGTTGCTCTTTCTTTGGAATTGAAGAAATATTCGCAATTTTCCTACTAAGTTCCTGAACAAACAAATTATTGTCTGAATTTTCTAGCTTTATCGGCTCAAAAAAATCTCCAGGCAATCGTATGGCTTCTCCATATACCATTTCTGCTGCACTCATCTCAGTATCATCTCTTAATCTTGCTCTTAATCCCATTAGAATAGTTGGTAATTCTGATACCCATTGTTCCGTTCTCTCTCTACACATCAATGCAGCTTTAAGCGACCGGTGCCATCTTTCTACGAGGCCATTCGCTTGTGGATGGTACGCTGTGGTTCTAAATTTATTTATGCCCATTCTTCTGGTCAGATGTATAAATAATTGTGACAAAAATGTGGATCTTTGATCAGTAGTAATATGTATGGGGCACCCAAATCGTGATATCCACCCTGAATACATGATATTTGCAACAGTTTCAGCACTTATCTCTCTTATAGGATAAGCTTCTGGCCAACTCGTTTTCCTATCTACCATGGTAACAATGTATCTGAATCCTTCGCAGTAAATTAATGGTCCCACTATATCCATGTGTAAATGATAAAATCTATCGCTGAAAATAAAATGTCCATGTGGCGATACAGTATGACGTTGGATTTTTGATTTCTGAGAATTAATACATTCTTTTGTCCATTGAGTCACATCTTTATTCATTCCATGCCATATGTATCTATGTTGCATCATCTTTCTAGTTGCGCGCGTGCCATGGTGACTGACACTGTGTACCGCGTTGAAAGCTGATACGCGAAACTCCCTAGGCATATATGGTCTGCAACGTCCTAACGACACATCGCAATAAACACGTGCATTTCAATTGGGTACAATAACCTGCTGAAACATTAGAGACTTCGATTTCAAAAAAAAAACCAACTCTGGGTCATTACTTTGTGCTTCTGCCAGCTTTTCATAATCTAATGTGATACATCTATTGCTGATATTCTTGACAAACAGTCAGCAACCACATTATCTATTCCCGAAATATGCTTTATCTCCGTACAAAACTGCATTATAAAATCTAACTGCCGTATTCGTCGTGGCGTATCATTTTTTCCAATAGTATTTTTCTGAAGTAAATGTACAATAGGCTTATGATCTGTATATATTGTGAGTAACCTCCTTCTACCCAGTACCGGACATATTTGATGGCTTGGTAAATCGTTAATAACTCTTTGCCATATGTAGAATATTTTTGTTGAGCTTCACTTAATTTGTTGGAAAAGAATCCTAGAGGTTTCCAACTGTCTCCTTCTCTTTGTTGCAATACTGCACCCACGCTTTTTTCAAAAGCTTCAGAGGTATCTTTTGTCCATGGAATCAAACTAGTGCCTTTCTTCTTTGCATTATGAAGAAACTTGTTTAGATTTGCATGAATTTCAGCTGCTTTTGGTAAATGGCGTCTATAGAAATTTATCATTCCTAGAAAACGTAACTGATCTACCGTTGCTGGTTTTGGAAATTCAGATATAAATTTAACTTGATCAGGCAGTGGTGCTAATCCATCCTTAGAGATATGGTATCCCAGAAAAATCTAGTTCTTTCCTTCCGAAGACACATTTCGCTAGATTATTCGTTATTCCATATTTGTCAAGTCGGTTAAGTACTTCACGAACGTGACGTTTATGGTCCGTCTCTGTCGCAGATGCAATGATGACGTCATCGATATATATAAAAATGAAACTTAGAATTCTCAATACTTCATCGTGTAAAAACCTCTGAAAAGTTTGAGCAGCGTTCCTCAATCCGAAACCCATTCGTACAAACTCATAGAGACCAAAAGGTGTCGTTATAGCAGTTTTCGGTATGTCTCTCTCACTTATCACGATGTACTACAGTACGCACGTTGTAAATCAATTTTTATAAACCACGTGCTTCCGTGTAGTAAGTACGTGCAATCTTGAACTTGGGGTATGGGATATCTATCTGGTAATGTTAGTGCGTTAAGTTGTCCTTGTGGAGACTACACTCCACAAGGTCTAATTTGTCCATTTTTCTTTGTTACTACAAGCAGAGGACTTGCCCAATTACTTTTTGAAGGTCTACATATGCCCATCTCTTGCATACGTTGAGAATCTGCCTTTACTTTGTTATATTTATCTGAAGGTAAAGGCATCGGGCGTGCGTAAACGGCTGCGCCCGTAGTTTCTACATGATGGACTACAGAATGCTGTGGAGAGTCCTTGAAACATCGGCTTAGTGATATTGGGAAACTCAAGTAAAATATCACTGTACTCGTTTTTGTAGTTAATTGTCCTCACTGTTGGCTGTTCATGAACTGTTACAAGCGCTATAGTTTGTAAACTGGTAATCGAGTCTATTATTTTCCTCATATTGACATCTACTAAAATTTTATGATGAGATAAAAAGTCTGCACCGAGAATTGGCTGTTTGACGTCGACCAACACAAAAGACCATTGATACGGTCGCCTTAATCCTAAATCTAATTGTATCACTTTAACACCATAAGTTTTTATTTTAGTTCCATTTGCAGCGTACAGTTTATAATCATCACATTCACTATATCGTTTATTTCTAACCACTGGTAAAACTGATATATTGGCGCCAGTGTCCACTAAATAATTTAGTCCATTATTTTTGTCACACATAGACGATGAACAGGCGCAATGGTGCATATCTCCGTCTCTGATAGCATCTTACTTAGTTTTCCAAATTCCCAGATTTTTTCCAAGCACGTGGCTCTATGCATTTCCTTGCTCTATATCGATATCGAAAATGATAACTGCATAACCAATTCGGACTATCCGGTGTCCGGCGTGTCAGGTTTCGCCCTCTTGACGCTGACCGCGACCTTAAACGATTGTGACTATTATTTCGACGGTAATTATGTCGGTCGGCAATACTGTACGTCCAAAGTTGTTATCGGGGTCACCAATGTACCTATTTGGTATTCGTGTCTATATAAGGTACTGAGTATTGTAATGAAAGGCTCTTCAAGACACGACTATTAAATACGAATGTTCGTACAATACTAATCTATAATAACCATCAATACATTTATATCAATCATGTTGGCATAACCTGTACAGCCATGCGTAGAATCGCGTATGGTCAACGCAGTCTACGCGCAGCCAGAGGCTAGATAGGTCCTTTAAGCGTCCCGAGGCGACGAGAACAGATATCCTCTCTGACGTACACGCAAACTCCTGCCCGCGGCACAAATCAATGTTCCAATTTGTACCCCGGGTGGTAGAGGTAGGAAGTATCAGCCGGGAAGGAAATCTGAGTCTCAGTAAGGAAGAATAAGGCCGTCTTCGCAGTTTCGAGGTAAAAGTGAACCGCGTTGTTAAGATTAGAATTGAGCCCCCTAACATTGGTAAAGTCCACTGAGAGCATGGAAGGGGATGCCTTCGGTAAATTCTTCCGTTTGCCCCGAGATCGAAACCTAAAACTTATGGTTATATAGTGTCTTACAAAAAGAAGGAAAAAGAAGAAAATTTAAAAATGTTAAATAATTATAAGTTTATTACATAGTGAAGCTATGTAAAAAAGTGTTTTCCTTAAAAAACAAGGAATGAATTGAAGGAATTTTTACAAAAACTACATAACTAACATTTTTAACGTTATTTTTTTAAATATCTAATAATCTATATCTATATATTAATCTATAAAAAAAGTTACACTTGATAGTGAAATTCGATTTGACAAAAACATCTTAATTAGCACAGAATTACATGGTAAAATAAAGTATATTTTGCAAAAACTACACAATTGCGTGTATTTTTTACAAAAATGACGTTAAAGAACGCAGTTGTCTAGTTTTTGTGAAAAAAAAAGTTTTGTTTATTGCTGTCAAAAATGTCCGACTACGCGCCAAGCGAGGAATTTTCTAATTCAATTTTAAAAAGAAAACGGAAAGAAAAGAAGAAAACGATTATAAAAAATAAGAAAGTAAAGGGCGAGGAACATATTAACCATAAAAACAAAATGGTGGCTGCTCGGAAAACCGGTCCTGATTGCAGGTTTGTTATTTCATTTTGTTTGATTATCTTGATAATAGGCCTAACTCAGTCTTACATTGTTTCAGATGCAAGCACTATCAATGTTTTAATAGAGTGTCGCCAGAGATCGAGAAATTATCTTAGCCAATTTCAGTAACCTCGAAAACAAGAATGAACAAGATTCATACTTGATGGGACTGATATCATCATCTCCAACTGCTAGACACACGATTTCCAATCCGCGAAAATTTAGAATGAGTACTTTTAAATATAAAGTGAGAATAGGGCTTGAAGATATTAATGTATGCATGCTATCATTTTGCAGTTTTCATGGTATATCTGTAGGTCGTGTCAGACGTTGATACCTAAAGATCAAAGAGGCAAACATTCAATAAACAGAGCAAAGAAAACACCAGAACCTATTTCGAATTTAATACGTGCTCATATTGCATCATTTAAATCCAGACAGTCACATTATTCACGTAATGATAACCCCAATGTTTTCTACTTGCCAGAAGATTTGAGTGTCAGGAAAATGCACAATATGTTTCTGGAAATGTACAGAATAAACGTAAGCTATATAGTTTACTGGTATATATTTGAGTCATATAGATGCAAAGGCAGCATCATCCAATTTTATCATGATAGCAACTTTGAATGCAGTCTGTCAGTTTAAAATCAGCTTAATTGGTTGACTTATTTAGTTTATAGAAAATAAAGCAATATACCGTACAAAATGACTTTTAAAATTTTAGGTTTGTAGCAAACACAGCATTATCCACTTGAGTAATGCCAAAGACAGCAACGTCCGATTCAGCCAATCAGGTGTCTGTATTTGGCCACCATGACATTTTATTTAATATGGCGATTACTGTTTTGTTGTTCTTTGGTGTGATGTTTATTTTTATAAAATTAAACAGGATTAGGTATACTTTTCCCAATAAAAGGTGAAAAACAACACGATGGAGTGTTTTACTACCCCATGTGACAAAAATTCTAGTAGAAAAAAGCAAGCTGACCCCGATAAATAGAAGAGAAATGAGGCTAAAAAAAAGCGGTAAGTTATAGCGTGATACAACGTTTTTGATCCTAATAATGTTTTTTAAATGACACAAAAAGGAAGAGCTTCTTCATTCGATTTGTGTTGTTAGTGTAATATTGTTGTGATGTCTTTCTGATGATTTTAAAATAAAATAAAAATAACTGTATTCAGAAAATCTATTTTTGAAATCAGTCTAAAAATTCCCCTGGGTGGGCTTCTTTTAAATATATCTAAATCGGTTCAGTGTTTTTTAGAAAAATCAACAAACACCAAAAATAAGGAAATTTGGCTCTAGTATTGTCTTTTGTTAACATGGCTTTTACACATTAAGAAAACACTTTTTAGTGTAGTTTAGTCGATACCAACTCCGGGGAAATAAATACACATAACACAAATTTCTCTACAGCTGTGATACTTTTGACATTCAACACTTTTTGTCTTCAGTCACCGTGACCACGCACGCTGTAAAGCACGCGAAACGTCGGAAAATCGGTTTTCTTAAATTTGGCTCTTGCAATTATTGAAGTCGTTTGTTACTAATTTCGTTCTAGTTTTGTTATTATTGTTGACACCTGATATTTTTTTGTAATTAAGCTAGGCTGTGTGAATCTAATTTGATTAGAGGAATATAATGTAGGTACTACAAATGGAATTACAGTGGATATTGTAGAATTTTATTTATATTATTTTATTTAATTGTTTTAGGTATTCTGCGAAGACTCTACCAAAAAGGTTGCTATGTCAGCACAAGAAAGGTTTTGGCTGTATGGCACTAACTTTGTCTGATTTGAAGCGATTTTTTGATAATTTTTATGCAGACCCAGACAAGCATAAACAGGATGCGTATATTTTAAAACATTGCACACCTTGCAAGGTGTCGCGTCGCCGTCCTACTACATCAAAATATGCAAATAAGAATTTTCAAACAAAATTTTACATTTATAGCAAAATGCTAAAAAAAAAGTGAGAGTGTGTCAACGATATTTTTTAACAGTATTACAAATCACAAAGTACAGAGTTCAATCTGAAATGAAAGAATATTATAAAACTGGAAAGCTATTAGCTGAAAAAAGAGGAGGTGATCGTACTTCAATGAAATATGCGGCAAAAAGAGAAGCTATTATCAATTTTATCAACACGATACCATGCCAAGAACCACATTACTGTAGAGGAAACACTAAAAGGTTGTATTTGCCGTCAGAATTATCAATAAATAAGTTACATAAAGAATATAATTTGAAAGTTGATGATGATCTGAAAGTGAAGTCTTATTTCAGGCATGTATTCAATACAAAATATAACCTTTCATTTGGAACTCCGCGTACCGACGTTGTGCAACTTGTATAAAATTCAACGAACAAATGAAAAGTGAGCAAGACACTAGTAAAAAAAATATTTAATGGTAGCCCAAAGGCTACACAAATTAAGAGCGAAAGCTTTTTTCGAAAAAGTTAAAGAAGAAAATGAAACGCTAAAAACCTTCTCGTATGACTGTCAAAAAAATCTTAACCTGGTAAAAGTGCCCGATCAGGTGGCATATTACTTAAGAAATGTATATTTATACAATTTTACGATAGTAGAGGGATCTTCAAAAAGCAAATTGCTTCCTGAAATTGTGTTCGCTTACTGTTGGGCCGAAAATTTGTACCCCAAAGTTGCAAATGAAATTGCATCAGCCCTTTATCACAGGCTATTTAAGCCTCTATATCTATAGAAACAGTAAGACTTGTCGCAGATGGATGCGCAGGTCAAAATAAAAATACTATCATGTTGGGAATGTTGTCGAAATGGCTGACTGAAGCTCCGCAAAACGTCAAGAAAGTTGAGCTTGTTTTTCCTGTTGTCGGACATTTATATATACCACCTGACAGGGTCTTTGCCCAAATAGAAAAACAAGTGAGAAAACAGGAAGTGATTAGCGGTGTTGAAAAATATATCGAAATAATTTCGAAATTTAGTACCGTTACCGCCTTAGGAACTGACTTTGAAGTATTCGATTGGAAGACAGCTTCACAGGAAGTCTTCAAGCCTGTCGGTTGTTGGCATTTTCGATTCAAGCTCTGCAAACGTTACGTTTTAAAACGTTCTAAAAGGCCTGGAAACGTTATGATTGAAGGTCATCTATACTACAAAACAGATGATGGAGTTTTGAAAAACGTTTGTCAAAGGAATAAAACTACACCCATGATAAATCCAAGAAAGATTAATGCTTCTAATAAAATAACGGATAGTAAGAAAAAAGATTTATTAACATTGCTTAGAAGCCATTGGGGAAATGATTGGCAGCAAAATGGACACTTGTCATTCTTTGTAGCGTTACTAGAAAGTAACAACCAACATGAAGATGAAGAAAATGAAGACAAAGAGTGTAATTTAGAGTGTGAAGAATATCAGGAAGTGGATGATTTGCATGTTTAATAACATAATTTTAATCAATTTAATTATAGGTAGTAAGCTACATAGATACGCCAAATAAATAAAAACAATTTATAATTATAGTAGTTTTATTTCATTCCTTCCTATACCTCTTCTCAATATATTATGTGGGTTTCAAGACATAAATTCCGTCCATTATTCTGAGTACTAACCCAGAAAGTAGTTATTATAATAAATCTACTTTACTGTGCCAATATGTATTTTCTTTCGTGCCCAATGAAAAATCCACTGATTTTTAATTTAGAATAATGATTTAAGTTTATAATGTGATTTATCGGTATGATATATATCCCTTAAATACAGTAAACTCCTGACGTAGACACCTGTGGTATGTACTCTACACCAAAAGTATCAAGATTATTCAGTCTAATTATGATGTAAAATCTATGGTTGCAAATGCAGCAACATCCTAGAGATTTGGCTGCAAAGGTAGCAATATCTACGAGTTAGGGGCAGAAACAGAAACATCCAAATCAACCTTCTAGTTTTTAGACAGAATATGATATTACTGTAAAATCGTAAATTTTGCTTTTAATAATCAAATGATTCTCTAAATTTGTATGTTAAAAATAGCATCATATATAGTTATATTACTGCATTAAAACTAAAAATTTGTTTACTGCCATTTTGTTAAAACTGGATGTTGCTACCTTTGCTTCTATATGACTCATTTAATAATGAGTTCAATCTCAAATTTGGACTACCTAGAACAGATACTTGTGCTGTTTGTGATAGTTATCGCCTGAAAATAAAATGTGCTGTATTACCAGAAACTAAGAGAATATTATAAGTTGAACATAAACTTCATTTAGCAAAAGCAGAGAAATTTCACCAAATAAAAAAGGATTATAAACTTAAAGCCCAGCAAGGTAATGTGATGGCTATCAGTTTTGACTACATACAGAATCTTTCCCTGCCCCATATTCGTACAGGGGATGTTTTCTTTGCCCGTCAGCTGTGTATGTATGTTTTTGGTATTCATGATATTGGCAAAAATAAAGTATGCATGAACTTATACCTTGAAACAGAAGGTAAAAAAGGGCAATGTGATGTTACATCTCTCCTATTAAAATACTTTAATGAACACAGTATTTCCAGTGAGCATCTCATTATATTCAGTGATGGATGTCCTGGTCAGAATAAAAATTACCTCATGATGAATTTTCTGTATGTATTAGTTCACATATTTCGTTTATTCAAATCTGTGAAATATGTGTACATTCATTCCTGCCAAACGACCAGGATTTTGCCTTGATTGGTAATTTGAAAAAAAAAAACATACAGCAGAAACACCAGAAGAATGGGAAGACCTGATTAAAACGGCACGCAAACATCCATCACCTTTTGAAATAAAAAGTATCACTCATGACATGTTTTTTGATCTAAAAAAGACACTGGAGCCTTATTTTTTAAAAACTTGTAAACCACCTATGAAAATTAAAGAAGCAAGGATTATTAAAATAGATCAAGAATCACCGTTTGTCTTGGTCAAGTATAACTTTACTGGTCAATAGACAAGAATCCATGTACGGACAGAGTCCACTGCCTTCAGAACTAAATTTCAGTCCATTGTACAAGGGTCGAATTCCATTAAATGTAAATAAAGCCAATGACCTTCAGAGATTGAAACATTATTTAAGTGAACCCTACAAGATGATTATTTATGATAAATTAAGTGAAATAACAGAGGAAGGAGAAGATATTGATGTTGATAATGAAGATGTAAGTGGAGGAGAAGAATAAACCTTATTTTAATGTATGATTGATATCTAATAAACTACTTAATTAAGATATGTTTTTTTTATTTAATTTTCTAATCTTTTACTTTATTTTTTACAAAAATAACATAAGTGGATTTTTTTTTTACAAAAAGAGCATTACATATAATAATTTTTCTCCACAATGGCAGGTTAAAATAGTAAAAAAACTCAAATCCTTAATCAAATACATCATAATGAATAAATTATCAAAAGTTTATTTTATTTATTTACACTTCGTTACACTACAAAATAAGAATAAAAAATTAACATAATTAAATCAAAAGGAGGGCAACTGGCGGCCTTATCGCTTACGAGCGATCTCTTCCAGGCAACCACTGAGTAAAGAAAAAAGAAATGTATTAAATAAGATAGGCAAGTAGTGCAAAATACATGTAATACACAGTTATTAAAACAAAAACTAAACAGGAATAAAATATTAAAGATACATTAAAGAGTAAAAAGACACATAAATCACGATAATTTAAGATAAGTCTCACGTCAGTTAGTAGTTAGTAAGAAAGTTGGGGATACGATGTGGACAGGTAATGTTTGTACAGAAGAAATTTAAAGGAAGATAAAGAAGGAGCTAAGCGAATAGGGACGGAAAGTGAATTCCATAGCCTAACTGCGGAGACCTTAAAGGAATCGCCAAGAAAGGAGGAGTTATGAGATGGGATTTCAAGGGTATAGTTTTCGGAAGAGCGTAAGCTATAGTTATGGGCTCCCAAAAAATTGAAATCATTTTTGAGATAGGAAGGAGTTTTAGGGTTGAACAGGATGGAATATAGGAGATGAAGAACATGAGCATCACGTCGCTGACGAATTGGCAACCAGCCTAGCCGCTTACGGAACGCAGAGATATGATCGTACTTTCTTAGACCGAATATAAATCTGATACAGAAATTTTGGAGACGATCCAGTCTATTTAGCAATTCCTCGTTAAGATCGGAGGAGCAAGAATCGGCGTAGTAGTGAGGTTTTGGTACTAAAGGGAAGAAAATTACTAAGACGTCGAAGGGTACTGGAGGCACCGTATAATTTTCGGCTAACTTCTTTAACATGTTGCTCCCAGGATAAATTTTGATCAAATAAAACCCCCAAATTTTTTACTGTACGGCTAAAATTTAAAATTACACCATCGATATGGATAGGGGGTATCCTGGCCCAATCAATTTTCGTCGTGAAATAGGGGCTGCCAATAATTAATACCTTACTCTTTTTGGGATTGATTAGAAGACCAAAATTTTTACTCCAGTCAACTATCTTTGCCAGCTCATTGTAAGTAGATTGTATGGCTTGCGGGAGATCATCGAGACTTGATTGTACGTAGATTTGAAGATCATCAGCGTATAAATGAAAGTCGGAAAGTTAAGGATTTATATAGCAGAAAGAAGAGGAGAAAGTACGCCACCTTGCGGAACGCCAGATTCAATCCACTGAGATATGCAATCGCTTGTCTTAATACACTGGCGGCGCCCATTAAGATAGTTAGAGAACCAGTTAACAGCATGAGAAGAAATATTAATAGATCTAAGCAACCCCATTAGAATTTTAAAATTAATAGTATTAAAAGCGTTGCTGAAATCTAGCAGTGTGAGAATTGTGAGTTGTTTGTGGTCCATGCCTTCGCGAATATCATCGGCTACTCTGACCAGAGCAGTAGACGTGCTATGTCCAGGTCGAAACCCAGACTGAAGTGGATTCAGTATGGAATTATACATAGGGAGTATAAGAGAGAGAATAGGTATGATCATAGCACGACCAATCAGGTCAGAACCAACAGCATTGGAATGAATAGATGAAATACTCGATTCAACTTTCTGACTAGAGAATTCAGCGAAAGAGAAAGATGGAAAACTAGGACGAGGGAGAGATGATATATACTCAAGTGTTAAGTCCAGATCGATATTACTTGAAGTGGAGTGAGAGGTAAAATGGGCGTTTAGGCTGTTTACGTCGATATCGGGAGTCATGGCAAAAGTTTTTAGTTATGCAGAGAAAAATGTGGATTGCGGAGTTTTCTTTGATTCCTGTGAAATTGTTTCTAAAAAGTTGTGTTGTTTTTGTAAATATCCCTTCAATTAATACATAAGAAGCCCCTAACAAAGGAAGAAAAAGCCGAACATAGCTACCTCTACAAATTAATAATACGGGAACATATAGAACAAAGAATAAATGAAATTAAAACACATCTTGAATCAACAGGTAGTTTAAAGCGGGTCTTTAAAATCTTAATAACTTAAAAATCTTAATCCCTATATAAAAAATGACATTACCAACATGAAAATATTATCAAGATCTAAAATATTGGAGAAGGCAACATTATTTTTAACAATTTATATTGGGCAAGAGATACTACTACTGAAATCGAAGTTACTAATCAGAACTCTGCTAGTCTAGATAGATTCTCTACACATGAAGTAATAAAGAACATAGATTTTTGTTAATCCAGTAAAAGCAACGGGCCAGATGAAATTTTAAATGAAGTACTAAAACTGGGGAAAATGTTAGTAGCACTATACTTAACAATTTTATTTAACAAGATTACTTAAATGACAGAGAAATACCGAAAGAATAGGCGCAATACGACATAATTTTACTTTACAAGAAAGGAGACCCTGCCAATATCGTAAACTACCAACCTTACAATCAAATGTGTACAAACTATTTGCTTCATGTCTTGCGGTTCGCCGGAACAAGCAGGTTTCAGGAAAAACTTCTCATCAACAGATAACATCCACAATTTAAATTTGATAATAGAGAAATATTTAGAACACAATAAACCTCTCTACGTTGCATTTATTGATTACGCCGATACAATCGGTTGTGGATGGTTGACGCACGTGTCAGTGAGATTTTAGATTTTTTTTCCGGTGTTTCTGTGATTTTCCAAAGCTAAAATAGTTGTTATTGTTCTATCTTCACAAAACTAACCCTATTGGTGCTGGTAAAGGATAAAATTTAAACTTATATAGTCGCTGCAGTTCCAGTAAAATGGATTCTGACCCCGAACCTCCCGACCCGGGAACCTTTTCTACGTCTCGCAAACGACAAGGTGAGGAGAGAAATATGCCTTCCTTTTTTCCTTCCTTGCGATCCCACTCAGGCGAACGCGTCTGTTCAACACCTATATGTCCACCCCTCCTTTTCCGATGGCCCTCGATCGTACTCTAATGATGATAAAGGTCCATTCATTGTCCAAGTTTCCCGGGAAGTAGAGGACCCATCTTCTGGAGCCTCGTTACGTGCTATTACATTCGGTCAGTTTATGCATAAGCACAAAATTAGTTCTGTCATACACGGTGGTGTAAAAAATGTAGGCCGTAATAAAATTACCGTTGAGTTTGCTTCTGCTGAAGCTGCCAACAACTTTCTGGTTAACCCGATTCTCGCTATGTGCAAGTTTAAAACTATTATCCCTTCTTATAACATAACCAGAATGGGGTTGGTCAAAGGTGTACCGGTGGACTGGTCAATGGACAAACTCGTTGATTCATTAGAGCTTCCTCCTGGATGTGGTGAGATGTTAAAGTCAAGGCGACTGAACCGAAAATCAGTTACTGAGGGTGTCACCACCTGGGTGCCTACCCAATCTGTTGTCCTTACCACACTTCCCTCCCTGTCGAAACCTACAAATTCCAATCATACAGTGCCTGAACTGCTGCCGTTTTGGTCATATCAAATCGGTCTGCCGATCTAAGCCCAGATGTTACAGGTGTGCTCAGCCCCATACAGGTGATACGTGCGAAGTCACCTTAGAAACATCCACATGTCTACATTGCTCAGGTAAACATTTTGCTTCTGACAAGGGCTGTCCAGAATTTACTCGACAGCAATCCATAAAAATGGTGATGTCCCAGAACAATATCTCATACATTGAAGCAGCAATTCAGTTTCCACCTGTCCGACGTTCATATGCTGAGATAACAAAAGAATTTTTTACCCCTCCTGTCTATTCTCTCTCTAAGATCTCCTCAAACAGCCCAAACTCCTACCATAACTTCCTATCGCCAAACAATCTATCGCTCCTCTCGTCCCCAAGCTTCTCTAGCAAAGGGGTACGATAGACCAGCTCACCAGACTATTGTTGGTGAGTGCTCCTCATCTCTCCCAAATGGTTGTGCTTTCAACAATAATGTTGACACCCTTCCCTCTCAGGGCAAAATGTTAGAATTTATTTCTGAATTCCTTCTCAGTATTGTCGCCCCATGTAGCGAAATTCCCCTACCGCCCAACGTTGCCAAAAACCTATCCCAACTCTTTAAATTATTACAAAACGGACCCAATAACCCTAATTCAATGGAATAGTAAAAGCTTACGTTCAAGAAAACACGAATTGATCTCCCTCATAAACCTCCATAAACCCACAATTGTTGCCATCTCGGAGACATGACTGAGACCTGGTTACCGATTTCGGGTACCTGGTTTCTCCTGTCTGGGGGATGACAGGAATGATGGGTATGCGGGTAGTGCTGTCTTTGTACGGCATTTCCTCCCTTTCTCCCAAATTCCTCTTTCTACCCATAGCGAACAGATTAATGCTGTTGCTGTTCGTACCTTAGATATTTCTTTTGTATCTTTGTATATTGCTCACCCTTCTCCTTCTCTTCTTCCCGAGATACAATCAATTTTATCATTTCTTCCCAGCCCTATCATAGCCATGGGTGACTTTAATACCCATCACACTATGTGGGGGTGCCACGCTAGTGATAGGTTTGCTCCACTGCTGATTGACTTGCTCGACGTTGTCAATCTCTGTATCCTCAATGATGGCTCCCCAACTCGCAGGGTATACCCTAATCAGAATTCCAAATCTGCAGTGGATCTCACCCTCTGCTCCCCTAACCTGGCCTCGCAACTAACTTGGAACGCCCTTGAGTCCACCTATGGCAGTGATCATTTTCCCATACTTATTACATTAAACAACAAATCCTTACCCCTCTCTTACCACAACCCCCTTTTGAAATATAAACTCAAAAAAGCAAACTGGAAAGAGTATGCCCAATCCGTTGATTGTATGGTAGACTTTCTGCCGGATTTGGAACGTGAAGAAAATGTCTTGTCTTGCTATGATCTATTTTTAAATTCTCTCAAATCTTCGGCCGATTATCAGATCCCCAAAAAGCACTCTCCTAAAAATCTGCTGCTTTCCTCTCCCTGGTGGGATGATGAATGCAGCGATTTGTTTGGTAAGAGAACGGCTGCAGAGAAATCTTACTCAGCCTGTATGTCTCAGGAGAACTTTAATAATTATCAGAGGCTTGATGATAAAATTAAAAGGTTAGTATCGAAAAAAAAAAAAGATCTAGTTGGATACAATTTTGTGAATCCCTTACCCCTCGCTCTCCATCCACTATTGTGTGGTCAAATGTGAGGAGATTCCGTCGTTCCCTGAACCATGTTGATGCTTCTTCAAATAACCCTTCTGACTGGATTAACAACTTTGCAGACAAATTGGCTCCACCTTTCGTTCCCTATGTGGACTCATTTCTGAGTTCTATGCCAGCTCCAGCTTCCGATGAAATGGATGCTCCCTTTTCTTTCTCTGAGCTTCAAATCGCTCTTCATGGTCTCAAAGATTCGACTCCAGGGGAAGATGGCGTTCCATATTCCTTCCTGGCTAGACTAAATGACAAAGCTAAACTTTACTACCTTAAAATAATAAACAAATGTTTTGAAACTGGTATTATACCGGCATCTTGGACATCTCAAATAGTCATTCCCATTCTCAAACCTGGAAAAATCCCTTCAGATTCAAATTCATATCGACCCATAGCTTTGTCATCTACTTTAGCTAAAGTAACAGAACACCTTCTTAAAAACCGACTGGAATGGCTAATGGAAAGTAGAAATATTCTCCCCTCCTCCCAATTTGGGTTCCGGAGGGGTTTGAGTACCACAGACAGCCTCAGTATACTGACAACAGACATTCGCCTAGCCTTTACAAAAGGAGAGTACCTTGTGGGTGTGTTTCTTGATATTGCTTCTGCATATGACAATGTCCTACTTCCGGCGCTCAGGCAGAAAATGCTTAAGCTGAGTGTGCCTTCGAGGATGGTTCATCTCATATGTAATCTGCTATTTTGCAGATCTATTTTGCTATTTTGAGGTCTGTCACCAGTTTTTGTAATATCTTACAATATGCTGATGATATTGTCCTCTATCACAGCTCAGGCAGTATAGGGGAAGTATCCTGTCGTATCAATTCTGCTTTGCATTATCTAGGCCAGTGGTTTTCTGACCACGGCTTGTCCCTGTCAGCTGGCAAATCTCAGGCAGTGGTTTTTACAAGGAAGAGATACATTCCTACTCTACTCATTTCATTTGAAAATCAAGCAATCAACCTGACAGATAAAGTTAAAATTTTTAGGTATTTATTTAGACAATCGGCTGAACGGAATTTCCCACTCTGAACACATAATAAAAAAATGTGAAAAAGGTATTAACGTACTAAGAGCAGTAGCGGGGGTTTGGTGGGGTGCTCACCCCTATTCTTTAAAGTTATTGTATAATGCCTTAGTACGTAGTCATATGGATTACTGTATGTTTGTTCTGGATCCCTTTAACAAATCAGCTGCTGGAAAATTAAACAAAATTCCCTGCCCTGCTGGTGCCTAAGAATCATTCTAGGTGCAATGAAATCCTCCTCTACACATCCGCCGGCAGTATCTATGTGACCGCTTTGTTAGCAAGATGTTACAGATATCATCCCACCCTCTTTGGCATCGATTAACCCGACTATCACATGCTCCTTGCACCCGCAACTCCTCTTCCTATCTGCTCGATAGTTATCTAAAGTACACCAGCCTCCCTAACCCCATGATATCTTTTCCAACAAATCCCCTTTATTCTACTCCTTATAAAGCCCTGGTATACAAACCTCCCATCATTACAGACCTTGGTCTGATCAAAGGAGCCCCAGATACCAACATCAAATTACAAAGCTATATTAATCAAAATTGGTCAAATCATCTTCTTATTTACACTGACGCATCAAAGCCGTCTCCAGATGGCTGTGTTGGTGCTGCCTGTTGGGTTCCTCTGTATAGAATTATCCTGAAATTAAAATGTCCTCCCGAGTCTTCAGTGTTCACAGGAGAGGCCACAGCTCTATTGGAAGCAATCCTATTTGCACACTCCCATAACATACAACAGACAGCTATTTTGACAGACTCTTTAAGTTGTTTAATGTCCATTAAAGAGAACCCATTTCGTAGCAAATCACGTTTTCTTATTATACTAAAAATCAGGGAGACTCTGCTCTCTTGTAATCAAAAAGGATTGTCTATCATACTAGTTTGGATTCCTAGCCACTCAGGTCTCCCAGGAAACGAGACTGCTGATTCATGTGCCAAAGCAGCTGTTGAGTCAGGTTCTCTAGATCATTTTAAAAATTCAGCTCAGGATCTTTGTTCTCTTGCAAGGATATATCTGGACAGAACGTGGAAGACATTTTGGAATGACTCCAAATCGGTTAAGGGTAAGTTTTATGCTTCCATCCAACCAAACATACCAAGACAACCCTGGTTTTGTTATTATCGAAATGCAAATCGCTGGATTACATCTACAATCTCGCGTCTGCGTCTTGGACATGCTTGCACCCCTGTTCATCTAGCCAAGCTCCGGATTAGGGATCACTCTATCTGTGAGTGTGGCTTGGATGAAGGCACTGTATCTCACATACTATTTAATTGTCCCAAACTAACTTATCCTCTTTATGACATTCTTCCCCCTAAAGTCCCCCGTCCTTTAAGTGTTTGTTAATGTTTGTTAATGTCTGTGTTTAGTCCATATTGTAGATTTTTATGTAAATAGATAGAAAGCAATAGAA
Source organism: Pieris brassicae (assembly GCF_905147105.1). Lineage (NCBI taxonomy): Eukaryota > Metazoa > Arthropoda > Insecta > Lepidoptera > Pieridae > Pieris > Pieris brassicae. Next base: position 4,398,123 of record NC_059679.1, on the reverse strand, counting down.
TTAAAATGTAATATATAAAAAATATTCATAAATAGTAAACAGTATTTAATAATGCTTTTACTCATATTTGTGTTGTCTGTGCTGTCTCAAAACTAACAATTCAATTTCAACTATTTTTTTTATGCATATTCAAAATTAGCTTAATTATTATTTTTACCGATCAATCTCCTTCGTGTCTTCTCCATCTACACGACACTGGCGAAGTACCTTGTGCCCAGTTGACATAAATAAAAGCCATAACAAGAGGAAAAAAAAAACTTGTAAACAAAACCTTTTGCGGCTTTTTATCAAATAATGCCGCGTTGCGTAGCGGTAGGTTGCAATAACAATGGAAACCATTCATTTCCCAAAGATATACAAATAAAAAAACTTTGGGAAAAGGCTACCAAAATACGCAATTTTAAAGCATCCAAAAATTCTAGGTTGTGTTCAAATCATTTCACAGAAGCAGACTTGCAAAGCATAAGTTCAGCTACAGGTTCGTATCTTTGTTCTCCTATTTATACATTTTTGTTTATGCAAGGAAGATACTACTCTCTATCGAGAGTGTTTATGTGTAACCTTAGAAGTATTAAAGATATTTATACTTTCAGGATTGCCTCCACTTCATCGATTTTTAAAAAAGACTGGAATTCCAACGGTTTTTGTGTGGAACAAAACAGCCTCCTCAACTGCAATTGCAAGGGAGCAGCGATATTTTCGCCGTAGTTCTAGAAAAGAACTGTTCCCAGCAACTACTGCTCCTCGAGTTTCAAATGAAAATTCAAATATTTTATCTGATTTTGAACATGAAATTGAAATAACTACAACTACTGTTCAATGCTCACCAGTTTCAGCAAATCAAACAATTTCAACTCAAACACCTCACATATTCAGACTTTTTACATGACTAGAAAACTATTTTATACAGGACTAGAAAACATGCATAAGTTTCTCTTGGTACTATCGACACTACTACCCATGGCAAATCATTTACCATAATCATTTTGAGGTAGCCAAGTAGTTAATGTTTCTATTGAAGATCAGTTCTGTTTAACATTAATTAAATTAAGAAGGAACAAACCAGACTGTGAGCTTTCAAAAATATTTGGCATTAGCACAACTGAAGTTGGTAACATATTTATTACATGGGTAAATTTTATGTTTGAGCTATGGTTTAAAGTAAATATCTGGCCAAGCCGTGCCTTGGTTGATTACTACATGCCTAAATTATTTAAACAACATCATTCATCTACAAGAGTAGTTGTCGATGGCACAGAGATACCTATTGCTAAACCTAAAAATCCTATTTCTCAACAAGCCACATTTAGTAGTTATAAGCATCATAACACAATAAAATTTTTAGTAGGCATAACACCAGGTGGCCTCATATCATTCTGTTCTGAGGGATATGGAGGTTCTACTAGTGATCGTCAAATAACAGAACGAAGTTCACTTTTAGACCTATGTGAAGAAAAAGATGCAATTATGGCAGATCGAGGCTTCAATGTTCAAGATTTATTTATAAATAAAAATGTATCAATTTATACTCCAACATTTCTGAAAGGTTTGACTCAACTGCCTGGCATAAAATTAAAGCATGATCACCAACTAGCAAAACGCCGCATACACATAGAACGCCTTATAGGATTAACAAAAACTTTCAAAATATTAAAATCAGATATAAATGCTTTCTATGTTCCGTTGTTGTCTAGAATATTTTTTATTTGTGTAATGCTATGTAATTTTAAAGAAGGAATTGTTAAGTAAAAATATACTATGCTGTCTTATTCATGCTAATCTAAATGTTTTGGAGACAGGCTAACTTCAAACTGTGTAGTGGGTGGAAAAAACTTCCAGAAACTGTTGAAAAGTGCAGATTCAGTAATTATTGTTACAGTTGTTTATGATATTTTTATTTGGATAAATCTATGTAATTTTAAAACAGGAATTGTTAAATAAAAAAATGTCTATTATCATGCTGTATTTTTTATTATCTCCAAATAATTCTTGTACATATACTTATTTAAAATATTTGGCATAGAAATTATCAAGAGATAATAACATTTCATCAATAAATGACTGATCCCTTTCAACAAAAAATACTATCATTTCCACAAAAGTAAAAACAATCAAGTTACAATATTTTATTTATTTATTTATTTACACTTCGTTACACTACAAAATAAAAATAAAAATTAACATAATTAAATCAAAAGGAGGGCAACTGGCGGCCTTATCGCTTACGAGCGATCTCTTCCAGGCAACCACTGTGAGTAAAGAAAAAAATAAATGTATTAAATAAGATAGGCAAGTAGTGCAAAATACATGTAATACACAGTTATTAAAACAAAACTAAACAGGAATAAAATATTAAAGATACATTAAAGAGTAAAAAGACACATAAATCACGATAATTTAAGATAAGTCTCACGTCAGTTAGTAGTTAGTAAGAAAGTTCGGGATACGATGTGGACAGGTAATGTTTGTACAGAAGAAATTTAAAGGAAGATAAAGAAGGAGCTAAGCGAATAGGGACGGGAAGTGAATTCCATAGCCTAACTGCGGAGACCTTAAAGGAATCGCCAAGAAAGGAGGAGTTATGAGATGGGATTTCAAGGGTATAGTTTTCGGAAGAGCGTAAGCTATAGTTATGGGCTCCCAAAAAATTGAAATCATTTTTGAGATAGGAAGGAGTTTTAGGGTTGAACAGGATGGAATATAGGAGATGAAGAACATGAGCATCACGTCGCTGACGAATTGGCAACCAGCCTAGCCGCTTACGGAACGCAGAGATATGATCGTACTTTCTTAGACCGAATATAAATCTGATACAGAAATTTTGGAGACGATCCAGTCTATTTAGCAATTCCTCGTTAAGATCGGAGGAGCAAGAATCGGCGTAGTAGTGAGGTTTTGGTACTAAAGGGAAGAAAATTACTAAGACGTCGAAGGGTACTGGAGGCACCGTATAATTTTCGGCTAACTTCTTTAACATGCTGCTCCCAGGATAAATTTTGATCAAATAAAACCCCCAAATTTTTTACTGTACGGCTAAAATTTAAAATTACACCATCGATATGGATAGGGGGTATCCTGGCCCAATCAATTCTCGTCGTGAAATAGGGGCTGCCAATAATTAATACCTTACTCTTTTTGGGATTGATTAGAAGACCAAAATTTTTACTCCAGTCAACTATCTTTGCCAGCTCATTGTAAGTAGATTGTATGGCTTGCGGGAGATCATCGAGACTTGATTGTACGTAGATTTGAAGATCGTCAGCGTATAAATGAAAGTCGGAAAGTTAAGGATATATATAGCAAAAAGAAGAGGAGAAAGTACGCCACCTTGCGGAACGCCAGATTCAATCAAACTCGACTGAGATATGCAATCGCTTGTCTTAATACACTGGCGGCGCCCATTAAGATAGTTAGAGAACCAGTTAACAGCATGAGAAGAAATATTAATAGATCTAAACAACCTCATTAGAATTTTAAAATTAATAGTACGCTTTTAAGCGTTGCTGAAATCTAGCAGTGTGAGAATTGTGAGTTGTTTGTGAATATCATCGGCTACTCTGACCAGAGCAGTGGTCGTGCTATGTCCAGGTCGAAACCCAGACTGAAGTGGATTCAGTATGGAATTTTTGTTTAGGAAATTATTTAATTGCTCATGTATGAGGCGTTCAAGTACCTTGGATAGAAATGGCAGAATCGAGATGGGTCGAAAATCAGAAAAAGTACTAGGATTAGCCTTTTTGGGGATAGGGATGATAAGTCCATCCTTCCAGCAAGAAGGAAATTCACCTATAGAAATGGAAAAATTAAAAATATGTGTGATTACAGGAAGTATAAGAGAGAGAATAGGTATGATCATAGCACGACCAATCAGGTCAGAACCAACAGCATTGGAATGAATAGAAGAAATACTCGATTCAACTTTCTGACTAGAGAATTCATCGAAAGAGAAAGATGGAAAATTAGGACGAGGGAGAGATGATATATACTCAAGTGTTAAGTCCAGATCGATATTACTTGAAGTGGAGTGAGAGGTAAAATGGGCGTTTAGGCTGTTTACGTCGATATCGGGAGTCATGGCAGTACGTGGTGGCTTACCGATACCCAGAGATTTTAAAAATTTCCATATTTTTGAGGGATCCCCATTAGACACTGAGTCGTGAATGTGTCGTCTCTGCGCATCGCGACAACGCGTGTTGCAACGGTTGCGCAAGATTTTGTAAAATACATGTTCCTTGGCCTTAGCACGGTTTTTTTGTTTAATCAAAGATTTGATTTCATCGTTGAGCCAAGGAGCAGGTAAATGCTTGAGTTTAACGGGCCTCAAAGGAGCATGTATATCAAAAAGATTAGTGATGGAGGCATTTAGTAAATCAACTTTATCATTGAGGGTGGGACACTCGTAAATCGTGCTAAAGTCAATTCTGGCCGCATCTATAAGCAGACGCTCGGTGTCGATCCCAGCAAAATTACGCCTAAGGACTACGGTGGGTTTTAGTTTAGGAGGTTTAAGATTGAGAGACAAATAAATGAGGTCGTGATGAGAAAAAGCAACAGCAGGAAGTTGGCCATGGTTGGTAACTAGGTCAGGAGAAGAGGTAAATATAAGGTCCAATAAGGAAGGAGTGGAGCCTGGGACTTTGTGTGTGGCATTAAGTGGCAGGTTATGAAGATTATAAGATTCGGTGATGGAGAGCAACTTTTTCGATCGGCAGTCGTCTTTGATTAAGCAGGTATTGAAATCACCCATAACTATTATGTTTTTATAGAGAGGCGAAAACTTTTCAAGAGTATTATCAAAGCCTGCGAAATAGTCGACTAAAAGAGAAGGAGAGTAAAACACTCCAAGGAGAATTTTAGTCTTACTGAGCATGACCTCGACCAGAAGATGCTCGCATTCATTAGGTGGTGGTGGTTGAGGAGACATATTGATAATAGTGTAAGGGATGTGCGATCGTAGGTAAATAGCGACGCCACCTCCACGCATTCCAACTCGATCATTTCTTATTAGGTTGAAGCCGGGGATAGAATAGCTGAGGGAGGACAGGGTTGGACACAGCCAAGATTCTGATATAAGGATAGCGTGAATTTCGTTGGATACAAATGTTGTCAACAAGTCCAAATGGTGAGCAGGAACGCTTTGAGCATTAATATGGATGACATTCAAGTGTCGCGATTGGTCTTTAAATAAAGCTGTGAGGATACTATGCAAGGGAGGGGGAGATATCTCAGCGCTATGGAATGATTCGAAATCCGACGAAGAGACCGATGCAAATTCAAGAGCTTCACTATCGTGATTCATGTGTTAGCCAATAATATTTATGTATAAGTTTACTAAGTATATAAATTTTTAATTTATGTACAAAAATGATCCTGTGTTCACACTCAATCGCTAATATTAGTGAACAGATAATATAGTCACACACTTTAAGAAAACAATAACAAATTAACTTAAAGGGGTTCAATAAACTAATTGTAACTATTTCAAAAAAAAAAAAAAATTAACAAGGGAATTTATATATCGTTTGCAGTGATAAATTACTGTAAAAGCTTATTATAAGAGAATAATTTTATGAACTGTGGAAATAGATACAATCTATCATTAATTGACAATCACAACCTTTGTCAGTGTCACATCACTTTTGCTAGTTATTTGTTATAATCTGTCAGTGGGCTTTAAAAACACTAAGTAAACAAAAGTTAAGGTTATGAGATACTAAAATGACCCTTATTTGGAACCTTCTTATTACGGGTCATGTTTCTTGTTCGCTTTGCATCAAGGGGCTTCGAAGCTGCGGACGATGACGGGATGCTGCCCGGGACTGAATCAAGCTCCTTCAACGAAGAGATGCGGCGAAGTTTCCCATCAGCCCCAATCACTTGTACACGTCCATCCTGGGTCCCACATTTTGAGAGATACCAAACCGCTTTCTCGCCTCCATAAATAGTGAGTGCCTTGTTTTTGTTAGGAACTCAGACAAGGTTATACCAGTGCCTTTAAGGCTAGTCTTGGCAGCCCAGATCCTTAACTTATCGGCATGTTCACGAAACTTTAATAATATAGGCCTAGGCTTTTCATTGGATCTTAATCCTACTCTATGGCAACGGGTAAGGCACTGCTCCGTGACATTTGGACACTTTAAAAGGATGGATATCATATTTGCAATGGAGGCCGGGCTTTCATCCTTCGCTTGATTTACTCCATGCAGCAACAGACACTTTCGCCTACTATGCATCTCTTGCTCATCCTGCACTCTAAACAGAATCGCCATCTGAGACTGGAGATTCTTTAGGCAGAATAGAACAGAACTTTTAAATGTTTCAAACTCCCTAGCAAGTGGAGTTTATTCCAGTAATGGGGACCTATTCTGAGCTGCAATAAGGCGCTGCTGGAACTCATCCATTCTGGTAGACACCATTTCGGATACATCCCTTAAAGACTTTTTAAGATCCTCCATAATAAGGTGCAAGTGAAAAATTAATTAATAGTTCAAATGAAGGTACTTGTGAAGAAGTGATTATCAAACTTTAAGTTAATTTTAGTTAAATAAAGGATATTATTAAGGAAAAATTGCGATTAATGTGTAGTGGAACATTAATTCATCAATGGAACTGTAAGTAACAAAGTTCAAACCCAATTATTACTATTTTATTTTAGTACAAATCACAAGACACACAAATACACGTTGCACTACCCACTTTGAAATCGAATATTAAAGAGAGAAGTTACTTTGGCAAGTTTCACCATCTAATTTTAACGATATTGGTATTTGTCTGTTGTTCCTATTTTAACAAAAATAGCCAGCAACCCGAAGTTATCGTTAAAGTTAGATGTTGCAACTCGCATAAGTAACTTCTTGATTCACCTAGCAGAAAGCCAATACGGCCGTATTCTCTACCTACGTTGAACCTCATTTTTTCAAAATAAAACACTATTTACGCATCATATTTTTATTTTTATTTTATGCTTATGGCTATTAAATGTAATTATCATCATGGTATGTTATTTTACCGCATAAAATGCGGTTAATTGATTTAGTATGTTGGGTAAAACAATTGATCATGCTCTCTTGGTGTTTATCACATGCAAAAGGATAGGTTACAAAACTCTTACATAGTAATTCTGTTTGTTCTCTGATTTTACAATTCTTTAAAGCGTTTTGAAGAAATTTTTGGGTTATATTTTGTATCTCTTCGAAACACTTTACTACACTGTTGGAGGGGTAGCAAAGTGCTCTCGTAGTCTTGTAATATTCTTTGGCTTGTATGTAGGTACCTATTTGATTCATCTCACGTGATAATATTATTTCTTTACATTTTTTGCATCCTCTTACAACTTTTACCATACACTTTTTTAGGACCCAGCCACAGACATATTCATTCTGACTTCGACCACCCTCTACTGAACATTCACAAGAAAGAGCTTCAAACAATTTTGGGCTTATTTCTATGTTTTCTTGTATTTTTTGTGACTCTGGTAGCATGTTATATATTTCTTTTTCATTTATAAAAAAATCTAGGCTGTGTAAACATGTAGCGAAATCATCTTGACAATTTGAATTAACAGCATGTTCCACACTGAAATTGTTTAATAATAATGTCTTATAAGCACCTTCAAATGAATAACAGTTAGGTGATACATTTCTAACACCAAGACTACGGATATTGCCAAAAAAGTTTTCTATTGGGTCCTGGTTAAAGTTTCTAGTGAGCATACAGTCCAAAGAATATTTTTGTGATAGTATAATCCACAGAGCTTGCATACTTTCAATTGTTTTAACCAAATTTACTACTGATGGTACATTTTTTTCAACTAACCGCGTTTTATTACCTTGTTTTTGTTTGGTAATCAATTTAACATTTTTTTTAAATATAATTGCTTCGTCCCATAGCTTATGGTGGCTTGATTTTTTTCTCACTGCACCAGTAAATTCTTTTCCATTTTTTTGGTAAAAACTGGACACATTAAGGCTGTCAAATAATTTGTCCAATAACATGACAAGTGGTACCAGCTGCTGACACTCCTCTGGAACTTCTTTTCTTGCAACAAAGTGATTGGCTGCAACTGTTACACTTCGGCTGAATATTTGTGTTGCAAATTTGACTCGCATTTTCTTGATTTTTTCTGGTATCACATGCTCCTCTGTTATTTTATGAAGTAAGTATGTAAGTAATAAAACATTCGCGTTATTTTATTGTTACCAGCATTTTTTTGGGTTCCATGTCATACCTTAGGTAAAACGGGACCCTATAGCAGACACTGTGTTGTCCGTCTGTCTCGACACCTGGCTGTATGTCATTAACCATGATAGTACCTCATTTGACAACCTCGTTGGTCGAGTGGGTATGTGCGTCTGCCTATGAAGCCGGAGGTTGCAGGTTCGGTCCTGCCATTGGCAAATATTTGTTCTTGGGTCTGGGTGTTTATATCTATATATGTATGTATTTCTATATGTAAGTATGTATATCGTCGACTGGTACACATAGTACAGGCTATCCTAGTTTGGGGCCAGTTCAATATATTTGAATTGTCCCGAGATATTATTAATCATGTATTTATGTTGCTGCTATAACAACAAATAATAAATAACATACAAAACAGAAGCCATGTGACATTTTGGCACACACACAATAATGTCATAAGGCTTTAAAAACTTATCATACTTATTAGTAAGTTAAAAATTTACCTGAGTTCTCCAAATGATCTATCAGCCTCATAAAGTATTCGAAAATAGTCCCATTTCACTGTTTTCTCAGAGTGGTCTTTTGGATCTTTATATATAAGGTCCTTGTTTAAAAGGTTATTGCGCAATCCTTTAAAAAGGTGGGGCACATCATAAATGTGGTAAATTTTCTGGTGTCCCACTTGATAAACGTTTCGCCGCCATTCCACACCTTTCTTACAATATTCAGCACGTGTATCTTGTATCAGGCTGTTAATGGCACTAACATTTGTCGCCCCCTGGTCGCACACAGTGGCCAATACTTTTAAACCAGAAGTTTCAACATGACTTATTACATCTTTAATTATTGTTTTGAGATCTATTTTCTTTAAACTTTGTGTAAAGAAGTATGCTACTGGCTGATTAAAATTTCTTCTCACTCCTTTGATCATAAATACTACAGCATGATTTGCTAAATTTGTGCCCTTGAGACTTTCAAAGCCTATGATCTCATCAGTTGACGACAAATATTGTTTTTTTTTTTTTTAATAATTTTATGGCCTGGTAACGAGACCTTTAAGCCAAACAAATATTGAAGATGTGGAGTTATAGACATTTCATCAAAAATAACTGTGCACAAACAGTCATCTGTGCTAATTTTTTTTACAGTTTCTTATACTTTTTTAAGGGTTTTTGCCGATGGCAATTTAAAATATTTTGATAATAAGCCCTAACATTTCGAAATTGCATCTCGGTAAATATTTTACTTGATAATGTGATGTTTCTTGTGACCATTTCTAATAATCCGGTATTAGAGATTACTTTTTTTGCCCTTTCCACTCTATCTTTATACTTTAGCTGCAGTTTTTTTGTTTTCTGTAATTTAGCTTTTAATGCCCTCACTTGTCTCTGTGTACTCTTCACTTTAGCAATAGTATATTTCACTGATTTGTCTGTAAGAACAAAATTAATATCATCAGCAAATTACATCAAAAAACCTACCCTAGCCTATCTACTACTAGGTACACACACACACACTGCTATCACAACTACTAAAATACAACTACAATAAGTTAATAACAATATATTTAAGTTTAAATTCAATTTCAATAAGTATTATATACATTTGTATGGAACAAATTGTTAAAGAATGTAAAACAAAATGTAGCTAGCAGTTTATTTTATTCTATAATTGGTTGCTTTGTTACCTTTATCCTTATTTTCTTTCGATGAAGAAGTCCGAGTGTCCAAATCCTTAGCAAAAACAGAAATGCTCTCACCTGAAAAAAAAATTAATTAATCAGCGATTCATACAGGGGTGAATCAGAGAGGTTTGAAATTAAAATGTTTAACATTACATTCCAGTTATGTATAACTGAATAATAACAGAAAGTATCAATATACCACTCCAACCTACTTAGTATTGTAGGAACTTTTAAATGTTAGTTTTAGAAAATAATATTACCCTCATCAGGAATATTTTTTGATGAATTTGACTCTGTTAAGGTCACTGGGGCTTCATTCATGCGTGGTACGCAATAATTATGTTCCAGCACTACTGAAGTGCCATCTGATGCAACAAAACCTGTAACAAAAGAAGTGACATGGTTTCATGAAAACTTCATCAGTCTTTGTTGGTTGGTGCAGCAAGCAACACATAAAGTTATATTGGAGTTTGTATTTTATTTATGTGTTGGTAGGTACATCCAGAAACACATTAAGTTATATTGGAGTTTGTACTCATGTATGTCTGTGCATGAGTTTTTATATTTTCAGTGAGAAAAAACAAATTGGGGCATGTGTCCATACTGGCTCACTTGACTATGATTAAGGTGTCTAGTGTTTAAGCTTGTGACTGTGGAGAGGACTCATGTGATCTAAATCATATGTTATAGGTTTTGGCATTGCATGACAAGAAACCACACAATAGAAAAAATATTGCATCCTTAGTGACTGTACAATAGGTGTCATTTATCTTTGTTTCTTAAAAATTGTGCTTTTGACTAAACTTGAAATCATAATATTAGATAAAAAGTTACCTACCTTTCAAATATAAACATGGCAGAGCACCATTGATCAATCGATGAACAGTAACTTTTTGCTGCGGTGAAAAGTGGTAGTCACACACCACTTTGTTTTTATATATTTTTATTAGATCTAATCCTGTCAATTCAGCTCCAACTACTGATATCCATTGGTTGAACAATTCAGGATATTTTGTCGGATTAGGAAAAGAATGAAAGTATGCACCTGCAAATAAAAAGCTAAACTTTCCAATATGACCGTCGATTTAAAAGCCCATATTTTTATTGTAGATAGTACTCACTAAAATAAAGAGTTTTGCAAAGTTTTCGGTTGCGCAAACTTACGGTTCATGAGTTACATTTTTTTAAACTTTTCATACAAATTGGTAAATAACACGCCATTACAAAATATATTTGACAAATAATTGATGTCAAACGTCAATCACTTAGTGTAGGTTCCGATTATTTTGAAAGAATCGATAGTACTCTTTGAAGAATTTTGATAAATCATTTGGATGCATACGAAGAACTACTAACTGCGATGAAATATGCACTTCTTTCTTCGGTTCACTTTCACCTCGAAACTGCGAAGCCGGCCTTATTCTTCCTTACTGAGACTCAGATATCCTTCCCGGCTGATACTTCCTACCTCTCCTACCCGGGGTACAAATTGGAACATTCATTTGTACCGCGGGCGGGAGTTTGCGTGTACGTCAGAGATGATATCTGTTCTCGTCGCCTCGGGTCGCTTGAAGGAAGGGACCTATCTAGCCTCTGGCTGCGCGTAGACTGCGATGACCATCCGCGATTCTACGCATGCCTGTATAGGTCCCATAGCGGAAATACCGAAACTGAGCGACTCATTGAGCACATCCAAATGGCTACAGATTCCCTGCTCGAAGGGGTTCCTACCGCTGAAATCGTGATACTTGGCGATTTTAACGCTCACCATGCCGATTGGCTCGGTTCGGAAACCACCGATCACGCGGGAAGATCCTTTCACGACTTTGCTTTAGCTTACGACCTGTCACAAATGGTCCCTGCGATTACGCGAATACCAGATGTGGATGGTCATAAACCCTCTTTGTTGGACCTTCTGCTGACCTCACATCCGGAGACCTATCAAGTCTCTGTTGACCCGCCATTGGGTTCATCGGATCATTGTGTGGTCCGGAGTACTGTGCCTACTACGCGCCCTCCTCGGCCCCGTTTTTCGGGTTGTCGTCGTATTTGGCACTATCGGTCAGCAGATTGGGATGGGATGCGGTCTTTCTTTGCGTCCTACCCTTGGGGGCCTATGTGCTTTTCGTCGGAAGCTCCAGATTCCGTCGCTGCCTCTGTCGCCGAAGTGGTTCTGCAGGGCATGGAACTTTTTATTCCATTCTCTGCGGTGCCGATCGGTGGCAGGTCACAGCCCTGGTTTAAGCGTTCTTGCAAGGCGGCATCGCGTCGAAAGCGAGAATGCTTTAATGCATGGGCGGAGGCGGCGATATCTCGTGATGCCAATACCAGCGAACATAAAAAAGCATATAACTCAGCCTCCAGGTCCTTCAAACGGGAAATCGCTAAGGCAAAGTCAGAGCACATCGCCAGATTTGGCGAGAGATTGGCCCAACTCCCTTCTGGGACTCGAGCCTTCTGGTCTCTCGCCAAAGCTGTACAAGGGAATTTTTGTCAGCCATCGATACCACCGCTGCACAGAGAGGATGACTCGCTCGCCCACACTGCGAAGGAGAAGGCCGACCTCTTGGGCTGTCTCTTTGCGTCCAACTCGACTTTGGATGACCGAGGGAGATCACCACCGGCGATTTCGCGGTGTGATAACTCAATGCCGGAAATCACATTCCAGCAACGTGCTGTTCGCAGAGCACTATCTTCCTTGGACATTCATAAGTCGAGCGGGCCGGATGGTATCCCTCCAATTGTGCTGCGTACATGTGCTCCTGAGTTGGCTCCGGTCCTGACGCGCCTTTTCCGGTACCTGTACTCGCTCGGCACTGTCCCGAAGTGCTGGAAGACCGCTTCGATACATCCGATCCCTAAAAAAGGCGATCGCACTGATCCATCCAACTATCGCCCAATCGCAATAACCTCCTTGTTCTCCAAAATAATGGAATCCATTATTAATGGCCAGCTCTTGAGTTATCTAGAGGGCCACCAGCTGATTAGCGATTATCAGTACGGCTTTCGTCGTGGTCGTTCAGCTGGTGACCTTCTAGTATACCTTACTCATAGATGGGCAGAGGCAATTGAGTCCAAGGGGGAGGCACTAGCGGTTAGTTTGGACATAGCGAAAGCCTTCGATCGGGTGTGGCACAAAGCACTGCTCTCGAAGCTACCAGCCTACGGGCTTCCTGAGAAATTATGCGACTGGATCTCCAGCTTTCTAGCCGATCGGAGCATCAAGGTCGTCGTCGACGGAGCATGTTCCGACCTTAAACCCGTGAATGCTGGGGTCCCACAAGGCTGTGTTCTGTCCCCGACCCTGTTTCTTCTGCATATCAATGACATGTTGCAACTTAGCAACATTCATTGCTATGCGGACGACAGCACTGGGGATACTCTTTACACTGGCCGGGCAGGTATTTCTCGGGCAGTTGTCGATGAGTACCGGAACAAACTTGTGTCTGAAGTCGAAACTCTTTTACGTGGAGTCTCGGACTGGGGTAGACTAAACCTAGTCCAATTTAACCCCAAGAAGACACAAGTTTGCGCGTTTTCCGCGAAAAAAATACCCTTTGTCGCTACTCCTCTTTTCGAAAACACTCTTCTTGAAGCCACAGCCAGCATCGGAATACTTGGCGTTGACATATCGAACGACGTTCAGTTTCGCGGTCATTTGGAGGGAAAGGCTAAATTAGCCTCCAAAAAGCTTGGTGTGCTCAGCAAGGCGAGACGGTACTTCACTCCGGGCCACCGCCTGCAACTCTATAAAGCGCAAATACGGCCCCACATGGAATACTGTTCTCACCTCTGGGCGGGGGCTCCCCAGTACCAGCTCCTTCCACTTGACCGTATCCAACGAAGAGCGGTTCGAATCGTCGATGACCAATCCCTCTCCGAGCGGCTCGATCCTTTGGCGTTGCGTAGAGATGTGGGGTCACTCTGCATCTTCTACCGCATTTACCATGGAGAGTGTTCAGAGGAGTTGTTCGGATTAATACCTGCAGCTGAGTTTCAGCATCGGACGTCGAGGCAAAATACAAAGTTCCACGACTGAGCGTTTCTCAAGGCAATTTTTGCCGCGCACCACCGCTATGTGGAACCAGCTGCCCACTGAAGTATTTCCGAACCAATTCGACTTAGGGTCCTTCAAGAAAAGAGCGTACAAATTCTTAAAAGGCCGGCAACGCACTCGCGAGCCCTCTGGCATTGAGAGTGTCCATGGGCGGCGGTATCACTTAACATCAGGTGAGCCTCCTGCCCGTTTGCCCCCTATTTTATAAAAAAAAAAAAAATAAAAAAAAAATGTATATAAAATATATTAAATTCATTTAATCGTTTGTAACTTTCTGTATTATCTAATTCTGTGTCATCAATCAATTAAGTGTTTACTTACTTATTTAATATCCAAAAACTACCCAAAATCGAAGCAGAGCACCCCACTATCCACGTGGTCTTGTCTGCCCTACCCCTAGAGTGTATATAAAAACTCGAAGGCGCGCAGGAAGAGCGAGAAGAGAGAGAAGAGGGATCACTAATTTCCATTATTTCACTTGCCAATATTAGTCTATTAAAATGAATATTTGGTTTTGGCATTTAAAAAAGATATGATTGATATCTGCGATCTCGTTATTATTACAGAAAGAGCAAATATTGTTAGCTATAATATTAAGTTTAGCGAGGTGTGCGGGTGCAGTGTTATGCCCAAAGCGCAATCTGTTGATTGTGGTAACGAACTCACGATACAGCTAGTATTCAACTCATCATACCAGGGTCTTATCAGTAATTTTTCCTGTATACTACCATACCATTTTCCTTTCAATTTTTGATCTTCTTCCCATAATGTTGTCCATAAAATTTTTATCGAGTTATTGATATAATAATAATAATCAGTCATAGGAACCTGTACCACATTTCTGACATTAAGTGTTAATCCCTTCATATGCAGCTTTGTCTGCTTTTTCGTACCAGTAATACCTTTATGTGAGGGTACCCACATAAAGGCAACAGTTATATCTTTTTTATGCAACCGCAAGACAGTATCTTTAATTAAATAAATAATATAATTAGTTTAGTGCCTTTACTGCCATCAGTGTAGATTGTATAATACTTGTTATTTTCTTCTATAAAAGCCAGTAAATCTGAATTATTTTCGATTGAATTTGATAAAATCGTAATAGGATGAGTGATACAACTGTATGAATGAGTGTAACACGACCAGTGTGAAAGTTTTTTGATGTTCGAATAATGAGATTGTATTTCTAAGAAGATCTGGCACAGAGTTGGAGATGTACCTCTCAGGAGACCATTTGGTGAAGTGAGTTGACCATCTATATTGATTGGGTGAGGTATTATCCTATTTATAATTTGGGTATTATTTGATGATAATAGTTTCAGGCAGTATCTTTCTGCAAGCATAAGTTGTCTCAATATCAATGGCATAATATTTGTTTCGACTTCCATGGCCCTTATGGGAGTCGAACACATTGCTCCTGATATGATCCTCAAAGCTCTGTTCTGCAATATATCCAATTTATGTACATGAGTGCTGTTTAAATAAGCTAAAGAACTGTAATCAAAGTGACTTCTTACAATAGATTTATATAATAATGAAAGTATTTTGGGATCTGCACCCCATGTAACACCTGCTAGACATCTTAAAATGTTAACACCATTTAATGCATTTCTAGATACATATTTAATATGTTCTTCAAATGAAAATTTCTGGTCAATGATAATACCTAAAAATTTGTGTGAGGTGACTCTTTGAATGACATCACCATTATAGACAACATCCACTACTGGTGTGTCCTTTCCAAATAGCATTAAATTACTTTTTCCAGCATTTATTTTCAATTTTAATGTGTGTTGATAATAATTATTTAACTGCCTTAAGGCAGTGTTAACATTTTCAATGGCTACTGTTAAATTTACATCTGAACTATACAACACTAAATCATCTGCAAATTGAAGTATATTTACATTTTTAATATTAACATATTTACATATCTCACAAGTATACAAATTATACAACAAGGGTGATAATGTGGCACCTTGTATAGTACCTTTTGATGCAGTTCTAGGTTCATATAAGATATTGTTATGCCTAACATATAGTATTCTGTTATTAAGAAAATCATAAATCCATTTACATAATTGTCCAGGTATACCAGAATTACTGAGTACCTTCACCAGTATGCCAGGATCCACACTGTCAAATGCACCTTGCACATCTAGAAATACACAAACTGTGTGTAATTTATTGTTTTTTGCATTTTTCAGATCCAATATGAGAGAAATGAAGCTATCAACACAACTTCTTCCTCTGCGAAATCCATATTGAATGTGTGGAATGACATTATTGGATTCTGCATACCAGTCAAGTCGAGATTTCACCATATTTTCAAATATTTTTCCAATACATGATGATAACGAGATTGGACGATAAGAACTGATCTGTTTAGGTGACTTATCTGGTTTTAATATAGGTATTACACATTGAGTTTCCCATGAACTTGGTATGAGTTTTATATGCCATAGATTATTAAGAACATTCAAAAATATCTTTTGTACAGATTCAGATAGATGTTTTATTAATAAATATGGAAAATCATCTAAACCAGGACTAGAATTTCTTCTAGATTGTATACTCATTAAAAGTTCAGACCATGAAAAAGAATCCAATAAAAATTTAGATTGAGGATTTTCATTGTTAATATTAAAATAATTGTCTAATGAATTTGGGTCAAGTAAATTGTTACTATCTGATAACTTATCTAAAAGTGGCTCTACAAATTCATCCCTATATGATTTATTACCAATTCTGATACCCTTAAACTTTTTAATGAGATTCCAAATTTTACTGATGGGTGTAGTTCTATTGAAACTATTGCAAAAACCATTCCAACTGATTCTTTTTTGCTCCTTTATAGTGCGTTTTTTTAAAGCATCTAATCTTTTATAGTTGATGTAATTATATTCTGTTGAATCATTTCTATACAATTTCAAGGCTTTGTAAGATTGTATTACGGCTTCTTCACATATACTGTTCCACCAAGGGGCTGGTGGTCTACTCCTAAAGTTAGTCCTAGTGAATCTAGGAACTGCCATGAGTTTGAGTTTATTGAGCCGGTTACAAAACTCATCATGATTTTATTGGACTCTCTTCGCTAACCATCATGTCATGGAAGACCAAACCAGACAATTCACTATACTTTGTCCAATCTGTTTTATCATATAAAAATCTGTCAACATGTTTATTAATTGTGTATCTTTCAATGCACATTGTAATGTTTGTTATGGTTGGATAATGATAACTACCCATAGCATCATCATGTACTGACCATTCACAAAGAGGAGCCACACATGGACTAACAAAGCTTACATCTATTGCTGAGGGGTTGCGTGTAGGATAATTTACTGTAGTAAAGCTACCATTATTCAAAATACATAAATCACATTCATCAATTGTATTATATAAGTTATTCCCTCGACTTTTCGTAGACATACATCCAAAAGCAATATGATGTGCATTGAAATCACCAGTTACAAAAAGAGGCTTCGGTAATTCTCTTATAATATTGTGCAATCTATTCATTCTTATACTCCTACGTGACGGAGGACAGTAC
Source organism: Pieris brassicae (assembly GCF_905147105.1). Classification (NCBI taxonomy): domain Eukaryota; kingdom Metazoa; phylum Arthropoda; class Insecta; order Lepidoptera; family Pieridae; genus Pieris; species Pieris brassicae. The sequence continues at coordinate 4,380,648 of NC_059679.1, read as the reverse complement.
ACACAAAGAATAGACAGTGTAGTATTTTCTGTGTATATACTTATGGCTATAGTTTGAATATCTTCATAAAAAGTAGTATTTATAACATTGTGTTTCAAATATGGTTTAATTAATATTCCTACACCATTACGAGGATTTTTTGAATTTTTATTGTAGAAATTATAACCGGAAATATAAAAAGATTGATGGTCTTTTAAACATGTCTCATTTAGTAAACAAATATCAATATTATTTTCATTAAAGAATTTTGTAAGAAGATGTCTTTTATGATTTGCACCTTGAACATTAAATTGCGCAATACATAGAGATGATGTTGTATATGGTTGTGTATCCATTATATTGACAAATTTTTAATAAGTATATCTTTAATAAATGTTGTAGTTATAGGCTCATTATCATTCTTATTACCTATTTGAACCAGTGTTTGTAACAGGGCCATAAGTACATCACTGTTTGCAATTATTTGTGATTTTATATCATTAATACTTACAGCCTGTGAGACAGGCTTAATATTTACAGATTTATTTACATGTTTGGGTGCATTATTTACATTAATCACTTTTTTATTTATAGGGTTGGAGCGTGGTGGAAGGGGAGGGAACTCATTGTTATCTTTTGTGCTGGCAATGCTTGCATATGTTATTTTATTTTTCTTTTCTAGGATTTTATTCATTTTTATTGGACACATTTTGGATATTGCTAAATGAGGTCCACTGCAATTTACACAGCAAATCTCATTTTGTTTATTGCAGTCTTTATAAGAATGTTCACCTGAACAAATAGAGCAACGCTGTTTGCCATTACAAATTTTAGCATAATGATTAAATTTCATACATTTGAAACATTGTTGGAGAGGAGGTATATATTCAAACACTCTATAAAAAAATAAATCATATTGGACACTCTCAGGTAAAGAGTTTGCCAAAAATGTGATAGTTTGTGTTCCGACTAATTCATTGCCAATTTTTTTCATAAATCTCCTAACTGCAATTATTTCATTTGTAGAAGTTAATTTAGTAAATAGTTCTTTATTTGATATACTTGCAGGCACAAATCTGATAATACCAGTTTTTTCAATTTGAGCTGCTGGAATGTATGCTTTCATATCATGTTTCTCAAGAAAATGTATATTGTGTATCAAGTTATTAGCTGTATTATGTTGTTTAAATATGACAACAATTTTATTTGCGCTAATTCGCCTTATTGCCACCACGCCTTTAATTTCGGAGAATATGTGGTTTAAATATATTGGGCTTTTATTTCCCAGCCTGTCCTGAATATTTTTGTTTTCAATAAAAACCTTAAATTCCATATTAACAGAATTTTCAGGATATAGTCTTTTATAATTAGGCTTGAGATATGGAATATACGAGTCTTTCTCACCGCCTCCGCCGCCAGCATCGGAAACATTTTGGGCATCTTCGAGCCGCCTTCGTGGTTTCTTTTTTGAGTTGGGCGGGTCAAGCCCGCCCCCCTCGTTTCCTTCCATTTTTAATATTTATACACTATGTTTATATTTAATTTGTCTATTAATACTGTTATTTACAAAAAAATAATCATTATTTTATTCAAGCTTTAGCCGCTACGGCTTGCATAATACCTGTGCTTTGGTACGCAAGGGTGGAGGGGCTGCATTTCCCGTAGCGCCGGAGCAGTCCAAAAACCAATTATTATCTATTGTTCGGTTAGTATATTAATATATATTTTTTTTAATAACTGTTTCTGGCGCGTGAAAGTGTTTGGGGGTTATTATTCTAAAACTTTAAAGTTCAAAAATTAGGAAATAATCGGTAAATATAAAAAAAAAAACGATTTTTCATGCTAAAAATAATCGATTTTTATGCAGAATGTCTAATAACCACTAACAAAGTAGAAGATGTACGGGTAGGCTTGGCGGGAAATTGAAAAAGCGCGGTACTATTTTTTTTCTAAAGTAATACTTTAATTAAAATAATGATTATTTTTTTGTAAATAACAGTATTAATAGACAAATTAAATATAAACATAGTGTATAAATATTAAAAATGGAAGGAAACGAGGGGGGCGGGCTTGACCCGCCCAACTCAAAAAAGAAACCACGAAGGCGGCTCGAAGATGCCCAAAATGTTTCCGATGCTGGCGGCGGAGGCGGTGAGAAAGACTCGTATATTCCATATCTCAAGCCTAATTATAAAAGACTATATCCTGAAAATTCTGTTAATATGGAATTTAAGGTTTTTATTGAAAACAAAAATATTCAGGACAGGCTGGGAAATAAAAGCCCAATATATTTAAACCACATATTCTCCGAAATTAAAGGCGTGGTGGCAATAAGGCGAATTAGCGCAAATAAAATTGTTGTCATATTTAAACAACATAATACAGCTAATAACTTGATACACAATATACATTTTCTTGAGAAACATGATATGAAAGCATACATTCCAGCAGCTCAAATTGAAAAAACTGGTATTATCAGATTTGTGCCTGCAAGTATATCAAATAAAGAACTATTTACTAAATTAACTTCTACAAATGAAATAATTGCAGTTAGGAGATTTATGAAAAAAATTGGCAATGAATTAGTCGGAACACAAACTATCACATTTTTGGCAAACTCTTTACCTGAGAGTGTCCAATATGATTTATTTTTTTATAGAGTGTTTGAATATATACCTCCTCTCCAACAATGTTTCAAATGTATGAAATTTAATCATTATGCTAAAATTTGTAATGGCAAACAGCGTTGCTCTATTTGTTCAGGTGAACATTCTTATAAAGACTGCAATAAACAAAATGAGATTTGCTGTGTAAATTGCAGTGGACCTCATTTAGCAATATCCAAAATGTGTCCAATAAAAATGAATAAAATCCTAGAAAAGAAAAATAAAATAACATATGCAAGCATTGCCAGCACAAAAGATAACAATGAGTTCCCTCCCCTTCCACCACGTTCCAACCCTATAAATAAAAAAGTGATTAATGTAAATAATGCACCCAAACATGTAAATAAATCTGTAAATATTAAGCCTGTCTCACAGGCTGTAAGTATTAATGATATAAAATCACAAATAATTGCAAACAGTGATGTACTTATGGCCCTGTTACAAACACTGGTTCAAATAGGTAATAAGAATGATAATGAGCCTATAACTACAACATTTATTAAAGATATACTTATTAAAAATTTGTCAATATAATGGATACACAACCATATACAACATCATCTCTATGTATTGCGCAATTTAATGTTCAAGGTGCAAATCATAAAAGACATCTTCTTACAAAATTCTTTAATGAAAATAATATTGATATTTGTTTACTAAATGAGACATGTTTAAAAGACCATCAATCTTTTTATATTTCCGGTTATAATTTCTACAATAAAAATTCAAAAAATCCTCGTAATGGTGTAGGAATATTAATTAAACCATATTTGAAACACAATGTTATAAATACTACTTTTTATGAAGATATTCAAACTATAGCCATAAGTATATACACAGAAAATACTACACTGTCTATTCTTTGTGTGTACTGTCCTCCGTCACGTAGGAGTATAAGAATGAATAGATTGCACAATATTATAAGAGAATTACCGAAGCCTCTTTTTGTAACTGGTGATTTCAATGCACATCATATTGCTTTTGGATGTATGTCTACGAAAAGTCGAGGGAATAACTTATATAATACAATTGATGAATGTGATTTATGTATTTTGAATAATGGTAGCTTTACTACAGTAAATTATCCTACACGCAACCCCTCAGCAATAGATGTAAGCTTTGTTAGTCCATGTGTGGCTCCTCTTTGTGAATGGTCAGTACATGATGATGCTATGGGTAGTTATCATTATCCAACCATAACAAACATTACAATGTGCATTGAAAGATACACAATTAATAAACATGTTGACAGATTTTTATATGATAAAACAGATTGGACAAAGTATAGTGAATTGTCTGGTTTGGTCTTCCATGACATGATGGTTAGCGAAGAGAGTCCAATAAAATCATGATGAGTTTTGTAACCGGCTCAATAAACTCAAACTCATGGCAGTTCCTAGATTCACTAGGACTAACTTTAGGAGTAGACCACCAGCCCCTTGGTGGAACAGTATATGTGAAGAAGCCGTAATACAATCTTACAAAGCCTTGAAATTGTATAGAAATGATTCAACAGAATATAATTACATCAACTATAAAAGATTAGATGCTTTAAAAAAACGCACTATAAAGGAGCAAAAAAGAATCAGTTGGAATGGTTTTTGCAATAGTTTCAATAGAACTACACCCATCAGTAAAATTTGGAATCTCATTAAAAAGTTTAAGGGTATCAGAATTGGTAATAAATCATATAGGGATGAATTTGTAGAGCCACTTTTAGATAAGTTATCAGATAGTAACAATTTACTTGACCCAAATTCATTAGACAATTATTTTAATATTAACAATGAAAATCCTCAATCTAAATTTTTATTGGATTCTTTTTCATGGTCTGAACTTTTAATGAGTATACAATCTAGAAGAAATTCTAGTCCTGGTTTAGATGATTTTCCATATTTATTAATAAAACATCTATCTGAATCTGTACAAAAGATATTTTTGAATGTTCTTAATAATCTATGGCATATAAAACTCATACCAAGTTCATGGGAAACTCAATGTGTAATACCTATATTAAAACCAGATAAGTCACCTAAACAGATCAGTTCTTATCGTCCAATCTCGTTATCATCATGTATTGGAAAAATATTTGAAAATATGGTGAAATCTCGACTTGACTGGTATGCAGAATCCAATAATGTCATTCCACACATTCAATATGGATTTCGCAGAGGAAGAAGTTGTGTTGATAGCTTCATTTCTCTCATATTGGATCTGAAAAATGCAAAAAACAATAAATTACACACAGTTTGTGTATTTCTAGATGTGCAAGGTGCATTTGACAGTGTGGATCCTGGCATACTGGTGAAGGTACTCAGTAATTCTGGTATACCTGGACAATTATGTAAATGGATTTATGATTTTCTTAATAACAGAATACTATATGTTAGGCATAACAATATCTTATATGAACCTAGAACTGCATCAAAAGGTACTATACAAGGTGCCACATTATCACCCTTGTTGTATAATTTGTATACTTGTGAGATATGTAAATATGTTAATATTAAAAATGTAAATATACTTCAATTTGCAGATGATTTAGTGTTGTATAGTTCAGATGTAAATTTAACAGTAGCCATTGAAAATGTTAACACTGCCTTAAGGCAGTTAAATAATTATTATCAACACACATTAAAATTGAAAATAAATGCTGGAAAAAGTAATTTAATGCTATTTGGAAAGGACACACCAGTAGTGGATGTTGTCTATAATGGTGATGTCATTCAAAGAGTCACCTCACACAAATTTTTAGGTATTATCATTGACCAGAAATTTTCATTTGAAGAACATATTAAATATGTATCTAGAAATGCATTAAATGGTGTTAACATTTTAAGATGTCTAGCAGGTGTTACATGGGGTGCAGATCCCAAAATACTTTCATTATTATATAAATCTATTGTAAGAAGTCACTTTGATTACAGTTCTTTAGCTTATTTAAACAGCACTCATGTACATAAATTGGATATATTGCAGAACAGAGCTTTGAGGATCATATCAGGAGCAATGTGTTCGACTCCCATAAGGGCCATGGAAGTCGAAACAAATATTATGCCATTGATATTGAGACAACTTATGCTTGCAGAAAGATACTGCCTGAAACTATTATCATCAAATAATACCCAAATTATAAATAGGATAATACCTCACCCAATCAATATAGATGGTCAACTCACTTCACCAAATGGTCTCCTGAGAGGTACATCTCCAACTCTGTGCCAGATCTTCTTAGAAATACAATCTCATTATTCGAACATCAAAAAACTTTCACACTGGTCGTGTTACACTCATTCATACAGTTGTATCACTCATCCTATTACGATTTTATCAAATTCAATCGAAAATAATTCAGATTTACTGGCTTTTATAGAAGAAAATAACAAGTATTATACAATCTACACTGATGGCAGTAAAGGCACTAAACTAATTATATTATTTATTTAATTAAAGATACTGTCTTGCGGTTGCATAAAAAAGATATAACTGTTGCCTTTATGTGGGTACCCTCACATAAAGGTATTACTGGTACGAAAAAGCAGACAAAGCTGCATATGAAGGGATTAACACTTAATGTCAGAAATGTGGTACAGGTTCCTATGACTGATTATTATTATTATATCAATAACTCGATAAAAATTTTATGGACAACATTATGGGAAGAAGATCAAAAATTGAAAGGAAAATGGTATGGTAGTATACAGGAAAAATTACTGATAAGACCCTGGTATGATGAGTTGAATACTAGCTGTATCGTGAGTTCGTTACCACAATCAACAGATTGCGCTTTGGGCATAACACTGCACCCGCACACCTCGCTAAACTTAATATTATAGCTAACAATATTTGCTCTTTCTGTAATAATAACGAGATCGCAGATATCAATCATATCTTTTTTAAATGCCAAAACCAAATATTCATTTTAATAGACTAATATTGGCAAGTGAAATAATGGAAATTAGTGATCCCTCCCGCCGCCAGTTGTGTGATTTGCTCAAAAACAAAAAGTGTTATAGTGCATTATATAAATACATCAAGAATACCGTGGGGAAGATTTAAGAAAACAAGTGAAACGATAGAATTAGTGACCGTAAATAAGACTTGGCTTAAAGGTCTCGTTACCAGGCCATAAAATTTTTATTATAAAAAAAAAGAAGATGTACGGTTTGTTTACGAATTTGAATACATTACACAAAATTTTATATCATTTTTTTAATACTTAGACGCAACTCTGGCAGCTAAAATCACTTGGAGGTGTTCCAATCAAGGTACAGAGTACCTACATAATCAGTATCATCGAATTTGGGCCTAGGTTTCTAAATCGTTACCATTCTAACCTCAAAACTTTAACCATGAATATCTCCATAACCATGGGGCTCCGCAGGTTGGGGATGGCATAGGAGGCCTCACACACACAGACATATAATACTATATACAAGAGGTTAACATATATACTATAAGGTATGGAGGGGAGAATCTTATTTATAATTTTCACTTATTATCAGAAATAAATTTCCCTTAAATTTTGACGACAAAGCTGGTTGGGAGGGTAGAGAGTAGGGAGTTAAGGTAAAAGCCAAGGCGAAGAAGGGATTGAACACTGAATATTAGCATAGTGCCTGCCAGTTTTTTCTTATAATATAGCCAATCAGTAGTCCAGGATTTCAAAAGGTGGGAGTACGCAAGAGCTTTTAGGTTATGGGCTGAGATGTTAGGATGCTGAAAAGGTCCGCAGAAGATAGCACCTTTTGCACAAGAGTCAGCAGTTTCATTAACCACTATACCACAATGACTAGGTATCCATATAAGTACAATGTGAATATTTTTTTAACTTCACCTAAACAAAGCTTCTCATATTTTTAAAATTGTATTATGTTTTTCTTGGATCGTAACTCTGATCAGGTTGTGGCACTCAGCATACAAAACAGCTTCCAGGATTGCAAAAGCTTCACCTGAAAATACGGAGGTCAAAGGAGGAAGTTTATAACTCAATACTATTTTGAATGAAGGGACTTACGAAGGGATTACATTCAGACGCACCGATGCACTCATTACTGGGAAACTTGGAGGCATCAGTATACATCGGTAACCAACCCTGCCAGTCTTTTGAATTTTTTTCCTGAAAACAGATGGAAGCTTGGGGGGATTCTTTTTCAATTCCAAAGTTTAAAATTATTTTAGGATCAAAAATGAGGGATTCGTAACTATTTAAAAATAAGGGATTTCTAGGGAAACTTTCAACGGGATTAGGAACGTACGTAGTCATATGGATTACTGTATGATTGTTCTGGATCCCTTTACCAAATCAGCTGCTGGAAAATTAAACAAAATTCAGTATAGGTGCCTAAGAATCATTCTAGGTGCAATGAAATCCTCCCCTACTAATGCTTTGCAGGTTGAGTGTGTTGATCCTCCTCTACACATCCGCCGGCAGTATTTATGTGACCGCTTTGTTAGCAAGATGTTACAGATATCATCCCACCCTCTTTGGCATCGATTAACCCGACTATCACATGCTCCTTGCACCCGCAACTCCTCTTCCTATCTGCTCGATAGTTGTCTAAAGTACACCAGCCTCCCTAACCCCATGATATCTTTTCCAACAAATCCCCTATATTCTACTCCTTATAAAGCCCTGGTATACAAACCTCCCATCATCCTTTGCACAGACCTTGGTCTGATCAAAGGAGCCCCAGATACCAACATCAAATTACAAAGCTATATTAATCAAAATTGGTCAAATCATCTTCTTATTTACACTGACGCATCAAAGCTGTCTCCAGATGGCTGTGTTGGTGCTGCCTGTTGGGTTCCTCGGTATAGAATTATCCTGAAATTTAAATGTCCTCCCGAGTCTTCAGTGTTCACAGGAGAGGCCACAGCTCTATTGGAAGCAATCCTCCCATTTGCACACTCCCATAACATACAACAGACAGCTATTTTGACAGACTCTTTAAGTTGTTTAATGTCCATTAAAGAGAACCCATTTCGTAGCAAATCACGTTTTCTTATTATACTAAAAATCAGGGAGACTCTGCTCTCTTGTAATCAAAAAGGATTGTCTATCATACTAGTTTGGATTCCTAGCCACTCAGGTCTCCCAGGAAACGAGACTGCTGATTCATGTGCCAAAGCAGCTGTTGAGTCAGGTTCTCTAGATCATTTTAAAAATTCAGCTCAGGATCTTTGTTCTCTTGCAAAGATATATCTGGACAGAACGTGGAAGACATTTTGGAATGACTCCAAATCGGTTAAGGGTAAGTTTTATGCTTCCATCCAACCAAACATACCAAGACAACCCTGGTTTTGTTATTATCGAAATGCAAATCGCTGGATTACATCTACAATCTCGCGTCTGCGTCTTGGACATGCTTGCATCCCTGTTCATCTAGCCAAGCTCCGGATTAGGGATCAATCTATATGTGAGTGTGGCTTGGATGAAGGGACTGTATCTCACACACTATTTAATTGTCCCAAACTAACTTATCCTCTTTATGACATTCTTCCCCCTAAAGTCCCCCGTCCTTTAAGTGTTAAATGTTTGTTAATGTCTGTGTTTAGTCCATATTGTAGATTTTTATGTAAATATATAGAAAGCAATAGAATTAAAGTGTAATGTATAAAAATTATTCATAAATAGTAAACAGTATTTAATAATGCTTTTACTCATATTTGTGTTGTCTGTGCTGTCTCAAAACTAACAATCTAATTTCAACTTTTTTTTTTATGCATATTCAAAATTAGCTTAATTATTATTTTTACCGATCAATCTCCTTCGTGTCTTCTCCATCTACACGACATTGGCGAAGTACCTTGTGCCCAGTTGACATAAATAAAAGCCATAACAAGAGGAAAAAAAAAACTTGTAAACAAAACCTTTTGCGGCTTTTTATCAAATAATGCCGCGTTGAGTAGCGGTAGGTTGCAATAACAATGGAAACCATTCATTTCCCAAAGATATACAAATCAAAAAACTTTGGGAAAAGGCTACCAAAATACGCAATTTTAAAGCATCCAAAAATTCTAGGTTGTGTTCAAATCATTTTACAGAAGCAGACTTTCAAAGCATAAGTTCAGCTACAGGTTCGTATCTTTGTTCTCCTATTTATACATTTTTGTTTATGCAAGGAAGATACTACTCTCTATCGAGAGTGTTTATGTGTAACCTTAGAAGTATTAAAGATATTTATACTTTCAGGATTGCCTCCACTTCATCGATTTTTAAAAAAGACTGAAATTCCAACGGTTTTTGTGTGGAACAAAACAGCCTCCTCAACTGCAATTGCAAGGGAGCAGCGATATTTTCGCCGTAGTTCTAGAAAAGAATAATATAAATAACTACAACTACTGTTCAATGCTCACCAGTTTCAGCAAATCAAACAATTTCAACTCAAACACCTCACATATTCAGACTTTTTACATGACTAGAAAACTATTTTATACAGGACTAGAAAACATGCATAAGTTTCTCTTGGTACTATCGACACTACTACCCATGGCAAATCATTTACCATAATCATTTTGAGGTAGCCAAGTAGTTAATGTTTCTATTGAAGATCAGTTCTGTTTAACATTAATTAAATTAAGAAGGAACAAACCAGACTGTGAGCTTTCAAAAATATTTGGCATTAGCACAACTGAAGTTGGTAACATATTTATTACATGGGTAAATTTTATGTTTGAGCTATGGTCTAAAGTAAATATCTGGCCAAGCCGTGCCTTGGTTGATTACTACATGCCTAAATTATTTAAACAACATCATTCATCTACAAGAGTAGTTGTCGATACCTATTGCTAAACCTAAAAATCGTATTTCTCAACAAGCCACATTTAGTAGTTATAAGCATCATAACACAATAAAATTTTTAGTAGGCATAACACCAGGTGGCCTCATATCATTCTGTTCTGAGGGATATGGAGGTTCTACTAGTGATCGTCAAATAACAGAACGAAGTTCACTTTTAGACCTATGTGAAGAAAAAGATGCAATTATGGCAGATCGAGGCTTCAATGTTCAAGATTTATTTATAAATAAAAATTTATCAATTTATACTCCAACATTTCTGAAAGGTTTGACTCAACTGCCTGGCATAAAATTAAAGCATGATCACCAACTAGCAAAACGCCGCATACACATAGAACGCCTTATAGGATTAACAAAAACTTTCAAAATATTAAAATCAGATATAAATGCTTTCTATGTTCCGTTGTTGTCTAGAATATTTTTTATTTGTGTAATGCTATGTAATTTTAAAGAAGGAATTGTTAAGTAAAAATATACTATGCTGTCTTATTCATGCTAATCTAAATGTTTTGGAGACAGGCTAACTTCAAACTGTGTAGTGGGTGGAAAAAACTTCCAGAAACTGTTGAAAAGTGCAGATTCAGTAATTATTGTTACAGTTGTTTATGATATTTTTATTTGGATAAATCTATGTAATTTTAAAACAGGAATTGTTAAATAAAAAAATGTCTATTATCATGCTGTATTTTTTATCTCCAAATAATTCTTGTACATATACTTATTTAAAATATTTGGCATAGAAATTATCAAGAGATAATAACATTTCATCAATAAATGACTGATCCCTTTCAACAAAAATTACTATCATTTCCACAAAAGTAAAAACAATCAAGTTACAATATTTTCTGCCAGGGCAGTACATCTGCCCTTGAATTTGATAGTAGCATGGAGACCCTTTTTCAATTTTAAATCTCCATCATGGCATACTAAATATGGCACAGTTACACTAGTGATTTTCTGCAATCTGCTGCTATATGGACACTTGACTTCTATTATGGTCTCATCACCAAGGATGCCATCAGGTGATGCACCTAAATATGGACGTTCACTTGAAATGAACAAGCCACATTCGAAGACCTGTAAATTTGTCCTCCATATATTGTTGAAGGGCCACTTTTTCATTAATTATTCCATGATTTGTAGATCTTGAGGTAAACTTCTGCTGACTCAAAAACTGACAAGCGTAGCTTTCTTGGTTAGGTTAGGTTAGGAACTTCTGAGGTGACATATTGTGTGGAATTTGCTTGCAGTGATCCTCACTTCACGATGCTTGCTCCACATATTATTTTGAGCCTGGCCACGAGTCTCAATCTCAATAGCAGCAACTTGTGCTGGACTTATTGATAGGAGGTTAAGCATATGCAGCAACTTCTCCTCTGTACCTTCTTTGCTGTAGGAATGATCCCAATCAATTGCATGAGGATTTGCAGGTTCATAAAGTTGTTTCAGAGGCATGCTTGATGAAGGATAGTTTGTAACCAAACTCCTGAATCTTTTATTATATTCTTCAGTATTAATGTTCATTGAACAAGGTGAAAATATAATATTATCAATATTTCTCTTAGATGGAAGTTTTGAGGTTTGTAATGGAGTAGATGTAAATACCTTTTTGGGAACATGGAATTTTTGTAACTTTTCTGTTGGAACTTGGTGTTTAATAATAATCTTTTCACATACCATATGCTCTATACCATATAACACAGTGGCTACATGTTTACAGTGGGCAGTGATTCCACTGCCTGCCGCACATTCACATGAGCACTCGTCAATATGGCCACTTGTATGAACTTTTATGTTTACTTCATACTGCAACCGTTTCATTGATGCTTTGCATATACCTTTTACAAAGGTGTGTTCATTGACAGATGCAGCTCTTATGACTATCAAATATCTCGATTACAGTACATAGTACAGTAAGAGACCATCATCAGGCATCTTTCCAAACTCATTATAAAACATATGAATATGTTGCTTGGTTAGGTTAGGAAGCACTGTGCTACTATTAACATCATGGTAACACTCTGATGGTGGCAAATCAATTTTTGGATCATCAGTTTCATGCTGTTGTCGTATTCCAAAGTTCAGATTACGATCAAATGACTCTAGCCTATAACAAAATTGATTAAATTAGAGGTTATATTCGGAAAGTTCACAAAATATAATTTTTTTTGCTAAACAGCAGTATTTGTACACAACAAAAAGGATTTATTTGGCATAACAAATGAAGTTATTGAAGTTTTTGTTGAAATAGGGCAATAATCTCCGTTAAAATAACAGGAAAATACGAAATAAATACCTCTTGACCAAATCTGCTTTTCGGCCTTTTAAAGTAGCTCCTCGTATCTTAAGTTCAGCTTTGAGCTGTGAAACATTCCACAGTGAATACATTGTTCTCACAAAACCAAAATACGACTAAATACCAGTAATTTTCTCAGAAAAACAAGCAATAGTTTTATTGTTATGGGTCAAACGAATGCAGCGCCACCTACATTCATCTTTGCGTTTTCTTCCCCATTATGAATAGATAGGGTCGTAATATATTTCTAAAAAAGCTACTGTAATCGAACACAAGAAACGAATTAAAATTCAACAAAAGCAAGTGTTTCAGTTTTACTCGACGTTCACATTAATTCAGCTTTCTATTTTATTATTTGGCATTATAAAATCTTTTAAAACTGGTTATGATAATCAAAATAAACAAACACGGATAAAAATCACAGCGAATGGAAACGTCACTGACAGTGACAGAAACACGATGATGATATTAATTTATCCCTAATGGGAAAGGCAAAGGACTTTAGTCCATACTGACAGAAACACGGTTATCGGAGACAAGTTTCTGTTTTTTTCTTAAGTTTATCAATGAATTTGTTTTTTTTCTTGATGGTTGACGCACGTGTCAGTGAGATTTTAGTTTTTTTTCGGTGTTTCTGTGATTTTCCAAAGCTAAAATAGTTGTTATTGTTCTATCTTCACAAAACTAACCCTATTGGTGCTGGTAAAGTATAAAATTTAAACTTATATAGTCGCTGCAGTTCCAGTAAAATGGATTCTCACCCCTAACCTCCCGACCCGGGAACCTTTTCTACGTCTCGCAAACGACAAGGTGAGGAGAGAAATATGCCTTCCTTTAAAAAAACAATTACGGATCCCACTCAGGCGAACCCGTCTGTTCAACACCTATATGTCCACCCCTCCTTTTCTGATGGCCCCCGATCGTACTCTAATGATGATAAAGGTCCATTCATTGTCCAAGTTTCCCGGGAAGTAGAGGACCCATCTTCTGGAGCCTCGTTACGTGCTATTACATTCGGTCAGTTTATGCATAAGCACAAAATTAGTTCCGTCATACACGGTGGTGTAAAACATGTAGGCCGTAATAAAATTACCGTTGAGTTTGCTTCTGCTGAAGCTGCCAACAACTTTCTGGTTAACCCGATGCTCGCTATGTGCAAGTTTAAAACTATTATCCCTTCTTATAACATAACCAGAATGGGGTTGGTCAAAGGTGTACCGGTGGACTGGTCAATGGACGAACTCGTTGATTCATTAGAGCTTCCTCCTGGATGTGGTGAGGTGTTAAAGTCAAGGCGACTGAACCGAAAATCAGTTACTGAGGGTGTCACCACCTGGGTGCCTACCCAATCTGTTGTCCTTACCTTCAGGGGACAAATGCTCCCTTCTAAGATTTACTCTTACCACACTTCCCTCTCTGTCGAAACCTACAAACTTCCAACCATACAGTGTCTGAACTGCTGCCGTTTTGGTCATATCAAATCGGTCTGCCGATCTAAGCCCAGATGTTACAGGTGTGCTCAGCCCCATACAGGTGATACGTGCGAAGTCACCTTAGAAACATCCACATTAGACATGTGACATTGCTCAGGTAAACATTTTGCTTCTGACAAGGGCTGTCCAGAATTTACTCGACAGCAATCCATAAAAATGCTGATGTCCCAGAACAATATCTCATACATTGAAGCAGCAATTCAGTTTCCACCTGTCCGACGTTCATATGCTGAGATAACAAAAGAAATTTTTACCCCTCCTGTCTATTCTCTCTCTAAGATCTCCTCAAACAGCCCAAACTCCTACCAAAACTTCCTATCGCCAAATAATCTATCGCTCCTCTCGTCCCCAAGCTTCTCTAGCAAAGGGGTACGATAGACCAGCTCACCAGACTATTGTTGGTGAGTGCTCCTCAGCTCTCCCAAATGGTTGTGCTCTCAACAATAATGTTGACACCCTTCCCTCTCAGGGCAAAATGTTAGAATTTATTTCTGAATTCCTTCTCAGTATTGTCGCCCCATGTAGCGAAATTCCCCTACCACCCAACGTTTCCAAAAACCTATCCCAACTCTTTAAATTATTACAAAACGGACCCAATAACCCTAATTCAATGGAATAGTAAAAGCTAACGTTCAAGAAAACACGAATTGATCTCCCTCATAAACCTCCATAAACCCACAATTGTTGCCATCTCGGAGACATGGCTGAGACCTGGTTACCGATTTCGGGTACCTGGTTTCTCCTGTTTGGGGGATGACAGGAATGATGGGTATGCTGTCTTTGTACGGCATTTCCTCCCTTTCTCCCAAATTCCTCTTTCTACCCATGGCGAACAGATTAATGCTGTTGCTGTTCGTACCTTAGATATTTCTTTTGTATCTTTGTATATTGCTCACCCTTCTCCTTCTCTTCTTCCCGAGATACAATCAATTTTATCATTTCTTCCCAGCCCTATCATAGCCATGGGTGACTTTAATACCCATCACACTATGTGGGGGTGCCACGCTAGTGATAGGTTTGCTCCACTGCTGATTGACTTACTCGACGTTGTCAATTTCTGTATCCTCAATGATGGCTCCCCAACTCGCAGGGTATACCCTAATCAGAATTCCAAATCTGCAGTGGATCTCACCCTCTGCTCCCCTAACCTGGCCTCGCAACTAACTTGGAACGCCCTTGAGTCCACCTATGGCAGTGATCATTTTCCCATACTTATTACATTAAACAACAAATCCTTACCCCTCTCTTACCACAACCCCCTTTTGAAATATAAACTCAAAAAAGCAAACTGGAAAGAGAATGCCCAATCCGTTGATTGTATGGTAGACTTTCTGCCGGATTTGGAACGTGAAGAAAATGTCTTGTCTTGCTATGATCTATTTTTAAATTCTCTCAAATCTTCGGCCGATTATCAGATCCCCAAAAAGCACTCTCCTAAAAATCTGCTGCTTTCCTCTCCCTGGTGGGATGATGAATGCAGCGATTTGTTTGGTAAGAGAACGGCTGCAGAGAAATCTTACTCAGCCTGTATGTCTCAGGAGAACTTTAATAATTATCAGAGGCTTGATGCTAAAATTAAAAGGTTAGTATCGAAAAAAAAAAAGATCTAGTTGGATACAATTTTGTGAATCCCTTAGCCCTCGCTCTCCATCCACTCCATACACTCCTATTGTGTGGTCAAATGTGAGGAGATTCCGTCGTTCCCTGAACCATGTTGATGCTTCTTCAAATAACCCTTCTGACTGGATTAACAACTTTGCAGACAAATTGGCTCCACCTTTCGTTCCCTATGTGGACTCATTTCTGAGTTCTATGCCAGCTCCAGCTTCCGATGAAATGGATGCTCCCTTTTCTTTCTCTGAGCTTCAAATCGCTCTTCATGGTCTCAAAGATTCGACTCCAGGGGAAGATGGCGTTCCATATTCCTTCCTGGCTAGACTAAATGACAAAGCTAAACTTTACTACCTTAAAATAATAAACAAATGTTTTGAAACTGGTATTATACCGGCATCTTGGACATCTCAAATAGTCATTCCCATTCTCAAACCTGGAAAAATCCCTTCAGATTCAAATTCATATCGACCCATAGCTTTGTCATCTACTTTAGCTAAAGTAACAGAACACCTTCTTAAAAACCGACTGAAATGGTTAATGGAAAGTAGAAATATTCTCCCCTCCTCCCAATTTGGGTTCCGGAGGGGTTTGAGTACCACAGAGAGCCTCAGTATACTGACAACAGACATTCGCCTAGCCTTTACAAAAGGAGAGTACCTTGTGGGTGTGTTTCTTGATATTGCTTCTGCATATGACAATGTCCTACTTCCGGCGCTCAGGCAGAAAATGCTTAAGCTGAGTGTGCCTTCGAGGATGGTTCATCTCATATGTAATCTGTTATTTTGCAGATCTATTCTGATAAAGCATCAGAATACCTCCCCCCAGACTAGTCTGGAAAGGTCCCCCTCAAGGCTCAGTTCTCAGCCCTCTGCTCTATAGCATTTATACCCACGACCTCGAACTGTCTGTCACCAGTTTTTGTAATATCTTACAATATGCTGATGATATTGTCCTCTATCACAGCTCAGGCAGTATAGGGGAAGTATCCTGTCGTATCAATTCTGCTTTGCATTATCTAGGCCAGTGGTTGTCTGACCACGGCTTGTCCCTGTCAGCTGGCAAATCTCAGGCGGTAGTTTTTACAAGGAAGAGATACATTCCTACTCCTCTCATTTCATTTGAAAATCAAGCAATCAACCTGACAGATAAAGTAAAATTTTTAGGTATTTATTTAGACAATCGGCTGAACGGAATTTCCCACTCTGAACACATAATAATAT